>NC_082370.1:1259521-1566128 GCF_027477595.1 Haemorhous mexicanus
ATACTAAAAGAATAGAAGAAAAGATGGGAAAGGGGAAAGGGGAAAGGGGAAAGGGGAAAGGGGAAAGGGGAAAGGGGAAAGGGGAAAGGGGAAAGGGGAAAGGGGAAAGGGGAAAGGGGAAAGGGGAAAGGGGAAAGGGGAAAGGGGAAAGGGGAAAGGGGAAAGGGGAAAGGGGAAAGGGGAAAGGGGAAAGGGGAAAGGGGAAAGGGGAAAGGGGAAAGGGGAAAGGGGAAAGGAAAGGAAAGGAAAGGAAAGGAAAGGAAAGGAAAGGAAAGGAAAGGAAAGGAAAGGAAAGGAAAGGAAAGGAAAGGAAAGGAAAGGAAAGGAAAGGAAAGGAAAGGAAAGGAAAGGAAAGGAAAGGAAAGGAAAGGAAAGGAAAGGAAAGGAAAGGAAAGGAAAGGAAAGGATGATAAAATCTTGTGACTGACCAGCGAGTGAGCCAGCTGGACTGTGATTGGCCATTAATTAAAAACAACCAGATGAGACCAATCACAGATTCACCTGCTGCATTCCACAGCAGCAGATAATTATTGTTTACATTTCGTTTCTGAGGCCTCTCAGCTTCTCAAGAGAAAAGATCTTAGCAAAAAGATTTTTAATAAAAAAATGTCTGTGACATTCATGCCTCTTCTTCTCCATGGGTTTGGGTGGCACTTTGCAATTGGGCAGGAAAGTCCCCACTGCAGCTCTGTGGGATCAGTTATTGGGAAAGTAATCCAGGTGTCCTTTCTTAATTGGATATTTAGTCTTAAAAGCCCTTGGAACAAGAGACTGTGGCCATTTTGTGCCTTCTAATGAAAAGCTGCCCAGCTCACAGCAGCTTTACTGATAATAAAAGAACAAATAATAAAGGTTTGAGTCCAGACATGAACTAGAGCCTCAAGTGCCTTCAGTCCAGACCCAGAGGAGCCCACAGCTGGTACCCCCTCAGTTACCCACCCCATGCCACAAACCCCAGGGTTCAGAGCCACCAGCACCCCGAGACCACTGAGGGTCACTGCAAGGATGTCCCTTTTTTATCCTCATTTTTCATTTGTCCTGCTGGACGGAGCCCACACTGCCTCTGCCACACCCAGGCTGCTCCTGGCGGGAAGAGCAACCCCTGCTCTGCTTTACCCACGGCAATCCCAAGGGATGAGGCTGCCCCAAAGGCTGGCTGCAGAAACCCAGGGGAGGCTGGAACTGGCTCCTTTCACCACCCTGACTCTGCCCAGCTTGTCCCTCCAGCAGCTTGGGACAGCTCCTAGAAGGGCAAACTGGGCAAACTGGGAATGCCCTGGAAAGGAGAAAATGCAGAGCCAGGGTCCCCCAGGGGCTCTGGGGGGTTCCCTGTCCCAGTTTTCCCCTCAGCTCCCAGAGGTTTTCACCCCGAGGGCCTGGCAGGGAATTCCAGCTGCATTTCTGTCCTGAGGGAGTTTTTCTCACACAGATTTTTAAACCAGCTGAGCTCCTGGCACCCAAACGTGCCCCTGGAACCCCAAAAATGACCCTGGCACCCCAACTGCCTCTGGCACCCCAACCTGCCCCTGGCACCCCAACCTGCCCCTGGCACCCCAAACTGCTCCTGGCACCCCAACCCGCCCCTGGCACCCCAACTCGCTCCTGGCACCCAAACCTGCCCCTGGCACCAAACCTGCCCCTGGCACCCCAAACTGCCCCTGGCACCCAAACCTGCCCCAGGCACCCCAACCTGCTCCTGGCACCCAAACCTGCCCCTGGCACCCCAATCTGCCCCTGGCACCCAAACCTGCCCCTGGCACCCCAAACTGCCCCTGGCACCCCAACCTGCCCCTGGCACCCCAAACTGCCCCTGGCACCCCAACTCGCTCCTGGCACCCCAAACTGCCCCTGGCACCCCAACCTGCCCCTGGCACCCCAACCCGCCCCTGGCACCCAAACCCGCCCCTGGCACCCCAAACTGCTCCTGGCACCCCAAACTGCTCCTGGCACCCCAAACTGCCCCTGGCACCCCAACCTGCCCCTGGCACCCCAACCTGCCCCTGGCACCCAAACCCGCCCCTGGCACCCCAAACTGCTCCTGGCACCCCAAACTGCTCCTGGCACCCCAAACTGCCCCTGGCACCCCAACCTGCCCCAGGCACCCCAACTGCCCCCGGCACCCAACCTGCCCCTGGCACCCAAACCTGCCCCTGGCACCCCAACCTGCCCCTGGCACCCCAAATCTGCCCTTGGCACCCCCAACCTGCCCCTGGCACCCCAAACTGCCCCTGGCACCCCAACCTGCCCCTGGCACCCCCAACCTGCTCCAAAGCTCACCGCCACCACTTCATTGCACAACTTTCCCTCAGGAAAATTCCTTGGAGCTCCTTCCCGGGCCCCAAGGCCTGGAGGTGACAATGACAACGTGGGTCAGCGCTGGGTAAAACCTCAAAGCTCCAGAGCCATCCCAGGAAATCCTGAGCAGTGAAATGGCCACGGATCCTTCCTGTCTTCCCTTGGAAAGGGTTAAAAACTGAGACAGGCCACGGAGCCCCAGCCCTGGAGGAAGGCCTGAAATTCCAGCCAGATTTGTAGGGGTTTTTAAAGTCTATTTACCACAGATTCCATCATTTGGTTGGCCTGGACTTGAGTAAACCCAGCTTGGATTTGTTGGCTCTGCATTTCCTCCTTTCCAGGGAATTCCTGCCTGTTCCCAGCTCGCCCTTCCAGGACCTGCCCCAGCTCCGTGCCCTGGGCTGGGGACAAGGTGGGGATGGGCCACAGGATGGCCTTGGAAAGCTTTTCCAGCCTCAGCAATTCCATGATTCTGCAATTCCAGCCCTTGGAGCAGCCCCAAAACAGCAGCACTGGGAACACCTCAGCCCTGGGCAAGGGGGGGCTCAGCAAACTCTGGAATTCTGCTTTTCCAAGGAGAAGCTCCAGAGCTGCAGGGTTCCCTCCTCAGCAGGAACCCCTCCAGCTCATCAAGGCCTTCACTAATTAGCCAGGAGGCCACCCAGCAGCTCAGCCTTGCATAAAAACCTTCAAGGCTGGAACCTTGGAGCCCCCAAAGCCCAAACCCTCCCAGAGCCCCTCTGGGAGCCCAAGCAGAGACCCGAGCTGGGCTCAGGACTTTCACCCAAACAACACCACCAAGCTGGGCTTACTCAAGTCCAGGCCAACCAAATGATGGAATTTGGAGTAAATCCACTTTAAAAACCCCTAAAAATCTGGCTGGAATTTCAGACTCCCCCTCCACCAGGGAATTTGGCAGCCTGGTGCAAAGCCCCCTGCTCCACATTCCCTGGGAGCTCCAAACAAACCCAAAACTCAGGAGAACCCCCCAGGGAGGGCAGCAGGGCTCTGGATTCACTCAGAATTCAGAAGCAGGTTTTATTTCCATGCAAGCCCTGGTGGTCTCTGCACCTTCCCATGCTGTGGGGGCTGGTCAGGATCCCAGGATGCCCTGGGGAAATTCCCAGTTTGTCCCAGTTTATGGCAGCAGCAGGTGACACTGATGGGCAGGACCAGGGTGGTTTTGGGAAGTAAAGCCAAGTGAGCCATTTTTGATCATCCAGATTTTTCCACTTTCACCCCAGCAGCTCCCAGGAGGGAACAGAACCTGCTGGAGCTGCCAGGGCCACATACACCCCAAAAAATCAATTTCCAGACGCCCTGCTGCCCCAGCTGGGTCAGGAACAGGTCAGCTTTTCATGGCAGAGGGGTGAGGTGGGGACAGCTCTCGCAGGAGAATGGACAAAGAGGATTTCTTTTCATTTCTGCTGCTCTGAAGGGGCTCAAAACTCAGCCCAGAGCCCAGAGGAGCCCCCACAGGCTGCAGTTTGCAGCAGCCACCCATCAATCCTGGGTAGAACAGGACTAACAGCCCAAGGAGCAGACAAAACCAGGACTAACTGCCCAAAAACCAGGATTAACTGCCCAAGCAATAACCAAAACCAGGACTAACAGCCCAAGGAATAACCAAAACCTGGGTAGAACAGGACTAACAGCCCAAGGAGCAGATAAAACCAGGACTAGCTGCCCAAGGAATAACCAAAACCTGGTAGAACAGGACTAACAGCTCAAGGAGCAGATAAAACCAGGACTAGCTGCCCAAGGAATAACCAAAACCTGGTAGAACAGGACTAACAGCTCAAGGAGCAGATAAAACCAGGACTAACTGCCCATAAAACCAGGATTAACTGCCCAAACAATAACTAAAAACAGGACAAACAGCCCAAGGAATAACCAAAGGCAGGATTTAGGAGGACCAAGGAATAACCAAAACCTGGACTTAGGAGGAAAAACTGCCCAAGAAATAACCAAAATCAGGGTTTTGGGAACAAACTACACCAGGAATAACCCAAATCAGGATTTAGGAGAACAAACAGCCCCAGCAATAACCAAAATCAGGATTTAGGAGAACAAACAGCCCCAGCAATAACCAAAATCAGGATTTAGGAGGACCAAGGAATAACCAAAACCTGGATTTTGGGGAACAAACAGCCCCAGCAATAACCCAAATCAGAGTTTTGGGAACAAACTGCCCCAGCAATAACCAAAATCAGAGTTTTGGGAACAAACTGCCCCAGCAATAACCCAAATCAGAGTTTAGGAGAACAAACAGCCAGAGGAATAACCAAAATCAGGATTTTGGGGAACAAACTGCCCCAGCAATAACCAAAATCCAGATTTAGGAGAACAAACAGCCCCAGCAATAACCCAAATCAGGATTTAGGAGAACAAACAGCCCCAGCAATAACCAAAATCAGAATTTAGGAGAACAAACAGCGCCAGCAATAACCCAAATCAGAATTTAGGAGAACAAACAGCCCCAGCAATGAGCAATGCAGGATCTCCTGGGTGCTGCTGCCAGAGGCCTGAAGCTGGAAGCAGCTCTGAGGGAGGGAGCTGGAGTTTATCAGGGCTTGAGGAGATGATTTCCCCGAGCTGGGCAGTGCCCCCAGCTCCTCTCACCTATCTGAAGGCGCCCAGCAGCTCCTGGAGCCTCACCCCTGATAAGCAGCCAAGAAATTCTCCCACACCTACCCCAACTAATCCCATTGCATAAGGCAGAGGTGCAGGGTGCCCTGCTTGTCCTGGCTGCAGCCTGGGCAGGAACAAACCCACCACGAGTGCCAGGCTCAGGCTGAGGCAGCTCCCTGGAGAGCTCTGTCCTGCTGGATCACTCTGGGGAGAGACCCAGCACCCCTCCAGGGCTGTCTTCTGGTTGGTTTTTAGGCAGAGTTGTTTTTCCCGGGTCTCTGTTTTGCACAGCCTGGCTGAGGGTCCTTGGTTTGACACCCCACAGACCCCTCAGACCTCGTCTGCCTTTGTTTGGGGTTTCTTTGTGGATTTTCTCTGAGCACAACCTGCTTCTCCCGGGTGCACAAAGGGAGCACAAAACGCTTTCAGCAGGAAATCGGCAGCGTTTCCGCAGGGATCCAGCAGGTCCTGCCAGCTGGGCAAGGCACGAGCCAGGCTTAAGCTCTGAACCCAAATTTTGGGGGAGTTCAGCTGGAACAGGACAAGGCACGAGCCAGGCTTAAGCTCTGAACCCCAGTTTTAGGGGAATCCAGCTGGAATAGGACAAGGCACAAGCCAGGCTTAAGCTCCTCACATCCCCCCGGGACCAAAACTGCTCCTCACACCCCCAAGGGGACCAAAACTGCTCCTCACACCCCCAAGGGGTCCAAAACTGCTCCTCACATCCTCAAGGGACCAAAACTGCTCCTCACATCCTCAAGGGGACCAAAACTGCTCCTCACATCCTCAAGGGACCAAAACTGCTCCTCACACCCCCCAAGGGGACCAAAACTGCTCCTCACACCCCCAGGGGAGCCCATCCTTTGTTTTCACAGCCTTTGGGAAACCAGCTCCAGCAGAAAGTCACGGAATGGATCAGGGCAGGAGGAGGAGGCTCCAGGGGAGCCCTGCAGAAATTCCCTTTCTGCTGCCTGATCCCTCCAGGTCACCTGGGGATGGACCAGGGCTCCCAGCACAGCCGGTTTTTGCAGCAGCCACGAACAAAAACAAGCCTGAGAAGAGTGAGAAGCACCCTCAGGACCAGCAAAAACCCAGTCCAGGTGTCCAAACAAGCAGAGGGAAAAGTGCAGGTGAGGCTGCAGCTCAAGGGGTAAAAAAATAAATTATTATTTATTATTCAACACTGAAAAATAAAAGAGAGGAAAAGAGTGCAGATTGAAACTGGATAGGAAGGAATCCTTCCCTGGGAGGGAGGAAGGACGGATGGAATTCCCAGAGGAGCTGCAGCAGGTTGGGGCACCCTGGGACACTGGGAGGTGTCCCTGCCCTGGGGTGGCCCCGGGGGATGCCGAGGTCCCTCCCCACCCAAACCATGCTGGGATTCTGTGACCCCGCCAAGCTCGGGGGTTGTGCAAGTGTCTGCAGCAAACAATTCCCCAAATTACGACATTTTCAGTTTCTCTTTGGGAGGAAGTGACTCGCCGGGAGGCAGACAGGAGGAACCTCGGAGCAGGAGCTGCCCAGGAGCTCCTTCTGCACCTGCAGAAAATCCCGACCCGCCCAAGGCTGGAGCTGAGCCCCAGCGAGCCCCACGGAGGAAAAGCTTTTTGCTCCTTTCCTGCAGATCGAACGTGGCCCCTCTGCCACGACAGAGTGAATTGCCGAGCTGTTACTGGATTACAGCAGCACAAGAAAACAAACCCAAACCCCCAACTCCCTTTTGGGCTCAGCTCTCACCTTTGCCCCGGTGGAGCAGCGCTGAGTGCCCGGGCAGGAGCGGATCCCAGCGGGACCTCGCTGTGCCCCAGCGCACCCAGGGAGCCTGGCCGGGCTCCAGCAGAGCCGGAGCGATCGATCCGCGATGTCTCCCGGCACTGGGGATCGGGGATCGGGGATCCCCGGCCCGAGGCACGGCCCGGCTCGCGGAGCTTTCCCCGCAGAGCGCCTCCCCCTCCGGGAATCGGGCACCGCTTCCACTCCTGCCTCCGCTCTCCCGCCCAGCAAAGCGCTGCACAATTCCGGAGGGACAACACCCAGGAGCTGCCCCGGCCGTGACCGGGCACAGAGCCCCTCGTGTGTCTGTGCCAGGCTCGGGGTGGGCACCGAGCCCGCGGCCACGGGACATGCCCAGTCCGTGAGCCAGGCGCGGCAGGGACAGAGCCCGGGGCAAACAGGGCAAGAAAAGCGGCAATGTTTCCATTGAGGGCTTGTAACATGGCAGGAGCTGCACAAGCCAAGGCATTTCCTCTCCTCTGCCCTTTCTACTCGTTCGGGGAGCCCTGGACGAAAGGAGAAGGGATTGCAACATCTCGTGATTCATCCACGCCACTCACAGAGGCAGCGCGGCTTTCCACGGCTTTCCCTCTTCTTTTGAAGGCCCCACGGCAGCAATCCGGCAGGGCAGAGCCAGGAATTATCCTTCAGGATGATTCCCACACTCTGGAGACGCTGGGAAGCCTTCCCTGAGCGTGCTCGAGCATCAGCAGCTCCAAAATCCACCGGGCAGCTCTTCTCCAACACCCTGAGCCCAGCAAAGCCACTCACCCAGCCCAGCAGCCCTTCCATCCCGAGCTGGGATCCCAACGCTCCCGGAGGGAAAAGCTGCCCAGGGAGCTCCTGATCCCAGCTCCAGGGATGCCAGCAGGGCACTGGTGCCACCGGGATGGCATCTCCAAGTCCAGGGAGCAGCACCGGGGCTGTCACCTTTGCAGAGCTCCCCGGGGCTGCAGGACAGCCCCAGAGCCAGCGGGGTTTGGGGGGGACACCTCGGGGACTGCCCGGCGCCTTCCCTGTCCTGGGAACCTCGGGCACCCGGCATTCCATGGACACTTCCCCCCCACACCTGCACCCCAACATTCCATGGACACTTTGCCCATCTGCACCCCAACATTCCATGGACACTGCCCTTCACGTGCACCCCAACATTCCATGGACACTTCCCCCCACACCTGCACCCCAACATTCCATGGACACTGCCCTTCATGTGCACCCCAACATTCCACGGACACCTTGCCCGCCGGCATCCCAAGGCTCCTCACACATCCCCACCTTTTCCTGCACCCCAACATCCCCCCCACGCTCTCCCCCCTTGCACCCCAATTTCTTGCAGATTTTCCTCCCTTGTGCCCCAAAACCTCCTACACGTCCCTCAGACCCCCAAGAACCCCCTGAACCCCCAGCACTCCCTTCACCCCAGCGACTCCTGACACGCTTCCCCTCTGCAGCCCAGCAGCTCCTTGCACACCCTTTACACCTCCCCTCTCCTTGCACCCCAAAACCTCCTGCACACCCCTCTGTTCTCTCCCCTCGCACACCTTCACACTCCCCTCTCCCTGCACCCCACAAGTTCCTGCACCCCAATAATGGCTTGCACACACCTCACACTCCCCCCCTTGCACCCCAATAACACTTGCACACTCCTCTCTCGCACCCCAAAGAAACCTTGCACCCCCAGCACTCTGGCACCCCCAAAGCCCTTTGCACACCTCTCACATTCCCCCTCCCTTGCACCCCAGGACTTCTTGCACCCCAATAATGGCTTGCACACTCCTCACTTGCACCCCCAAAACCCCTCGCACATTTCATACACTCACCTCTCCCTGCACCCCACAAATTCCTGCACTCCAATAACGCTCACACACCTCCTACACTCCCCTCTCCCCGCACCCCTCAAGTTCCTGCACCCCAGTAACGCTTGCACATCTGTTACACTCCCCTCTCCCCGCACCCCAATAACGCTCGCACACCTCTCCCTCTCCCCGCACCCCAATAACGCTCACACACCTCTCCCTCTCCCCGCACCCCAATAACGCTCACACACCTCTCACACCTCTCCCCGCACCCCAATAACGCTCACACACCTCTCCCTCTCCCCGCACCCCAATAACGCTCACACACCTCTCCCTCTCCCCGCACCCCAATAACGCTCACACACCTCTCACACCTCTCCCCGCACCCCAATAACGCTCACACACCTCTCCCTCTCCCCGCACCCCAATAACGCTCACACACCTCTCACACCTCTCCCCGCACCCCAATAACGCTCACACACCTCTCCCTCTCCCCGCACCCCAATAACGCTCGCACTTTCCCTCTCCCCGTCCCCCCGGCTCCCCTCGCTGCTGTCCCGCTCCCCGCAGCATCCCCCGGCCGCCCCTCCCGAGTACCCCCGGCCCATCCCGGACCGCCCGGCCCCCCGTGCCCGGCTCCCCCGGCGCTCGCCGCGTTCCCCGCGCACCTTGACCGAGTCCACGGGGTACATGATGGTGTGCTCCATGATCCCCGCCACGGCCCCGGCCACCATGTGCGTGCCGAGCGCGACGCCGCTGGGCAGGCTCTCGTAGTCCTCGCTGTCCATCAGCCCGGCCCCGGCGGCGGCGGGGGGCCCGGGGCCCGGCGGGGCGGCGGCGCTGCCCGCCATGGCACAGCCCAGCTCCATCCGCCGGCACCGGGACACGGGCCGGGCTGGACACCGGTACCGGGGGGGGGGCACTGGGACCGCGCGCCGCCCAACCTCCTTTAAAGCCGCGCTCGCCACGCCCATCCCGGCCCCACCAATCAGCGCGGCGCGCACTCGTGACATCACTGGGCGGGAAAATGATTGGCAAGAAAATTGACCAATGGAAGGTGAGATGCGAGAGGCGGAGGGATGTGATTGGCTGTAGTTAACGGTGGATGGGCGGGGCGTAGCCCTGAGGGCGGGTGCGCGGTGGCAGCGCCGTGAGGGGGACGCGGCCGTGGAGCTGTAACTGTCACCTGGAGCGGCCGGCGCCGTGTCCCAGCGAGCCAAAGGCGGCGGTTTGTGTCTGCCTGAGGGGGGAAAGGTGCGCTAACCCCGCGGCGTGTGCCACGGGGAGAGCCGGGGGAGAGAAAAGCGAGATGTAGCCCTCCTGTTGCCGCAGGGGATTTTAGTCGCTGCCGGACGGTGCCTGGATGGTGGCACGGTTGGGACTCTCGGGGTGTCACCTGTGCACGTCCCGCGGCCCCCGGGACAGCGGGAGCGCCCCTCACAGCTCGCACGGAGCCCTTGGGCCGGGACGGGCACCCCCGGGCCAGGGCTCCCCTGCAGTGACCCCCGGTGGAGCCGGGCAAGGCGCAGTCACACCTGGAGATGTGGGCAAAGGGGCTGTGTTCCCTGCAGGGACCCCAAAGCAGCCCCAAAGTGTCCCCAAAGCAGCCTCAAATTGTGCCCAAAGCAGCCCCAAATTGCCCAAAGCAGCCCCAAATTGTGCTCTAAACAGCCCCAAATTGTGCTCTAAACAGCTCCAAACTGTGCTCTAAACAGCCCCAAAGTGTCCCCAAACCAGCCCCAAACTGTGCCCAAAGCAGCCCCAAAGTGTGCCCAAAGCATCCCCTAACTGTCCTCAAAGCAGCCCTAAATTGTCCCCAAATCAGTTCCAGATTGTCCCCAAACTGTCCCCAAAACAGCCCCAAACTGAGCCAAAATAGCCCCAAATTGTCCCAAAACAGCCCCAAACTGTCCCCAAGCAGCCCCAAATTGTCCCCAAGCAGCCCCAAAGTGTCCCCAAAGCAGCCCCAAACTGTGCCCTAAACAGCCCCAAATTGTCCCAGTGTCCCTAAGCAGCCCCAAAGTGTCCCCAAAACAGCCCTAAATTGTCCCCAAGCAGCTCCAAACTGTGCCCTAAACAGCCCCAAATTGTCCCAAAGTGTCCCCAAGCAGCCCCAAAGTGTCCCCAAAGTGTCCCCAGGCAGCCCCAAAGTGTCCCCAGGCCCAGAGGGGCTGTGCCCAGCTCCAGCCCTGCTGATCAGGGGTGCTGCCCAGAGCAGGGTTTATTTGGGGTTTTGTGGGGAGCGCTGGGGGTGTCTCTGTGCCCTCTGTCCCCTCCTGTGGTGCCACAGCCACTCCCTGCCCGGGCTGTGCCTCACTGGGGGGGACAAAACCTCCTGGGAGGGCTGAGGAAACCTTGCTGCCCTCGCTGTCCTGTGAGAGGAAGGGATCCACAGCATCCCCTGCATCCCTCCTGCAGATCCCACTCCTTGTGTGGGGGAGCAACCAGCTCCCCTCCTGTCCCTGCTCCCCAAAAACACTACCCTTCCTTCCAATTCTCCACGATTTCCTTGTTCCACCACCAACCCAGCCCAAGCCAGGTGAATTCAGTGCTCTCCAGGAGGAGGAGGCAAAGTCTTTGTGGCCCAGGGAGCAGCCCTGACTTTTATTCCGTTCCTCTCCAAGGGATTATTTGGAGTTCGACCTTGCAGGGAAGGAGGTGTTGCATGAACTCGGATCAAGGTTAACCATTCCCGTGGTACTGCAGGGCAATTTATTGCTCTGAGGGCCTTGGGAAGGAGGAAACCATCCTCAGAGCCTGGAAAAAGCAGGGAAATGAAGTGTTGGGTTTGGAAATGAGCACACACGAGGTGAGAAAATCCAGGTGTGGTCACATCCTGGGTACCTGAGATGTGCTGGGGGCAGCACGAGCTGTTCTCCTTCCTCCTTGCCTTGTTTGTGCTGGGGATTCTCTGTTCCCCATGGGAACAGGGAGCTGCTGCAGAAAATAACAATAAATTACATTGTCACGCATGGCACTCACTCCTGATTGATTTTGGGGAGCTGGCAGCATTTCCTGCACTTGGCAAAACACCTCTCCAGGATGTGGGAGAGCTGGAGGTGACAGCCAGCCGCTGTCCCGGGGTGTCCCAGCCATCCTGGAGGTCCTGGCCACCTCTCCAGGATGTGGGAGAGCTGGAGGTGACAGCCAGCCACCGTCCCGGGGTGTCCCAGCCATCCCCCCATCCCTGAGACCTGTGCAAAGCTGAGGGTGTCAAACCCTTCAAGAACAAAAATTGAACCCAGGAATTGCCCCAGTCTCCCCTTCTTGCCCTGGGGGAGAAGCCACGGGATCATCACACCTTTATTTCCTGGGAGAGAGACCAAACCTGTGCTGCTGGCGCCGTGTTTTCCACGTGAAATGCCATTTAAAGCTCCACATGCACACCTGTAATTCCAGCAGAGAGCCCCAGAGCGAAGCAGGCACAGGAACTTCCCAAGGAAATCAAACCGGCAGGGACACATCTCCCAGCATTGCTCCACAGGGGTCAGCGAGGTTTTCCTCTCCCCGAGCAAGAACTTTAATCTCCTTCCCGTGCCTCTGGCAGGGCAGGGAGGGGGAATTAGAGAAACCTTAATGAGCCCTTTCTCCTGCACTCTCACCCTGATAATGACCTGGATCAGGCTGCAGTTCTGCTTCCAGGTTACATTTTAACCCTGGAGCAGTGCCATGAAGAATCCTCCTGCTCCAAAGCTCGGGTGCCACAGCAGAGGCTCAGCCTGAGGGGTTCCCCCTGTTCCTGGGGATGGGATTAGCCATGATTTCAGCCAGGGAAATGGGGCAGACAGGTGAGGGAAATAAATTTCTAGGAAATGTTTAAAGTTTGATGGAAGATTCCCATCACATGCAGAGGTCCTGGCCAGCAGCAGGGAACGGAGCAGCCTGTGGCTCTGGGATGGATTTCTGCCATCCCTGGACAAAAGGAGCTCAGCTCCTCTGGAAAAGCTTCCTCTGGCACCAGGCTTGTGCAAGGATTCCCTGGCTCCTCCCTGCATCCCATCCTGGAGCTCCCCAGCCCTGGGGGTCCCTGGGTGCTCCACGAGCCCCAGATTCCATGGGAGCAGGGAAACAGGGAAGGGCAGAGCTCCAACCACCTCTGGGCTGCAAAGCCTCAGCCTGGCAGGGTCCAGGGCCACTTGGGTGGGCTTGGAGTGCCCTGGGAGAGTGGGAGGTGTCCCGGGGGTGGCACTGGATGGGAGTTGAGGTCTCTTCCCACCCAAACCATTCCAGGATTTTGTTTTCCCATCCCTCTGCAGGTGCTGCAGGAGCAGCCCTGGATGCTGGGAATTGGCTGGGCAGGGGAGCCTGGAGGGACAGGAGCCAGGGAATGGCTTCCACTGCCAGAGAGCAGGGTTAGGGGGGATATTGGGAAAGAATTCCTGCCTGGGAGGGTGGGAGGGGCTGGGATGGAATTCCCAGGGAGCTGGGGCTGCCCCTGCATCCCTGGAAATGCCCAAGGCCAGGCTGGAGCCCCTGGGACAGTGGGAGGTGTGGGACTGTGGTGGGACCAGATGAGCTTTGGGCTCTCCTCCAACCCAAGCCATTCCAGGATTCCATGTGCTGGTTTGGATGGGATTTTGGGAAGGAATTCCTGCCTGGGAGGGTGGGGAGGGGCTGGGATGGAATTCCCAGGGAGCTGGGTCTGCCCCTGCATCCCTGGAAGTGCCCAAGGCCAGGGACCCCAAATCGGCCCCAAACTGTCCCCAAAGCAACCCTGGGACAGTGGGAGGTGTCCCTGCCAGGGCAGGGGTGGCACTGGCTGGGCTCTAAGCTCCTTCCAACCCAAACCATTCCATGAATCCACAACTCCATGATCCACACCCCAGCGAGTCCCAGCAGAATCCCCAAAGTTCACCCTCACTCCCAAAACAATCCAGGAACCATCCACAGCCCCGAGGCTGGGGCAGCAGGAACAGAGCCCAGGGCCAGGAATTGCAGGAGAAAGGAGAAGCCAGGCAGGGGGAGGCTCGGAGGAGGAGCCCAGGCAGGGGGAGGAAGGCTCCTGGCGGGCTGGGGCAGCACGCACAGCCCCTGCAGCACCTCCCGGCCGATAAGGAGCACCTGGAGCTCCTTATCCAAGCCCTCAGCACGCAGCAGCTGCCAGAGCCAGACCCTGCAGCCCGGCTGATAAGGCAGCAGTGCCCAGCTGCGAGGTGGGCACCCACACTGGGGTTTATCTCCTGGATCCAGGGGTTTCTGTTGCCATTTTTGTCACTCTGCAAATCTCCAGCTCCTCTAACAGCTGAGCACCACCTGGCTCAGGGGGTTTATCCTCCCCACCAGCAGCATGGGGCTGCCCTGGCAGCTGCCAAAGCCGCAGAGCAGCAAATTCAAAGTTATTTTGTTTTAAAAAAAAATTAAACATTAAAAATTGGTGTGCTCAGCAGCAGATATCAGTGGTTTTCTTCCCTGGCATGGAATTCCCAGAGGAGTCGTGGCTGCTCCATCCCTGGAAGTGGCCAAGGCCAGCCTGGGGTAGTGGAACCCTGCCCATGGATGATTCTAAGGTCCCTCCCAACCCACACCATTCCATGATTTTTAATGTGGAAAGGAAAAGGCCCTGGTTTATGGCATTTTATAAAGGCTTTAGAGGAGGGGTCAGAGCAAATATAAACGGTTGGTTTGATTTTAATCTTATTTGCAGCACAGCCAGCTGGAATTTTATGTCCTCACTGCTTTTTTTTGGCAAGTTTGGGTGCCAGATCCTCATAGGAAAGACAGATTCCATGTGGGAATCAATTCCCCATCCCAAGGACACAGACCAGCCCCTTCCCAGCACATCCCATCCTTCCTTAAAAACACCCAAAATACAAATTTAACTCAGAGTCTGCACCTCCATCCCAGCCCCAAAATACAAATTTAACCCCAAGTCTGCACCTCTATCCCAGCCCCAAAATACAAATTTAACCCCCAGTCTGGAGCTCTTTCCCAGCCCCAAAATACAAATTTAACCCCAAGTCTGGAGCTCTTTCCCAGCCCATCCTGAGCTCCAAGCCAGCCTCAGGAGATCCCTGGAGAAGGGTCCAGCCTGGATTCTCCTGGGAATGGAGAGCCAAGGGAGATCCATCATCTTGGAAACCTGACGTGTCCCAGTTATTTTTTTATCTTTACATTTGCAAACTCCAGGAATATAAACAAACAATTCTGTTTTGTCTTCGGGGTGGCCTGACCCACTTTGGGAGTAGCAGCTCCTGGTTTGAAGCCTCCATGAGGTGGTGCTGCTGGGATCAGGGCTGGAAAATCATGGAAAACAGAAATTCCTGCTCTGCCACAGCTCAGGACAGGCATTAATGCACTCGGGGTGCTGGTGCTGGCATCAGGGCTGGAAAATCATGGAAAACAGAAATTCCTGCCCTGACACAAGCTCAGGACAGGCATTCATGCACTCGGGGTGCTGGTGCTGGGATCAAGGCTGGAAAATCATGGAAAACAGAAAATTCTGTTTTGCTACAAGCTCAGGGCAGGGATTCATGCACTTGGGGTGCTGGGATCAGGGCTGGAAAATCATGGAAAACAGGAATTCCTGCCCTGCCACAGCTCAGGGCAGGGATTCATGCACTTGGGGTGCTGTTGCTGGGATCAGGGCTGGAAAATCATGGAAAACAGGAATTCCTGCTCTGCCACAGCTCAGGGCAGGGATTTATGGAGCTCTTTGCCTCCAAAAGTGCTGGAGCCCATCAGAGTGAAACAATTGGATGTTTGGAATGCAGGCACAGCAGGCTCGTTCCCAGCTTTAACCACATTCCCGAACTTTCTCCTTTTTGCCTGAGTCACCCAGGGATCGGTTTCACCGCCGGGATTTTGTGTAACGTCACCACAGCGTCACCATGAAAGAAATGAGAAAGAACCGAGCCCTGCTGGTTCTCCAGGGGATTATTCCAGCCCCAAACCTTCCCAAGGTGGGAAAAGGCAGCGCTGGAGCTCCAGCAGAGCCCGGCAGGGAGCTCCAACCCCCCGAGTTCCAGGGGTGACTCCCGGAATTTCCCAATTTCAGCGCTCACAGAACCTGACCCAATTCCCCTCCCCGAGCGGGGGCAGGGAGGGGCAGAGCCCGCCGTGTGTAATTAAAGCTGCTTTGGGATTATTTCTGCACCCAAGTTGTTGTTTTGGTTTTTGGTTTGTTGGGGTTTTTTTCCCAACTCGCCTTTCTGGTTTGGAGCCCTGGGGGAACAATGGGAGGGCGCAGCTGGAGGTGACTGGGGAGGGATTGGTGGCACCGGGCAGAGGCTGGAGCTGCCGGGTTTGTCCTGCCTTTATTTCCAGAAATCAGCAAAATTCGAGCCAGAAAGGAGGGGAAAAGCCTGGCTTGGGATGAAGGGAAGGTTTGGGAAGGGAAGGTTTGGGAAAGGAAGGGAAGGTTTGGGAAGGGAAGGTTTGGGAAGGGAAGGTTTGGGAAAGGAAGGGAAGGTTTGGGAAGGTTTGGGAAGGTTTGGGAAGGTTTGGGAAGGGAAGGTTTGGGAAAGGAAGGGAAGGTTTGGGAAAGGAAGGGAAGGGAAGGTTTGGGAAGGGAAGGTTTGGGAAGGGAAGGTTTGGGAAGGTTTGGGAAGGGAAGGTTTGGGAAAGGAAGGTTTGGGAAGGGAAGGTTTGGGAAAGGAAGGTTTGGGAAGGTTTGGGAAGGTTTGGGAAGGGAAGGTTTGGGAAGGGTCTGGGGAGATTTCAGTGTAGTTCCCCAGAGCCTAAAAGGGCTCCAGAGAGCTGGAGAGGGACTTGGGACAAAGGATGGAGGGATGGGATTTATCCCAGGATTTTGTTTTCCCATCCCTCTGCAGGTGCTGCAGGAGCAGCCCTGGACACTGGGAATTTGGTGGGCAGGAGAGCTTGAGTGCCAGGACCCAGGGAATGGCTCCCACTGCCAGAGGGCAGGGATGGATGGGATATTGGGAATTGGGAATTCCTGGCTGGGAGAATTGAGGGGCTGGGGTGGAATTCCCAGAGGAGCTGGGGCTCTCTGGAAGTGCTGGACCGGGTTTGGAGCAGCCTGGGACAGTGGGAGGTGTCAGGGTTGGGACTGGATGGGATTTAAGTCCTTCCAACCCAAACCATTCCAAGATTCTGCTCTGCCCTGACCCCTCACATGGCCTCGGTCAGACTGGTTAATTAACAAATTGGTTTATTTGTCATGAAGTGCTGATGGGTTTCAGCACTTCAGGGCAAATAAACCTGTTTAAAATGGAATGAAAAAGAATGAAGAGAAAATGCTCAGTGAGGACTCCGATGCATTCTGAGCCTTCTGCCACAGCACAAGCAGAGGAAAAAACCCCTTGATTCACCCCAAAGCCAGCACAGCTTCGGGAGCTTTGAAACGGGAACATTTCAAGGAATAAATGCAGAAATTCCAGGAGGAAAGTCCCGCTGGGAGAGGACAAAAACTAGAGCAGGCTCCTGGTACTGAAGTGATTTCAGCATTTATTATAAGAAAAGAAAGGCCTAAAGCAAGGAGCAGCAGCGTTCCCCTCAAGGACACTACAGCGCCAGCGCTGGGTTTTCTTTTCAGCAGAGATGGCCCAGGTGGAGCAGCACCATTCAGGGGGTCAGGAGCCCTTTTTATCCTGGTTTTGTCCCTTTGGGTTGGTTTCTGTTTGGATCCTTCCTCTGCATGAAGGTTTAAGGTGTTTGATTGGCCCTGACAGCTCTGTCCAGGCTGGATTGTTTCACCTGGAGGAGGTCCCCGTTCCTCCTGGACAGGTCCCCAAGCTGGTAAAATCGAGAGCAGGCTCCTGGTACTGAAGTGATTCCAGCATTTATTGTAAAAAAAGAAAAGGCCTAAAGCAGGGCCTGGGCCCAGCAGGAGCGTTCCTGCCGAGGATGGAGCAGCGCCAGCGCTGGGTTTTCTTTTCAGCAGAGATGGCCCAGGTGGAGCAGCACCATTCAGGGGCTCAGGAGCCCCTTTTAATCCTGTTTTTGTCCCTTGGGATTGGTTTCTGTTTGGATCCTTCCTCTGCATGAAGGTTTAAGGAGCAAATTGGCCCTGACAGCTCTGTCCAGGCTGTCCCGTTTCACCTGGGGGTGCTGCACTTCACTGAGGTGTCACTGAGATACTTTATAAAAAATCCCTTTGCCAGGATTTCCTCCTAGGAAGCTGAGAAGCCTCAGAAATGTGAACAATGATTATCTGATTGCTTGGAATGTGTCTGGAGATTGTTACCAACAGGTGCCTCTTTGATTGGTTCCACATGAATTGTTTTTAATTAATGGCCAATCCCAGTCCAGCTGTGTCAGGATTCTGGTCAGTCACGAGTTTTTGTTATTCATTCTCGTCCAGCCTTCTGATGTCTCTCTTTCTTTGGTACAGTTTTAGTATATAATATAATATAATATAATATAATATAATATAATATAATATAATATAATATAATATAATATAATATAATATAATATAATATAATATAATATAATATAATATAATATAATATAATATAATATAATATAATATAATATAATATAATATAATATATATATCAGCCTTCTGAGAACCTGGGGTCAATTCTCATCTCTCACCTCGTCCTGGGACCTCCAACCCTGCCACAATTGGTGACCAGGCTGAGGTGAGTTAAGGCTCATTGAGCACCGGATTTCTTACAGCGACCCTTCTAACCCCTTTTACAACAGAATTACCAAACTCACAGCTCGTCCTTAACGATCCATCGACTCTTTCCCAAGAGTTTCTGACCTGATTTTCGCAGGACACCCCTCCAGGCGCATGCCCTGCTCCCGCACAGCCCCGCAGGGACAGGGCAGGGCCCCGGGAGGGGCACAGCGGTGACCTGGGGTGTCCCAGGGTGATTCTCCTGGGACCAGCCCCGCACGCCGCTCCCTCCGCCCGGCGTTCCCGGCCCGGGCTGTCCCGCCCTGCGCTCGGCAAACCCCGAACTGCTCCGCTGGGGGCTGAGCAGCCTCGCCCTGCTCCTCTCCATCCCTTCCCTTTCCCTGCCTTTCCCCTTTTTCCTTCTCCTTTTATTTCTCCTGTCCTTATTCCACTCCCCTTTCCTTTTTCCTTCTCTTTTTCCTTTTCCCTTTCCTTATTCCTTTCCCCTTTCCCTTCTCTTTTCAACTTTCCTTTTTCCTTTCCTTATTTCTTTCCCTTTTCCTTCTCTTTTTCCTTTCCCCTTCCCTTTTCTTTTCCTTATTCCTTTCCCTTTCCCTCCTTATTTCAACTTTCCTTTCCCCTTTCCTTATTCCTTTTCCCCTTTCCTGTTCCTCCCCTTTCTCCTCTCCCCTTCCCTTTTTCCTGTCCCCTTCCCTTATTCCTTTTCTTTTTCCTTTCTTTACTCCATTCCCCTTTCTCTTCTCACCTTTCCTTTCCCCTCCCCTTTTTCCTTTCCTTATTCCGTTCCCCTTTTTCCTTCTCATTTTCCTTTCCTGTTCCCTTTTCCTTTCCTTATTCCATTCCCTTTTCCTTTCTCTTTTCAACTTTCCTTTCTCCTTTCCTTTTCCTTATTCCTTCCCTTTTCCTTTCTCCTTTCCTTATTTCCTTTCCTTATTCCTTTTTCCCCTCCCTCTTTCCCTTCCCTCCTCTCCAGCCCCTCCCGGGATGGATTCCACTTTCCCTGCAAATCCCCGATTTTATTCCCATTATTTCCACCTCATCCAGGCCAGGAGAGACTTTTCCATTTCTCCTGGAGCGGGAACAGGCGCTGCTGCCGCTCAGTGGCAAAACGCAGGAGAATTCCTCTTTTTCCCATGGAATTCCCTCCCTTGTTGTTTTTTATAAAATAAAATGTATGTATTTATTCTTTAGATCTTAAATATTGAGATATTTATTACAGCTGCTACAACCACTGAATATATATAATAATATAATTCAAAATATTTACATAGTGATAGCCATAAATTGAATTTATTTCAAAATATTGACACACGCATAAGTTTATTTCAAAACATTGACACTTTGATCGCTATAAATTTAATATATTTCAAAATATTGACACATTTTTAGCTATAGATTTTATATATTTCAAAATATTGACACAGTTATAGATATGAATTTTATATATTTTAAAATATTGATACATTTTTAGTTATAGATTTTATGTATTTCAAAATATTGACACAGTTATAGATACGAGTTTTATATATTTCTCAATTCTGTCATATTTATACCACAAATTCCTATTTCTGTCGTTTTTATAGCGCTTTTGGGCTGGTTTTACCGGCGGCGCACCCGGCTCCTCCTGGCCACGCCCCCGATGCCATGGCCACGCCTCCCCTAAGCCACGCCCCCGGGGAATCCCTTCTCGTCTCCGGCGTGACGTCAGCGCGCTCTGCGTCACGTCCGGCGGCGCACCCGGAAGTGGCGTGGGCCGGTTGCCATGGGGCGGCCCGGGAGGTGAAATTGGGGGAGAGAGGGAGAGGGAAACACCGGGAACGGGATCGGGAACGGGGAATGCGAACGGGAAGGGGAACGGGAACGGGAACGGGACTGGAACTGGGACTGGGATCGCGAATGGGACCGGCAGTGGGACCGGGACCGGGATCGCCGGCGGGCCGCGGGGTTCGGAGGGAGCCGAGCCGGGCTCTGGGGGGTTGGTGGCGGCCGTGGGGAGCTGGACCAGCTCGTTCCGCTCCGCGTCCCGTGCCCATCCTTGCCTTCATCCCGTTCCCTCATCCCGTTCCCCCATCCCGATCCCTCCATCCCATCCCGTTTTTCCCCCATCCCTCTGTTCTCTGTCCCCTCCGGCCCCGCGCCCTGGGGCGGGATCCCCTCGGGCCGGGGAAGGAGGGACAGCCCCGGCTGTGTCCCCGGGCTGCAATTCCAGCATTTCCTTGGCTCTTTTGGAGTTCTGCTGGTGCTCGATCCCGGCAGGGGTCGCAGAACCCCGGGATGCTTTGGGGGAAGGACCTGGAAACCCATCGAGCTCCCAGCCCGGCCCTGCCGCTGTCCCGGGCTGCTCCAGCCGGGCTTGGGGCACTGCCGGGATCCGGGGGCGGCCCCAGCTCCTCCCCACCGTGCCCGGGGGGATTCGGTGCTTTCATCCCCTCTGGATTCCTGATCCATTGGATTCCTGCATTCCTTACCCGTGATAGCCCCACATCGGGAAGGGAAGGTTTGGGAAGGGAAGGTTTGGGAAGGGAAGGGAAGGGAAGGGAAGGGAAGGGAAGGGAAGGGAAGGGAAGGGTCCCATCCCAGGGTGATTCCTCAGGGATCTCCCTGTGCTGACAGGGAATCAGCTGCCTGGGTTTTCCCTCAGGAGCAGAGCAGGGATGGCCCAGGGGAGCTCGGGTGTTCCTGGTCCCTCCGAGGTCACTGGCTGAGGCTCCACAGCTCCTGCTGCTGCCCCCATCCCAAAATGGGCAGGTGAGGATCCCAGAGGAACTGTGGGATAAGCTGGAAAGGCTTTGGAGGGAAGGACAGGGAACCTAATCAGGAATTCCAGCATGGGAATGGTGTCCTGAGTCCTCTCAATCCACAGCAAACCCCTGGGGTGGGTTGGGTTGGGTTGAAAGGGGCCTTAAGGATCATCCCCCCTCCCCTGCCATGGCAGGGACACCTCCCTCTGTCCCAGGGGCTCCAGCCTGGCCTTGGGCACTTCAGGGATCCAGGGGCAGCCACAGCTGCTCTGGGAATTCCATCCCAGCCAGGAATTCCTTCCCAATATCCCATCCAGCCCTGCCCTGTGGCACTGGGAGCCATTCCCTCTGTCCCATCCCTCCATCCCTTGTCCCAGGTCCCTCTCCAGCTCTCCTGGAGCCCCTTCAGGCCCTGGGGAGCTGCCCTGAGGTGCTCCCAGATTTCTCCAGGATCATCCCCAGATTTCCATTCCCTGAATCCCAAGCCAGGCTTTTCCCTCCTTCCTGGCTCTAATTTTCCTGACCCTTTGAAAGAAAGCCAGGAGATGAAAAGGAGCTCCAGCCCCAAACCCAGAAAATCCCATGGGATCCTTCCATCCTCCTCAGCCCCACTCCCAGGGATGGGGCAGGAGTGGGAATTCCATCCCAGCCCCTCCTCACCCTCCAGGCAGGAATTTTTCCTGCTTTCAGCACCAAATCCATCCCTCAACCCGCTCGTTTCTCCCTCGGCATTCCAGGATCAGCATCTCCTGCCTGCTCCCGGCCTCGTGGCACTTCAGCCTCTCTCCCGTGGGCTGTCCCCGCGTCCTGAACGCGTCCCTGCGGCAGCTGCTGCTCCTGGCGGCGGCCGCGGCTGCGGCGGCGCTGCTGCTCTGCTCCCTGCTGCTGCTGCGGGGCAGGCCCCGGGAGGGGAGATTCCACAGGTGAGAGGGAGGGAATTCCATGGGAATGGGGGTAACAGGGAATGGAGAATGGGGAAATGCTGCTCTGCTCCCTGCTGCTGCTGCGGGGCAGGCCCCGGGAGGGGAGATTCCACAGGTGAGAGAATCCATGGGAATGGAGCCTGGGGAAACGGGGAAATGCTGCTCTGCTCCCTGCTGCTGCTGCGGGGCAGGCCCTGGGAGGGGAGATTCCACAGGTGAGAGAATCCATGGGAATGGAGGGAATGGGGAAAAGGGGAAATGCTGCTCTGCTCTCTGCTGCTGCTGCGGGGCAGGCCCCGGGAGGGGAGATTCCAGAGGTGAGAGGGAGGGAATTCCATGGGAATGGAGCCTGGGGAAAGGGGAAATGCTGCTCTGCTCCCTGCTGCTGCTGCGGGGCAGGCCCCGGGAGGGGAGATTCCACAGGTGAGAGAATCCATGGGAATGGAGGGAATGGGGAAATGATGCTCTGCTCCCTGCTGCTGCTGCGGGGCAGGCCCTGGGCGGGGAGATTCCACAGGTGAGAGAATCCATGGGAATGGAGGGAATGGGGAAATGCTGCTCTGCTCCCTGCTGCTGCTGCGGGGCAGGCCCTGGGCGGGGAGATTCCACAGGTGAGAGAATCCATGGGAATGGAGGGAATGGGGAAAAGGGGAAATGCTGCTCTGCTCTCTGCTGCTGCTGCGGGGCAGGCCCCGGGAGGGGAGATTCCAGAGGTGAGAGGGAGGGAATTCCATGGGAATGGAGCCTGGGGAAAGGGGAAATGCTGCTCTGCTCCCTGCTGCTGCTGCGGGGCAGGCCCCGGGAGGGGAGATTCCACAGGTGAGAGGGAGGGAATTGAGGGGAGATTCCAGAGGTGAGAGGGAGGGAATTCCATGGGAATGGAGCCTGGGGGAAAGGGGAAATGCTGCTCTGCTCCCTGCTGCTGCTGCAGGGCAGGCCCCGGGAGGGGAGATTCCAGAGGTGAGAGAATCCATGGGAATGGAGGGAATGGGGAAAAGGGGAAATGCTGCTCTGCTCCCTGCTGCTGCTGTGGGGCAGGCCCCGGGAGGGGAGATTCCAGAGGTGAGAGGGAGGGAATTCCATGGGAATGGAGCCTGGGGGGAGGGGAGATTCCAGAGGTGAGAGGGAGGGAATTCCATGGGAATGGAGCCTGGGGAAAGGGGAAATGCTGCCCTGCTCCCTGCTGCTGCTGCGGGGCAGGCCCTGGGAGGGGAGATTCCAGAGGTGAGAGGGAGGGAATTCCATGGGAATGGAGCCTGGGGAAAGGGGAAATGCTGCTCTGCTCCCTGCTGCTGCGGGGCAGGCCCCGGGAGGGGAGATTCCAGAGGTGAGAGGGAGGGAATTCCATGGGAATGGGGGTAACAGGGAATGGAGAATGGGGAAATGCTGCTCTGCTCCCTGCTGCTGCTGGTCCGCAGCAAGCATTGCACCTGGGAGGGTAAATTCCACAGGTGAGAGGGAAGGGAATCCATGAGAATGGAGGGAACCCCCATTCTAAAACCCCCAAAATTCTACATTTTCACCCTGTGACAAATTCACTGCCATTCTACTCAAACTCTTGTGGCTTGTAACTCCTCACACAAAGCTGGGAATTTTTTCCTTGGCTAAAATCCAAGGCACAGGTGTGTTTGACTCCTTGCCAAGGTCTCTGAGCCCCTGCCAGGGTCTGGAGCCATCCAGGGCAGCCAGAGCAGTGTCCTGGTTCCTGACACCGAGGGAGCTGCAGCAATTCCCATTTTCCCCAGGTACCTGGCCAGGGTGACGGACACAGAGGCCACGGACACCGGGAACCCCAACCTGAGCTATGGCATCGTGGTGGACTGCGGCAGCAGCGGCTCCCGCGTCTTCGTCTACTGCTGGCCCCGGCACAACGGCAACCCCAAGGACCTGCTGGACATCCAGCAGATGAGGGACAGCTCCAGGAAACCCGTGGTGATGAAAATCAAACCAGGTACTGGCACAAACGTGGAATTTCTCCCCGATTTCCTCTCCTGACTGTGCTTCTGCACTCCAGAGGGGCTGGATGAAGGATATTTCCAGCATGGAACAGCTCCACGTTTCTTTGGGGTTGGTTTGCAGGGAGTTTAATTCTGGAATGGGGCAGGAGGAAGAGGATTTTCCATTTGACAGCAACAAGAAAAGGTGGTGATGAAAATCAGTTGAGGTACTGGGAAAAGCATGGAATTCCTCCTTGATTTCCTGTCCTAACTCTGCTTCCTGCTCTCCAAAGGGGCTGGATAAGGGAAATTTCCATGTTGTGAGTGTGGAGGAAGTTCAGGTATCTTTGGGGTTGGTTTGCAGGGATGTTTGTAGAGCTCAAATCTGAAATGGGGCAGGAGGGAGAGGTTTGTTCACCGTGTCCAGCAACAAGAAAAGGTGGTGATGAAAATCAAGCCAGGTGCTGGGAGAAACATGGAATTCCTCCTTGATTTCCTCTCCTGACTCTGCTTCTGCACTCCAAAGTGGCTGGATAAAGTGAGGAAAAAGGCTGTGAGTGTGGAACAGCTCCAGGGTTTTTTGGGATTGGTTTGCAGGAGTTTAAGTCTGGAATGGGGCAGGAGGGAGAGGATTTTCCATAGGACAGGAACAGGAAGAGGTGGTGATGAAAATCAAAGCAGGTACTGGGAGAAACATGGAATTTATCCAGGATTTATATAGTATATAGTATGAATTGGATACTATATCTATTCTATTCTATTCTACAAAATTTATATATTATATCATATCATATATCTTTTATATATTATATATTAGTATACTATATATACTATATATATCATATAATATATGAATAGTATACTATTCTTAATAGTATAACATAACATAATGCATTATAATATAATATAACGCAATATAATACAATATAATATAATATAATACAATACAATGCAATACAAAATAGTACAATATAATACAATGCAATACAATGCAATACAATATGATACAATACAATGCAATACAATGCAATACAATATAATACAATGCAATGCAATACAATATAATACAATGCAATGCAATACAATATAATACAATGCAATGCAATACAATATGATATAATATATGCAATATAATATGATTTAATATATGCAATATAATATGATATAATACAAGACAATGGAATGCAATACAATGCAATATAATACGATATAATACAATACAATGCAATGCAATGCAATATATGATCTATATGATAAGACAGTATCAGATATGATAATATGAGGAAATACTGACTCAGCCTGCTGTGGCCATGGAGTCAGGTGCATCATCCCTGCCTTCAGCAGGGCACCCCGCAGTCCCAGCGCCGTGCTCAGGGCTCCCCGGGCAGTGCTGCAGCTGGAGCTGCTCCCCTGCCGCTGTGTTCCAGGGATCTCGGAGTTTGCCAGCTCTCCCGAGCAGGTCAGCGATTACATCGCGCCCCTGCTCAGCTTCGCCGCCCAGCACGTGCCGCGCTCCAAGCACCGCGAGACGCCCCTCTACATCCTGTGCACGGCGGGCATGAGGATCCTGCCCGAGAGGTGGGTCCTGCTGCGGGCTGGGGAGCCCTGCTGAGCCCCAGAGGGGCTGGGGGAAGGGAATCTCCCTGGTGGGAGGGTGGAACAGCTCCAGGGGGTTTTGGGATTGGTTTGCAGGGGGTTTAAGTCACAAATGGGGCAGGAGGGAGAGGATTTTCCATGGCACAGCAACAGGAAAAGGTGGTGACCAAAGTTAAACAAGGTACTGGCACAAACATGGAACTCCTCCATGATTTCCTCTCCTGACTGCGCTTCCTGCACTCCAGAGGGGCTGGATAAAGGAAATTTCCAGGTGGAAGAGCTCCAGATTTCTTTGGGGTTGGTTTGCAGGAGTTTGAGTCTGGAATGGGGCAGGAGGGAGAGAATTTTCCATGGGACAGCAGCAGGAAACTCATTGTGATGAAAATCAAGCCAGGTACTGGGAGAAACATGGAATTTCTCCATGATTTCCTCTCCTGACTGTGCTTCTGCACTCCAGAGTGGCTGGATAAGGGAAATTTCCATGTTGAGAGTGTGGAAGAACTCCAGATTTCTTTGGGATTGGTTTGCAGGAGTTTGAGTCTGGAATGGGGCAGGAGGGAGAGGATCCATGGGACAGGATGAGAATCAGTTGAGGTACTGGGAAAAGTCAGCTCCACATTGGAATTCCTCCATGATTTCCTCTCCTGACTCTGCTTCCTGCACTCCAGAGGGGCTGGATAAAGGAAATTTCCAGCCTGGAACAGCTCCAGGTTTCTTTGAGATGGGTTTTAGCCTTTTTTGTGGAATTTTGCAGCCAGCAGAAAGCCATCCTGGAGGATCTGCTCACGGACATCCCTGTGCACTTCGATTTCCTCTTTTCTGACTCCCACGCTGAGGTGATTTCTGGGAAGCAGGAAGGTAGGTGGGCCTTGGGAAAGTGTCTGGGAAACATTTGGGATTCCCAAGGGATGATTTGGGGTATTCTTTAATTGGTTTTTCAAATCCTGCTTTGCTTGAGAGCCTTTGTTCCTCAGGAGAGGAATGTTCCTTTGTACCTCTGGAATGTTCCTTTGTGCCTCTGGAATGTTCCTTTGTGCCTCTGGCCCCTGATGGGTCAAATCTCTGCTGATTATCGCTGAAAATTTACTGGAATTGAATCTGGAAAATATTTAAGAATTCCAAGGGAAGATTTGAGGTATTTTTGTTGCTTTTTCAAATCCTGATTGGCCAAATCTTTGCTGATTATCCCTGAAGATTTAATGGCCCTGAATCCATTTCCTCTAGAGGGAGGGGAAGGATAAATCCCAACATTCCTGAGGGAAGGAACTTTGCAGCATGAGACAATTTGGTGTGATCACCAGAGCCCTGAAATCCCTTTAAAATTTCATTTCCTCCACTTCTCTCCTGAATTTTACACATCAGAGTGTCTGTAATTCATTCAGCCAGGAATTTTGTCATGGCATTGACCTGGGAGAGGAGAAAATCAGCAGGAATTCCTGATGGAATCGATGATTTCCCAGGAATGTTCAACTTCTACAGTTTTATAAAATAAAAAGGAGCAATAACAGAGCTGAAGTCACCCAGAAAAAAAGGAAATTAAAATGTTTCAGTCTGCTTTCAAGCTCACAATCCAGCCATTCCTGATAGTCCTGGCATTCCAGAGCTGCTTTTCTCCACCTGCAGGAGTCTATGCCTGGATTGGGATCAACTTTGTCCTTGGGAGGTTTGAGCACACGGACGATGGTGAGCACCTGACGGGGGGCGGGGGCTCCAGGGGCTGATGTGCCAGCCAGATGTTGGGCTGCAGTGCCAGATGTTGGGGTGCAGTTCCAGCCAGATGTTGGGGTGCAGTTCCAGCCAGATGTTGGGACGTAGTTCCAGCCATGGGAATTGCACTTTCAGATGTTGGGGTGCAGTTCCAGGTGTTGAGAGTTGCACTTCCAGATGTTGGGGTGCTGTTCAGCTGGATGTTGGGTTGCAGTTGCAGCCAGATGTTGGGGTGCAGTTGCACTTCCAGATGTTGGGAGGCAGTTGCAGCCAGATGTTGGGGTGCTGGTGCAGCCAGATGTTGAGAGGCAGTTGTAGCCAGATGTTGGGAGGCAGTTGCAACCAGATGTTGGGAGTTGCAGTTCCAGATGTTGGGGTGCCGTTGCACTTCCAGATGTTGGGAGGCAGTTGCAGCCAGATGTTGGGCTGCAGTTCCAGATGTTGGGCTGCCGTTCCAGCCAGATGTTGGCAGCTGCTGCAGGGGTTGGGTTGGGTTGGCTCCGCTCCCACCTGAACCTTTAACAGCCACAAGCAGCCGCTCCTCTGGGCCCTCCCCGGCTGCATCCCCAGGAGCTTTCCCTGTTCCCCACTGATTTTTCCCCTGTTTCCCAGTGATTTATCCCATGTTTCCCAGAGGATGGAGGTGCAGGTCCCAGGCAGCGAGCACAGAGGTTTTTCCCTATTTCCCACTGGATTTTCCCTGTATCCCACTGATTTTCCCATCTTTCCCATGTTTTCCCAGAGGACGAGGCCATGGTGGAGGTGAAGGTCCCAGGCAGCGAGCACAGGGATTTTTCCCATTTTCCCATGGATTTTTCCCATTTTCCCATGGATTTTTCCATGTTTTCCCAGAGGATGAGGCCGTGGTGCAGGTGCAGGTCCCAGGCAGCGAGCACAGGGATTTTTCCCATTTTCCCATGGATTTTTCCATGTTTTCCCAGAGGATGAGGCCGTGGTGGAGGTGCAGGTCCCGGGCAGTGAGCACAGGGATTTTAACCTATTTCCATGGATTTTTCCCATTTTGCCATGGATTTTTCCCATTTTCCCATGGATTTTTCCCATGGATTTTTCCATGTTTTCCCAGAGGACGAGGCCGTGGTGGAGGTGCAGGTCCCGGGCAGCGAGCACAGGGATTTTTCCCATTTTCCCATGGATTTTCCTGTGTTTCCCAGAGGACAAGGCCGTGGTGGAGGTGCAGGTCCTGGGCAGCGAGCACAGGGATTTTTCCCATTTTCCCATGGATTTTTCCCATTTTCCCATGGATTTTTCCCATTTTCCCATGAATTTCTCCATGTTTTCCCAGAGGACGAGGCCGTGGTGGAGGTGCAGGTCCCGGGCAGCGAGCACAGGGATTTTTCCCATTTTCCCATGGATTTTTCCATGTTTTCCCAGAGGATGAGAGCTGTGGTGGAGGTGCAGGTCTCAGGCAGTGAGCACAGGGATTTTTCCCATTTTCCCATGGATTTTTCCCATGTTTTCCCAGAGGATGAGGCCGTGGTGCAGGTGCAGGTCCCAGGCAGCGAGCACAGGGATTTTTCCCATTTTCCCATGGATTTTTCCATGTTTTCCCAGAGGATGAGGCCGTGGTGGAGGTGCAGGTCCTGGGCAGTGAGCACAGGGATTTTAACCTATTTCCATGGATTTTTCCCATTTTCCCATGGATTTTTCCCATGGATTTTTCCATGTTTTCCCAGAGGACGAGGCCGTGGTGGAGGTGCTGGTCCCGGGCAGCGAGCACAGGGATTTTTCCCATTTTCCCATGGATTTTTCCCATTTTCCCATGGATTTTCCTGTGTTTCCCAGAGGACAAGGCCGTGGTGGAGGTGCAGGTCCCGGGCAGCGAGCACAGGGATTTTTCCCATTTTCCCATGGATTTTTCCCATTTTCCCATGGATTTTTCCCATTTTCCCATGAATTTTTCCATGTTTTCCCAGAGGACGAGGCCGTGGTGGAGGTGCAGGTCCCGGGCAGCGAGCACAGGGATTTTAACCTATTTCCATGGATTTTTCTCATTTTCCCATGGATTTTCCTGTGTTTCCCAGAGGATGAGGCCGTGGTGGAGGTGCAGGTCCTGGGCAGCGAGCACAGGGATTTTTCCCATTTTCCCATGGATTTTTCCCATTTTCCCATGGATTTTCCTGTGTTTCCCAGAGGACGAGGCCGTGGTGGAGGTGCAGGTCCTGGGCAGCGAGCACAGGGATTTTTCCCATTTTCCCATGGATTTTTCCCATTTTCCCATGGATTTTTCCATGTTTTCCCAGAGGATGAGGCCGTGGTGGAGGTGCAGGTCCCAGGCAGCGAGCACAGGGATTTTTCCCATTTCCCCATGGATTTTTCCCATTTTCCCATGGATTTTCCTGTGTTTCCCAGAGGATGAGGCCGTGGTGGAGGTGCAGGTCCTGGGCAGCGAGCACAGGGATTTTAACCTATTTCCATGGATTTTTCCCATTTTGCCATGGATTTTTCCCATTTTCCCATGGATTTTTCCATGTTTTCCCAGAGGACAAGGCCGTGGTGGAGGTGCAGGTCCTTGGCAGCGAGCACAGGGATTTTAACCTATTTCCATGGATTTTTCCCATTTTCCCATGGATTTTCCTGTGTTTCCCAGAGGACGAGGCCGTGGTGGAGGTGCAGGTCCCGGCAGCGAGCACAGGGATTTTAACCTATTTCCATGGATTTTTCCCATTTTCCCATGGATTTTTCCATGTTTTCCCAGAGGACGAGGCCGTGGTGGAGGTGCAGGTCCCAGGCAGCGAGCACAGGGATTTTAACCTATTTCCATGGATTTTTCCCATTTTCCCATGGATTTTCCTGTGTTTCCCAGAGGATGAGGCCGTGGTGGAGGTGCAGGTCCTGGGCAGTGAGCACAGGGATTTTTCCCATTTTCCCATGGATTTTTCCCATTTTGCCATGGATTTTCCTGTGTTTCCCAGAGGATGAGGCCGTGGTGGAGGTGCAGGTCCCGGGCAGCGAGCACAGGGATTTTTCCCATTTTCCCATGGATTTTTCCCATTTTGCCATGGATTTTCCTGTGTTTCCCAGAGGATGAGGCCGTGGTGGAGGTGCAGGTCCCGGGCAGCGAGCACCACGATCCCGTGTTCCGCAAGAGAACCGTGGGGATCCTGGACATGGGCGGAGTCTCCACACAGATCGCCTACGAGGTGCCCCCAAGTGTAAGCCTTGCCTTGCCTCCCCCTCCAGGTCATCACCCCGGAATTCCCTCTCCTTTTCCTCTCTTTCCCATCCTTTGGAATCCTCCATCCCGTCCCATTCCCAAAAGAATTTGGTTTTTTCATTCCCATCACTCAAATCTTACATTAATCCTTCATTTTTAATCTTTCTGGACAATTTTAAATCCCTTGCCTTCCAAAATTTGCATCCTGGGGCTTTAAAACCCAAAAATTCCTGGTGGTTCCTACAAAGAGCCTTCCATAAACTGACTTTTTCCTTTAATTTTTGGGAGAAGTGGAATTAGCAGTTATGAATGTCACAGAATGGAACATAAATTGCTGCAATTCCACTGAGTTCTGGGGCAATTCCTGAATTTTTCGTGCTGAACTTCCCATGAAATTAATTGAGAATTATCTAAAGGAAGAACAGCATCAAATCCCCACCTTTGGCTCTGTTCTAACCATGGATAAATGGAGTTTTTAAATCCTGTGGAATGATGTGTCTCTAATTAATTCCCTAATTCCTCTGTGTTAATTAACAGAGGGTGTAAGAAATCATTTGGAATTGTTAAAATCTGAACATTCAGCTCCAGAGCAGATCCAGTCATAAATCAGCTGGGAAAACAGGGATGAAAATTCCTGCCTGTGGGGTGGTTTTATCTGAGCAGAAATGGATATAAAATGGGAATTGTGGTCATGGAATTGGTCCTGGGAATCAGGAGTGGGAGGGGGGAAGTGGAGCACTGAATTCAGCAGCCACAATCTACATTTTGCCATGGGAGAAGAAAATTCCAGGCTCCACAGAAGCAATTCCTGGGCTTTGCAGGGCCAGGGATCTGAAATTCCAAGATTTTGCTGTCCCTGTGAAGTGATCTTTTTCAAAATGATGTGGGAAGTGATCATTCCCAAAGAAAACTCCTCAGTTTTGCTCTCCCTATGAAATAATCTTGGATTTTCCAAATAAAATGGGAGAGGTGATCATTCCCAAGGAAAATTCCTTTTTTTTTTTGCTCTCCCTATGAAGTAATCCTGGTCTTTTTAACAAAAAATATGGAGAGATGATGATTCCCAGGGAAAATCCCTCAGTTTGGCTCTCCCTCTGAAATAATCTTGGGTTTTCCAAATAATGTGGGAGATGATGATCCCTGAGGAGAACTCCTGGAATGTCTGGATTCTAAAGGGCTGGAAAGCATTGGGAAAGCTGCCCAGGGCAGGGTGGAGTTCTCATTCCTGGCGATATCCAGAATCCACGGGTGTGGCTCTTCGGGATTGCTGGAGTGATGATCTTCAAGATCCTTTCCAAGCAGAACACTTCCATGATGCTGTGGGAACGTCCAGATATCCTGGGAATATCAGAAAACCACGGATGTGCCTCTTCAGGAATGTTGGGTTGATGGTCTTCAAGATCTTTCCCAAGCAGAACACCTCCACAATGTGGAAGAGATGGGGGAAACTAGAGGTGTCCAAGACATCCCAAAAAATTCATTTTGGGATTGGGGTCATCCCAGCGATCCCTGATTTTGCTGGGTCAGGATGCAGGGAGCACAGACAGGAAAGCACTGAAGAGATGGATGAAGTTTAGGTGTCCAAGACATCCCAAAAAATTCATTTTTGGATCCTGATTTTGCTGTTGGATTGATGATCCTCAAGACCTTTTCCTCCACCATCCCATGGGATCATCCTTTATCCAGAGTGCAGGGAGCACAGACAGGAGAGGAAAGCATGAAAGAGTTGGGTGAGGGGTGAACTTAAAGGTGTCTAAGACATCCCAAAAAATTCATTTTAGGATCAGAACCATCCCAATGATCCCTGATTTTACTGAATCAGGATGCAGGAAGCACAGACAGGAGAGAAAAGCACTGAAGAGATGGATGAACTTAAAGGCCTCCAAGACATGCCAAAAAAGTCATTTTGGGATTGGGGTCATCCCAGTGATCCCTGATTTTGCTGGGTCAGGATGCAGGGAGCACAGACAGGAAAGCTCTAAAGAGATGGGTGAAGTTTAAGGTGTCCAAGACATCCCAAAAAATTCATTTTTGGATCCTGATTTTGCTGTTGGATTGATGATCCTCATGATCTTTTCCAACCAGATCACCTCCAGGATCCTGTGAGAATATCCAGATATCCTGGGAATATCTAAAAACCATGGATGTGGCTCTTCAGGAGAACACCTTTTCCAACCAGAACACATCCATGATCCCTTGGGATCATCCTTTATCCAGAGTGCAGGGAGCACAGACAGGAAAGCTCTAAAGAGATGGGTGAAATTAGAGGTGTCCAAGACATCCCAAAAAATTCATTTTGGGATCAGGGCCATCGCAGTGATCCCTGATTTTGCTGGGTCAGGATGAAGGGAGCACAGACAGGAAAGCTCTGAAGAGATGGGTGAAGTTTAAGGTGTCCAAGACATCCCAGAACTTCACTTTGGGATCAGGGCCATCGCAGTGAGCCCCGGTTTTGCCGTGCAGGAGGAGGTGGCCAAGAGCCTGCTGGCCGAGGTGAACCTGGGCTGCGACGCCCACCAGACGGAGCACGTGTACCGCGTGTACGTGGCCACCTTCCTGGGCTTCGGCGGCAACGCCGCGCGCAGGAGGTACGAGGAGAGCCTCCTCTCCAGCAGGAACAGGTACCGGCAATTCGGGAGTGGGGGCAGCTCCAGCCCTGGGAGGGACGGCTTGGAGCAGCCTGGGGTGGTGGGAGGTGCTCCTGGAAAGGTGGGAATGATGCTGGATGTTGGGTGGGAAGGGAAAATCTGGGAAGCGGGGAGGAGTTGGAGTCAGCTGAAAAAGTGGGAATTTAGGTTGGATTTATGGAAGGAATTCCCAGTATGAGAGTGGTGAAAGGCTGGGATGGAATTCCCAGAGCAGCTGTGGCTGCTCCAGCCCTGGCAGTGCCCAAGGTCAGCTTGGAGCAGCATGGGGGGTGGGAGATGGTCCTGGAAAGGTGGGAATGATGCTGGATGTTGTGTGGAGAGGTCACAGCACGTCTGGTGTGGGAAGGGAAGATCTGGGAAGTGGAGAGGGATTCCTGCTCAGGAATTGGAGTAATGGGGTCAGCTGAAAAAGTGGAAATTTGTCCCCCAGGCTGCTGGGCGGGCTGAGCTGGGCCTTGCTGAGCCAGGCCTGGCTGATCTCTCTCCCCCAGGCAGGCCAGGCAGACTGGGCTGAGCTGGGCCTTGCTGAGCCGGGCTTTGCTGAGCCGAGCTTTGCTGATTTCTCTCCCCCAGGCAGGCCAGGCTGAGCCGGGCCTTGCTGAGCCGGGCCTTGCTGAGCTGGGCCTAGCTGAGCCGGGTCTAGCTGATCTCTTTCCCCCAGTTGGGCCTTGCTGAGCCGGGCCTTGCTGATCTCTCCCAGCCAGGCCTTGCTGAGCTGGGCCTTGCTAGGCTGGGCCTTGCTGATCTCCTGCAGGCAGGCCAGGCTGAGCCAGGCCTTGCTGATCTCCCCCAGCCGGGCCTTGCTGAGCCGGGCCTTGCTGAGCCGGGCCTAGCTGAGCCGGGCCTAGCTGAGCCAAGCCTTGCTGATCTCCCCTAGGCAGGCCAGACTAAGCTGGGCCTTGCTGAGCCAGGTTTTGCTGATCTCTCCCAGGCAGGCCAGGCTGAGCCGGGCCTTGCTGAGCTGGGCCTTGCTGAGCCGGGCCTAGCTGAGCCAGGCCTTGCTGATCTCCCCTAGGCAGGCCAGACTGAGCCGGGCCTTGCTGAGCCAGGTTTTGCTGATCTCTCCCAGGCAGGCCTTGCTGAGCCGGGCCTAGCTGAGCCGGGCCTTGCTGAGCCGGGCCTTGCTGATCTCGCGCAGGCAGGCCGGGCTCAGCCCGCAGGCCCCTCTCCCGGACCCGTGCCTGCCGCGGGACGCTCCGGACGAGCTGCGGCTCCGGGGGCTGCGGCTGCACCTGCGCGGCACCGGCGACTTCCAGCTGTGCCGGGAGCGGCTGCGGCCGCTGCTGAACCGAACCAACGGCACCGGCAGCTCCCTGAACGGCGTGCGGCAGCCGCCCCTGCAGCTGCAGAGCAGCGAGTTCTACGGCTTCTCCGAGTTCTACTACTGCACCGAGGACGTGCTGCGCATGGGCGGCGACTACAGCGCCGCCAGGTTCGCCAGAGCTGCACAGGTGGGGACAGGGAGCCGTGCCGAGTTTAGAACAGCTTGCCACAAGGGCTCTGTTCCCCAAATCCTGCAGGAAAACCTTGCCTTAAGAGATCCCAAATCCCTAAATTCACTGGAGCTGCACAAGTGAAAGAAAAGGGATCCATTCCTAGTTTAGAACAGCTCTCCACAAGGGTTTTGTTCCCCTAGTCCTGCAGAGAAACGTTGCCTTAAGAGATTCCAAATCCCTAAATTCGCTGGAGCTGCACAGGTGAAAGAAAAGAGATCCATTCCTTCATTGAAGTCATTTCTCCACAAGGATTTTGTTCCCAAAGTCCTGCAGACAAACATTGCCTTAAGAGATCCCAAATTCATAAATTCACTGGAGCTGCACAGGTGAAAAAATGGGAATAAATTCCTAATTTAGAACATCTCTCCATAAGGGTTTTATTCCCCAAGTCCTGCAGAGAAACGTTGCCTTAAGAGATTCCAAATCCCTAAATTCACTGGAGCTGCACAGGTGAAAAAATGGGGAAAAATTCCTAATTTAGAGCATCTCTCCATAAGGGTTTTATTCCCCAAGTCCTGCAAGAAAACATTGCCTTAAGAGATCCCAAATTCCTAAATTCACTAAAGTTTCACAGGTGAAAAAAGGGATCAATTCATAATTTAGAACATCCTCAAGGATTTTGTTCCTAAAGTCCTGCAGGAAAACATTGCCTTAAGAGATCTGAAACCCCTAAATTGACTGAAGCTGTGCAGGTGAAAAAAGGGATCCATTCCTAATTTAGAACAGCTCTCCACAAGGGTTTTGTTCCCCGAGTCCTGCAGGGAAACGTTGCCTTAAGAGATTCCAAATCCCTAAATTCACTGGAGCTGCACAGGGGAAAGAAAAGGGATCCATTCCTTCATTGAAGTCATTTCTCCACAAGGATTTTGTTCCCAAAGTCCTGCAGACAAACATTGCCTTAAGAGATCCCAAATCCCTAAATTCACTGAAGCTTCACAGGTGAAAGAAAAGGGATCCATTCCTTCTGGTAAGTCATTTCTTCATAAGGATTTTGTTCCCAAAGTCCTGCAGGAAAACGTTGCCTTAAGAGATCCCAAATCCCTAAATTCACTGGAGCTGCACAGGTGAAAGAAAAGGGATCCATTCCTTCATTGAAGTAATTTCTCCACAAGGATTTTGTTCCCAAAGTCCTGCAGACAAACATTGCCTTAAGAGATCCCAAATCCCTAAATTGACTGAAGCTGCACAGGTGAAAAAATGGAGATAAATTCCTAATTTAGAGCATCTCTCCATAAGGGTTTTATTCCCCAAGTCCTGCAAGAAAACATTGCCTTAAGAGATCCCAAATCCCTAAATTCACTAAAGTTTCACAGGTGAAAAAAGGGATCAATTCATAATTTAGAACATCCTCAAGGATTTTGTTCCTAAAGTCCTGCAGCAAATCTCTTCCTTAAGAGATCCCAAATCCCTAAATTCACTGAAGCTTCACAGGTGAAAGAAAAGGGATCCATTCCTTCATTGAAGTCATTTCTCCACAAGGATTTTGTTCCCAAGTCCTGCAGGAAAACGTTGCCTTAAGAGATCCCAAATCCCTAAATTGACTGAAGCTACACAGGTGAAAAAATGGGAATAAATTCCTAATTTAGAACATCTCTCCATAAGGATTTCATTCCCAAAGTCTTGCAGAAAAACGTTGCTCTGAGAGATCCCAAATCCCTAAATCCACCAAAGCCTCACAGGTGAAAGAAGAGGGATCAATTCCTAATTTAGAACATCCACGAGGGTTTCATTCCCAAAGTCCTGCAGCAAATCTCTTTGTGTGGATCCAAATATTCCCACAAAATCTGGGATTTACCTGACTGGATATTCCCAGAGAGTTGAACATTAATTCCACCCCAAATTCCAAGAACTGAACATTTATTCCACCCCAGATTCCAAATGTGGATCAAAATATTCCCACAAAATTTGGGATCCTGCGTATTCCCAGAGAGTTCAACTTTAATTCCACCCCAAATTCCAAATGGAGATCAAAATATTCCCACAAAATTTGGGATTTGCCTTGCAGGATATTCCCAAAGAGTTGAACATTAATTCCACCCCAAATTCCAAGAGTTGAACTTTAATTCTACTCCAAATTCCAAGTGTGGATCAAAATATTCCCACAAAATTTGGGATCCTGGTAATTCCCAGAGAGTTTAACATTAATTCCACCCCAAATTCCAACTGTGGATTAAAATATTCCCATGAAATTTGGGGTTTTCCTGACTGGATATTCCCAGAGAGTTGAACATTAATCCCACCCCGAATTCCAAGAGCTGGACATTAATTCCACCCCAAATTCTAAGTGCTGAACATTAATTCCATCCCAGATTCCAAATGTGGATCAAAATATTGCCACAAAATTTGGGATCCTGGATATTCCCAGAGAGTTCAACTTTAATTCCACCCCAAATTCCAAGTGAAGATCAAAGTATTCCCACAAAATTTGGGATTCTGGATATTCCCAGATAGTTGAACTTTAATTCTACCCCAAATTCCAAATGTGGATTAAAATATTCCCACAAAATTTGGGATTTTCCTTGCTGGGTATTCCCAAAGAGTTTAATTCCACCCCAGATTCCAAGTGTGGATCAAAATATTCCCATTAAATCTGGGATTTTCTTTACTGGATATTCCCAGAGAGTTGAACATTAATTCCTCCCCAAATTTCAAGCGTGGATCAAAATATTCCCACAAAATTCGGCATTTTCCTCCCTGGCAGTGCAAGCCGCTGTTACTTTCTGGGTTTTGGTGTTCCAGATCGATTTTTTCTGGTGGGATTTTCCTTCTCCAGGCAGGAGGAGAGCCGGGATCATTCCCTTTTCCCGTTTTTCTGCTTTCCTGCAGGATTACTGTGCCACCCGCTGGTCGGTGCTGCGGGAGCGCTTCGAGCGCGGCCTCTACGCGCCCCACGCGGATCTGCACCGGCTCAAGTGAGCGGGGTCGGGGTTTAGGCCAGGCCTGGCCTTGGCTTAGCCCAGGAGCTTCCTCCTGCCAGGGCCTGTCCCTTTGGTGCATCGCTGGAAGTGGGGAAAAACTTGGGAGAGGCCTGAGAATTGGGAAAAAATCCCTTGGAAAAGCTGAGAATTCCAGATTTAATTGTGTCCTGTGGGCACTGGAATGCTGAGCTGAGCTTAACCCTGGCTGATCCCACCCTGAACTGCCAGGGCCCTTCCATGTCATGGGATCTCTAGAAGTGGGAAAAAACCAGGAAAAGCTGAGAATTCCATGTTTAATTCTGCCCGTAGTTGCTGGAATGCTGAGCTGAGCCTAATCCATTCTCCCTGGCTGATCCCAGTGTTCTGACTGATGCTCATGTTCTTAACTGGTCCCACTGTTCCTGACTAATCCCACCCAGAACTGCCAAGGCCTTCATGGGATCACTGGAAGTGGGAAAAACATGTGGAAAAGCTGAGAATTCCATGTTTAATTCTGCCCATAGTTGCTGGAATGCTGAGCTGAGTTTATCCCATTCTCCCTAGCTGATCCCACTGTTCCTGACTAATCCCACCCAGAACTGCCAAGGCCTTTCCATTTCATGGGATCACTGGAAGTGGGGAAAAAAACTTGGGAGAGGCCTGAGAATTGTGAAAAAATCCCTTGGAAAAGCTGAGAATTCCATGTTTAATTCTGCCCTGCAATTGCTGGAATGCTGAGCTGAGCTTATCCCGTTCTCCCTGGCTGATCCCAGTGTTCCTGTCCCACTATTCCTGGCTGATCCCAATGTTCTTAACTGGTCCCACTGTTCCTGACTAATCCCCCCCAGAACTGCCAAGGCCTTTCCATGTCATGGGATCACTGGGAGTGGGAAAACAACTTGGCAAAGCTGAGAATTCCATGTTTAATTCTGCCCTGCAATTGCTGAGCCGAGCTTATCCCATTCTCCTCCACGGATCCCAGTGTTCCTGATCCCACTGTTCCTGATCCCATGTTTCCTGGCTGATCCCATTTCTTCTGGCTGATCCCACTGTTCCTCATCCCGCTGTCCTTGACTGATCCCACATTTCCTGGCTGGTGCCACTGTTCCTGCCTGATCCTATTGTCCCTGATCCCACTGTTCCTGACCCCACTGTCCCTGATCCCATTTCTCCTGGCTGATCCCACTGTTCCTGCCTGATCCTATTGTCCCTGATCCCACATTTCCTGGCTGATCCCACTGTTCCTGATCCCATGTTTCCTGGCTGATTCCACATTTCCTGCCTGATCCCGCTGTCCTTGATCCTGTTTCTCTTGGCTGACCCCACATTTCCTGGCTGATCCTATTGTCCCCGATCCCACATTTCCTGCCTGATCCCACTGTCCCTGATCCCACTTTTCCTGGCTGATCTCATTTCCCTGACCCCATTTCTTCTGGCTGACCCCACATTTCCTGGCTGATCCCATTGTTCCTGCCTGATCCCACTGTCCTTGACTGATCCCACATTTCCTGGCTGATCCCACTGTCCCTGATCCCACATTTCCTGCCTGGTCCTATTGTCTCTGACCCCCCATTTCCTGGCTGACCCCACATCTCCCTGATCCCACATTTCCCTGACCCCATTTCTCCTGGCTGACCCCACATCTCCCTGATCCCACATTTCCCTGACCCTATTTCTCCTGGCTGACCCCACATTTCCTGGCTGATCCCACATTGGCTGACCCCACTGTCCCTGATCTCACATTTCCTGCCTGGTCTCATTGTCCCTGATCCCACTTTTCCTGGCTGGTCCTATTGTCTCTGACCCCATTTCTGCTGGCTGACCCCACATTTCCTGGCTGATCCCACATTGGCTGACCCCACTGTCCCTGATCTCACATTTCCTGCCTGGTCTCATTGTCCCTGATCCCACTTTTCCTGGCTGGTCCTATTGTCCCTGACCCCATTTCTCCTGGCTGACCCCACATTTCCTGGCTGATCCCACTGTCCCTAACCCCACATTTCCTGGCTGACCCCACTGTTCCTGATTCCGTCTTTCTGGGCTGATCCCACAATGGCTGATCCCACTGTCCCTGACCCCATATTTCCTGATTGGTCCTATTGTCCCTGACCCCATTTCTCCTGGCTGACCCCACATCTCCCTGAGCCCACATTTCCTGGCTGACCCCACATTTCCTGGCTGACCCCACATTTCCTGGCTGACCCCACATTTCCTGCGTGGTTTCATTGTCCCTGACCCTATTTCTCCTGGCTGATCTCACATTTCCTGGCTGACCCCACTGTTCCTGATCCCGACTTTCTGGGCTAATCCCACAATGGCTGATCCCACTGTCCCTGACCCCATATTTCCTGACTGGTCCTATTGTCCCTGATCCCACATTTCCTGGCTGACCCCACTGTCCCTGACCCCACATCTCCTGGCTGACCCCACATCTCCTGGCTGACCCCACTGTCCCTGACCCCACATCTCCTGGCTGACCCCACTGTTCCTGGCTGACCCCACTGTTCCTGGCTGACCCCACATCTCCTGGCTGACCCCACTGTTCCTGGCTGACCCCACTGTCCCTGACCCCACATCTCCTGGCTGACCCCACATCTCCTGGCTGACCCCACTGTCCCTGACCCCACATCTCCTGGCTGACCCCACTGTCCTTGACCCCACATCTCCTGGCTGACCCCACTGTCCTTGACCCCACATCTCCTGGCTGACCCCACTGTCCCTGACCCCACTGTTCCTGGCTGACCCCACTGTCCCTGACCCCACTGTTCCTGGCTGACCCCACTGTCCCTGACCCCACTGTTCCTGGCTGACCCCACTGTCCCTGACCCCACTGTTCCTGGCTGACCCCACTGTCCCTGACCCCACTGTTCCTGGCTGACCCCACAGTCCCTGACCCCACTGTTCCTGGCTGACCCCACTGTCCCTGACCCCACATCTCCTGGCTGACCCCACTGTCCCTGACCCCCCATCTCCTGGCTGACCCCACAGTCCCTGACCCCCCATCTCCTGGCTGACCCCCCGCTCTCGGCAGGTTCCAGTGCTTTAAGTCCGCCTGGATGTTCGAGGTTTTCCACCGCGGCTTTTCCTTCCCGGAGAGCTACGGCAGCCTGAAGACGGCGCTGCAGGTCTACGACAAGGAGGTGCAGTGGACGCTGGGGGCCATCCTGTACCGCACCCGCTTCCTGCCCCTCAGGTACCCCCGACACCCGGGAAGGGCTCTGGGAACGGGAATTGTGGGCTGGGAGGAGCTGGAGGTCCCTCACATTGGGCTTTTTAGAGCCTCGTCCCCAAAACGGGATCGATTCCTGCCCTGAGCCCAGCTGGAAGTGGAATTTTGCTTCTAAGATGTGTTCATTGTCCCTCTGCTCTTTTCCACGGACATCCTCTAAAAATCTGGGAAAAGCCTTTGGGAGGGGAATTTTGGGATGAGAATTTGTGGTTTTTAGAGCCTCAACTTGAGCTTTTTAGAGCCTCGTCCCCAAAACAGGCTCAGATTCCTGCCCTGAGCCCAGCTGGAAGTGGAATTTTGCCTCTAAGACATGGCCATTGTCCTTCTGCTCTTTTCCAGGATCATCCTCTCAAAAATCTGGGAAAAGCCTTTGAGAGACGATTTTGGGGATGGGAATTTGGGGTTTTTAGAGCCTCAACTTGTGCCTTTAGAGCTTATTCCACCAAACGAGCTCTGATTGCCCCCAGGCTGGCAGCAGAACTTGGCCTCTAAGATGTGGCCATTGTCCCTCTGCTCTTTTCCTCTGAAAAATCTGGGAAAAGCCTTTGGGAGGGGAATTTTAGGATGGGAATGTGTGACTTTTAGAACCTCAGCTTGTGCCTTTAGAGATTATTCCACCCAATGAGCTCTGATTCCCACCCAGCTGGCAGCAGAACTTGGCCTCTAAGTCCTGCCCATTGTCCCTCTGCTCTTATCCAGGGACATCCTCTCAAAAATCTGGGGAAAACCTTTGGGAGAGGATTTTTGGGTTGAGAACTTGTGGTTTTTAGAGCCTCAGCTTAAGCTTTTCAGATCCTGTTCCTCAAAATGGGCTCAGATTCCTGCCCTGAGCCCAGCTGGAAGAGGAATTTTGCCTCCAAAGTGTGGCTGCTGTCCTCCTGCTCTTTTCCAGGGACATCCTCTCAAAAATCTGGGGAAAGCCTTTGGGATGGGAATTTGGGATGGGAATTTGTGACTTTTAGAACCTCATCTTGTGGTTTTAAGAGCCTCAACTTATGTTTTTTTCCTTATTCCACCCAACGAGCTCTGATTGCCACCAGGCTGGCAGCAGAACTTTGCCTCTAAGACATGGCCATTGCCCCTCTGCTCTTTTCCTCTCAAAAATCTTGGAAAAGCCTTCGGAAAAGGATTTTGAGATGGGAATTTGTGCTTTTTAGAGCCTCACCTTGTGGTTTTTAGAGCTTGTTCCACCCAATGAGCTCTGGTTCCCACCAGGCTGGCAGCAGAACTTTGCCTCTAAGTCGTGCCCATTCTCCTTCTGCTCTTTTCCAGAGACATCCTCTCAAAAATCTGGGAAAAGCCTTTGGGATGGGAATTTGGGGATGGGAATTTGTGACTTTTAGAACCTCCGCTTGTGGGTTTTAGAGCTTCAACTTATTTTTTTTCCTTATTCCACCCAACGAGCTCAGATTGCCCCCAGGCTGGCAGCAGAACTTTGCCTCTAAGTCATGGCCATTGTCCCTCTGCTCTTTTCCTCTCAAAAATCTGGGAAAAGCCTTTGGGAGGGCACTTTGAGGATGGGAATTTTTGCTTTTTAGAACCTCAACTTGTGTTTTTTCCTTATTCCACCCAACGAGCTCTGATTGCCCCCAGGCTGGCAGCAGAACTTTGCCTCTAAGTCGTGCCCACTGTCCCCCTGCCCTTTTCCAGGGACATCCAGCAGGAGAATTTCCGTGGGATTCACTCTCGCTGGAGGAGCTTCTCCTTCGTCTACAACCCCTTGCTGTTCCTGGCCTGCTTCCTGGTGGTGCTGCTCTCCATCCTGCTCTACCTGCTGCGCCTGCGCCGCATCCACCGCCCGCCGCCCGCCCCCTCCCCGCCCCTGTGGCTGCAGGAGGGGCTCCCCGCCCAGAAATCCCCCAAAATCCCGGGGTAGGGCTCCGGGCTGCAGGATCCATCCACACACACACACAGAAAAAAGCCATTTTTGCCTCAGGGTTCCTCCTTTTTTTGCCCCCTTCTTTTGGAGGAGTTGGGAATTCCAGGGGAATGGGGTGGTGAGGGAAAAATGCCAAAAATAAAAATGACTTTTTGCTGGGAATGTTGCACTTGGGGGTGTGCAGGAGAGGAGGAGTTGAGTTCCCACCTTTGGGAGAGGCTGAAATCCCAGAATGAGCTTGGGTTTTCCTTGCTGGATTCCATCCCTGCCCTCACTTTGGACTCTCAAAAGTTCCAAAAGCAGGAAAAAAATAAACAACAACAACAACAAACCCTTTTAGGATATTTTCTGTGATTTTCCCTTCTGGGATGGAGAAGGAAAATCCCTCACACCCAACGCTGTGCTTCCATCAAAAACTGCTTCCATCACTCTGCTCCCTCTTTTTTCTCCTTGGAAAAGGGAAAGGATTTCTCCTTTTTCACCCAGTGGCTGCTTCTGATCCCAAATTTCTGTTCCATCACCGTGGAGAGACCTCCCAGAAGCTCCAGGAATGTGCAGAGAACTGGAAAAGCAGAGGAGAACCTGCCCAGGGTCTTTCCAAGTCCTCTGGTAATTTATATTTTATTTAAAACTTGTTGGTTTTACTTGAAAGTCAAATTGTCCATGATTAAAGTGGGATTTCTATGAACCTCTGGGCTGTGGCCGTTTTATTTCTTCATTTCTTTGTTCATTTATTTTGTTGATTCTCCAGCTGGAAAACTTCCAAAAGGTTGGAAAATGCAGGAAAATTGGATGGTTTTAATATTGGAGAATTTGAGACATTGTTTATCATAATGAATGTAAAAATCTGGATAATTGAAATTATTTTTGGGAGTTCTGGGCGGGGTTTCACACCCAGCTCGTCCCACTTGGGATTCTGCTGGGAGGGATTCGGGACTGGGGATTCTGGGGGCTCCTCTTGATTTGTCTGTCTTCCTCCTTCATCCCACCCAGATCCCAGGGATCCCAAATCCCAGAGATCCCAGAGATCTCCCATCCTGGGGATCCCAGAGATCCCACATCCTGGAGATCCCAAATCCTGGAGATCCTGCATCCCAGAGATCCCAAATCCCAGGGATCCCAAATCCCAGGGATCCCAAATCCCAGAGATCCCACTTCCCAGAGATTCCCCATCCTGGAGATCCCAGATCCCACATTTCAGAGATCCTAAATCCCAGAGATCCCAAATCCCACAGATCCTACATTCCAGAAATCTCCCAACCCAGAGATCCAAAATCCCAGGGATCCCACATCCCAGGGATCCCCCATCCCACAGATCCCAGATCCCAGGGATCCCAAGGATTTGCAGCGTGGGCTCAGCCAGAGGAGGCAGAACTCGGTACCATCTCCTGAGGGAGAAATAAACCCCAAATTAACCCAAATTAACCCAGATTAATTTAAATAAACCCAGATTAACCCAAATAAACCCAGATTAACCCAAATTAACCCAAATAAACCCCAGATTAACCCAAATAAACCCAGATTAACCCAAATTAACCCAGATTAACCCCCCAGATCTTTCCGTGGCTCCACCAGAAGGAGAAAACCCAAAGGGATTTCCCAGCCCTGCCCTGGGGGATTCCTTTGGGATCTTTGGGATCCCCAGCCTGGAATTCCCAGCCCAGGCTGGGATTGGCCCTTCCTGCCCAAACCAGCCCCGTTTTCCTCCGGGGCTGCTCCGGGGACGGGGAGCGATCCCGAAGCTCCTTGATCCCATCCCCCCTTTGGGATCTCCGCGCGCAGCGCCCGGAGGAGCCCGGAGCGATCCCGGCAGGGGGAGGGGCGGCTCCGGGGGGATCCCCCGGGATTGGTGTCCCCGGGAAGGGACAAGGGGACGCTGAGCGGCTGGCCCGGGGGCACCTCGTCCCTGCCGAGGGCCATTGTTGTCCCCAAGGTCCCGGTATTGTCCCCAAGGTCCCATTGTTGCTCCCGAGATTCCATTGTTGTTCCCCAGGTCCCATTGTTGGGACCAAATAACGCGTGAAGCTCCCGAGAGCCCGAAAGGGCCCGGAGGGCTCCCCCTGTCCCTGTCCCCGCGTCCCTGTCCCCGTGTCCCTGTCCCCGTGTCCCTTCCCCATGTCCCTGTCCCATCCCTGCGTCCCTCTGTCCTTTCCCCGTGTCCCTGTCCCTGTCCCCGTGTCCCTGTCCTCGTGTCCCTGTCCCTGTCCCCGTGTCCCTGTCCTCATGTCCCTGTCCCTTCCCCATGTCCCTGTCCCATCCCTGCATCCCTCTGTCCTTTCCCCGTGTCCCTGTCCTTTCCCCATGTCCCTGTCCCTTCCCCCTGTCCCTGTCCCCCTGTCCCTGTCCCTTCCCCGTCCCTGTCCCCTCCCTGTCCCTTCCCTGCATCCCTGTGTCCTTTCCCTGCGTCCCTGTCCCTGTGTCCCTCCCCTATGTCCCTTTCCCTTTCCTGGATCCCTTCCCTGTGTCCCTGTTCTTGTTCCACTTCCCTCTGTCCCTTCCCTCTGTCCCTGTGTCCTGTCTCTGTGTCCCCTCCCCCATGTCCCTGTCCCTTCCCTGGGTCCCCTCTCTGTGTCCGTGTCCTTGTTCCTGGGTCCCTGTCCCTCTGTCCTTTCCCTGGGTCCCCTCCCTGGGTCCCCATCCCTTCCTTGTGTCCCTGTGTCCCTGTGTCCCTGTCCTTGTGTCCCTGTGTCCCTGTGTCCATCAGTCCCTTCCCTGTGTCCCTGTGTCCCTGTGTCCCTGTCCCTGTGTCCCTGTGTCCCTCAGTCCCTTCCCTGTGTCCCTGTCCCTGTGTCCCTGTGTCCTTCAGTCCCTTCCCTGTGTCCCTGTCCCTGTCAGGACCCATTCCCTGCCGGGCACAGGGAATCAGCACTCCCAGGTTTTCCCCAAAGGCTGAGGAGGGATTTGGGATTTGGGATTTGGGATTTCCTGGCACCGTTCCTGAGCACCCTCCCCTTCCCCAGCCCAACCCCGGGCAGTTCCCGCCTCCTCCCTTTCCCTTGGCTCAGCTTTCCCAAGGCCCGAGGGACTTCCCTGGGTCCTGTCCCTGGATCCTGTCCTTGGATCTGATCGCTGGATCCCATCCCTGGATCCCATCCCTGGATCTGATCCCTGAATCTGATCCCTGGATCCTGTCCCTGGATCTGATCCCAGGCTCCCATCCCCCAGATCTCACCCCCAGATCCCATCCTTGGATCCCACCTCTGGATCCCACTCCCAGATCCCATCCCTGGATCTGATCCCTGGCTCCCATCTGGGATCCCACCCCCAGATCCCACTCCTGGATTCCATCCTCGGATCCTACCTTCAGATCCCACTCCCGATCCCACTCCCAGCTCCCACTTCCCAATCCCATTCCCGGATCCCACCCCCAGCTCCCACCCCTGGATCCCATTCCCAGATCTTACCCCCAGCTCCCACTCCCAGCTCCCATTCCCCAGCTCCCACTCCCGATCCCACTCCCGATCCCATTCCCAGCTCCCACTCCCAGCTCCCATTCCCGGATCCCACTCCCAGCTCCCACTCCCGATCCCATTCCCAGCTCCCATTCCCAGCTCCCATTCCCAGCTCCCACTCCCGATCCCACCCCCGGATCCCACTCCCAGCTCCCATTCCCCAGCTCCCACTCCCGATCCCACTCCCGATCCCATTCCCAGCTCCCACTCCCAGCTCCCCCCGGTCCCGCTCCCGGCTCCCCCTGGAGCTCGGCTCTGGGCCGGGCCCTTCTCCCTGTGCCGGGAATCCCGCGGGGCTCGCATCCCTCGGGAAGGGCAGAACCGCCCCAATCCTCATTCCCAGATTTTCCTGGGATGCGCTCGCGCTGCCTTCCCGGCGCTGCCCCCGCCTCCAGCTGCGCTTCTCCTCCTTTTCCTGGCTAGAAATTCCCTCTCTTCCTGGTTTTTTGGGGGGGAAAACTTCATTTTCTCTGTTCCATCCTCATCTCCTGGGGAGCTGCAGGTGGGAATCCCTCAGGGAATGGATGTGGGGGATCCTTTGTGCCTCCTGGGATTGTCAGGAGCTTCCTGGGGGAATTCACCTTCCAGCACCCCATTCCTTCCCTCCCTGCTCATCCCCGAGGGATCCCAGACAGGCAGAGAGGTTCAGTGCCTCGTGCTGGGATTCCAGGAGATCCAGGAGATCCAGGAGATCCAGGAGATCCAGGAGCTCCCATTCCAGGGCAGAGCCCAGCACTGATCGGGAAAAGGGTGCAAATAAAGGAATTAATTCATTTTAAAAAGAAGGAGGGAAATAAAGGAAGATTTGCTTGTTCTGGGAATGCCTGCAGGGAAATGCTCCTGCTGGGAGGATTTCTCTGGAATTTGGGGTTTTCCCACCTTGAAACCTCCCAGGGCTTTGGATAATGGGGGCTGGATGAGCCCCAGGCCAGGTTGGAATGACCCAGGATAGTGGAAGGGTGCAATGAGATGATTTTATTTCCTTTCCCACCCAAACCATTCCATGATTCCAAGCTGGAGAAATTCCCACAGGGATTAAAAATGGAAAATGGCTTTTTTGGGGGGGAGATATTGATTCGTTTCTCCAGAAGTTTGGGATTCCTGAGCCATTGGGATCTGGCTCTTCAATCCTTTCCCTGGATGGGATCAATTAAAGCCCTGGATGACTTTAAAATGCCAGGCAGGGGTTCAGAATGATGTGGGATTGATCCAGCTCTGATTTTTGGGAAGAGAACTGTTCCCACCTGGGAATTCTCCAGTCTGGGATTTGTTATTTGCAGTTCCATTGCAGGAACTTCCCACTGCTTCCCTTGGGTGTGAAAACGGCCCCGTGGCCCTAAAATTCCTGCAGGTTTTGGGATTTCCGGGATCATCTCTGAAGGGAAAAGCTTTTAGAGAGGTTTAAGTACAGAAATTGCTTTTTTGGGGAGATATTGGTTCATTTCTTCTGAATTTTGGGATTTCTCAGCCATTGGGATCTGGCTGACCCATTGCAGAACTTCCCAGTGGATCCCTGAAAAAGGCCACATGGCCCTAAAATTCCTGCAGGTTTTGGGAATTTCCAGGATCATCTCTGCAGGGAAAAGCTTCTGGGGAGCTTTAAATACTGAAATAGCTTTTTTGAGGGGAGGTAGTGATTAATTTCTTCAGAATTTTGGGATTTCTCAGCCATTGGGATCTGCCTGACCCATTGCACAACTTCCCAGCGGATCCCTGAAAACGGCCCCGTGGCCCTGAAATTCCTGCAGGTTTTGGGATCTCCAGGATCATCTCTGCAGGGAAAAGCTTTTAGGGAGCTGCTCCCGGAGCTGGAGAGGTCGAGTCGCCCCACGGAGCCGGCAGGGTGCGAGCAGCAGGACGGGGAGGCAATGAGCCTTCCCCGGGAACTGCAAATGAGGGAAATTACAGCAAATTGGGGAAATTAGAGCAGCCAGCGGCCCGTTCCTCCTTTCTGGGAGCAGGGAGCGTGACTGGAACTGCCGGGTCACAGCCAGGAGTGTCCTCAGGGCAGGGACAAACCCGGAGGGAGGGATGGCACCGGGAGGGGGGGCTGGGAGCGAGGCCAGGGAGGGGATTCAGCTGGAACTGGGATTTGTGCAGGGGTTGGGGTGAAAAACCCGCGTGCAAAGTGCTGAAAACCGGGATCCAGGAACAGCCTTCCCACTTTCCCAGCTCCATCGGAGCAGCGTTTTTCCCTGTGTGATTCCAGGCTGTTTTCAAATCCCTTTTCCCCCCCGGGTGCTTTTCCCCCCCGCTGCAGGACAGAGGGGGCAGCAAATTCCCTGAATCCAGGCAGAGCCTCCGGGAGCTCTGCTGGATTCCTGCTGGATGTTTCATCCCAAGCTCTCCCTTCCATCAGCTGGAATTTTTCATGGATAAAAAAATCCCGCCCAGTCCTGGCCTGAGCCGTGCTGGGCCGTGCAGGCTCGGACACATTCCCCTCTCCACATCCCTCATTCCAGCCTGGAATTGCTCCTGCAGCCTCTCCTGGGACAGGAGATGTCCCCAGGCTGGGGGAGGTGGCTCTGCTGAGGGTCGGGATCCGATTCCCAGGGTTTGTCCTCTTCCCTGAGAATTCCTGTGGCAGGGAAAGGACCTGAGAGCTCATCCCATCACACCCCCCTCCCCTATGCCAGGTTGCTCCACATCCCAGACATCCTACATCCCAGAGATCCCAAATCCCAGACATCCCACATCCCAGAGATCCCAAATCCCAGGGATCCCACATCCCAGAGATCCCAAATCCCAGGGATCCCAAATCCCAGGGATCCCACATCCCAGGGATCCCACATCCCAGACATCCCACATCCCAGAGATCTCATAGTCCAGACATCCCACATCCCAGAGACCCCATAGACCAGAGATCCCATATCCCAGACATCCCACATCCCAGGGATCCCATAGCCTAGAGATCCCATAGCCCAGAGATCCCTCATTCCAAAGATCCCTCATTCCAAAGATCCCACATCCCAGGGATCCCATCTCCCAGAGATCCCAAATCCCAGAATCACAAATCCCAAGGATCCAAACCCCAGAGATCCCTCATTCCAAAGATCCCACATCCCAGGGATCCCTTCTCTCTGGAAGTGCCTTGGGCACCTCCAGGGATGGAGCTGCCCCAGCTCCTCCAGGAATTCCATCCCAGCCCTTCCTCACCCTCCCAGGGAGGAATTTTCCCCAAATCCCATTGATTTCCTTTTGTGCAGGTGCCCCATGCAATTTCCCTTCCCAGCTCCCACGGGAATCACTCTGGAGCAGCTGCAATGGGAACAAACTCAGCTTTTGCAGAAGATGGAGTTGGGCCCTGGAGCTGGAATTGCCTGGCTGGAGAAATCCTGGGAAAAGGGAGAAGTGTCCCGATGGGAACGTTGCTGTGCTGCACTGAGGGATTGCGTCTGGAATCGGGCATTGAAGCTGGAATTTTTAATCCTGATGGAGAGAGTTCAGTTGGAATTGATGTGCAGGAGGATCCCAGAGGAAAACCCATGGACAGCAGCCCTGTGCTAGGATCCCATCCCAGATCCCATCCCTGAATCCCATCCCATATCCCATCCCAGATCCCATCCCACATCCCATCCCAGATCCCATCCCCGAATCCCATCCCTCAATCCCATCCCAGACCCCATCCCTGATCCCATCCCTGAATCCCATCCCTTATCCCATCCCCAGATCCCATCCCTAATCCCATCCCAGATCCCATCCCAGATCCCATCCCTGAATCCCATCCCAGATCCCATCCCTCAGTCCCATCCCAGATCCCATCCCAGATCCCATCCCAGATCCCATCCCAGATCCCATCCCTCAATCCCATCCCAGATCCCATCCCTCAATCCCATCCCAGATCCCATCCCAGATCCCATCCCAGATCCCATCCCAGATCCCATCCCTCAATCCCATCCCAGATCCCATCCCTAATCCCATCCCAGATCCCATCCCAGATCCCATCCCTCAATCCCATCCCTGGGCTCGCTGGAAGCTCCCCTAAACCAGGAATTCCCTGGATGAGGGGAATATTCCTCCAGGAGATTCCTTTGGGAACTCTTCCCTTCCTGCTGATCCATTTGCAAATCCCACAGAGGAGAGATTGAAATGCCCCGACCCAAAGCTGGGAGAAAACCAGGGAATATTTTGGGATTTGGGAAAGGCTGACACTGCTGCCCAAAGCTGGGTCAGGAGACAATTCCAGGCTCCTTCCCGAGATTTCAAACCCACTCCATTTCCTGTTGTTTTCACACATGAAGCCGAGGGAATAAAGAGAATTTTTGGGATGAATTGAAGCCCTGAACGACTTTAAAACCACAGCCCCAGGCAGAGGTTCAGAATGATGTGGGATTGACCCAGCTCTGATTTTTGGGAACTGTTCCCCCCTGGGAATTCTCCAATCTAGGAGTTGTTATTTTTCCATGAGGAATTGTTTTTAACCCTTGGGACTCCCAGGAGTGGGGAATAACTGCAGGACAAGCTGGGATAACAACAAAAATTCCCTGCTTTGCTTTGAGCTGCTGTCAGAGTTAGTTTAGGGAATATCCAGCAGCTGGAAAAGCTGGATGCTGATCAAAGGTGGGGGAATCCAGGGACAGGAGAACGTTGGGAATTCCAGGGAATGTGGGGCAGCTGGGAAAGGGTTAAAGGTGGGGGAACCCCTGGAGATGCCAGCGCTGGGAATCCCAGGATGCTGCACCAGAACCCCCTGGAATCGCAGGGACTGAATCACCTCAGAGATCCCATAGCCCAGAGATCCCTCATTCCAAAGGTCCTACATCCCAGGGATCCCACATCCCAGGGATCACAAATCCCAGAGATCCCATATCCCAGAAATCATTAATTCCAAAGGTCCCACATCCCAGGGATCCCAAATCCCAAAGATCTCTCATTCCAAAGATCCCACATCCCATAATCACAAATCCCAAGGATGCTTCATCCCAGGGATCTCACAACCCAGGGATCCCAAATCCCAGAGATCTCTCATTCCAAAGATCCCTCAATCCAGGGAGCAGCTGGAAAAGCTGAAAGCTGAAAGGTTAAAGGTGGGTGAACCCCGGGAGAGGCCAGCTCTGGGAATTCCAGGGAATGTGGAGCAGCTGGAGACGGGGATGCTGCAGGGTTAAGGGTGGGTGGGTGAATCCCGGGAGATGCCAGCGCTGGGAATTCCAGGATCCTGTGCCAGAACCCCCTGGAATGCCAGGACTGAATCACCTCAGAGATCACATAGCCCAGAGATCCCTCATTCCAAAGATCCCACATCCCAGGGAATCCCACATCCCAAAGATCCCATATCCCAGAAATCATTCATTCCAAAGATCCCACATCCCAGGGATCTCAAGTCCCAGAGATCTCTCATTCCAAAGATCCCTCAACCCAGGGAGCAGCTGGAAAGAGGGATGCTGCAGGGTTAAGGGTGGGTGGGTGAATCCCGGGAGATGCCAGCGCTGGGAACCCCAGGATCCCGCCAGACCCCCTGGAATGCCGGGACCGGACCATTACAGTTCCACCCCGGGTCGGGATAACTCCCAGGATTTGTTCCCTGGGCACCCGGATTACAAACCCGCGCTCCTCATCCTTTTCATTTATTTAAATTTTTTTTTAGGGGAAGCGCGGCCGCTCCCCCCGCTCGGGAGGAGCGCTGAGCTCACGGCTCCGGGGAGGGGTTTGCGGAGCGAATCCAGTGAAATTTGGCAGGAAGCAGCAGCTCCTCGCCGCACATTTCCCTGCCTGCAGGAGGAATTTCACCGCGCTCAGCCCGGGAGCAAAACCTGGATGAAGCGGGGCTGAGCTGCCCCCAGCACAGGCGCCGCGAATCGAGGTAAATTCGGGGCTGCGAGCCGGGGCTGGGCTTTTATTGCCACAAAAATTCAATAATTTCAGCATTTCCAAACCTTCCCTCCTTCCCGACGGAAAGTTTCATTTCCCTTCTTCTCTCCCAGCGTGTTTTTCTCCCTCTCCCATTGTGGTAAAAGACTGGAGGGGGGGAAATGATATTTCTCCTAATTCTAAATTGATTCTCCTAAGCTAATTCTCCCAATCCCGAGTTTTGGGGATTCCTCACCCCGGGTTTGGCCGGGCTGCGATGCCCAAGAGTTTCGCTGTCACTTTAAAGAAGTCCCGGCCGAGCTGGAGATTTTATCCCTTTTTTGCTCCCAGCCATTCCCGACTGGAATAAAAGACGAGTTGCAAACTCGGGCAATGCCCGAGCTGGGATTTTGGTGAAATATCCCGAATTTCCAGCAGAAAACCCCGGCTGGTGCCATCAGCGTTGGGTAAATCGGGGGGGATCTGGAGTTCTCCTCTCCGGATAATTCCCGTTTTTCCAGAGGGAAAACTCAGGGGCAGATGTTTGGCAGAAAGTGCAAAATATGTCCTTAATTAAGGATATTTTATTTTTTTCCCGCTGTCAGTGCTGGGGATCCTCTGAGCCTACCAGCAGCTCCTTGAAAAGTGTTTTATCCTGGTGATTTTTAGGATTACTTGGGAATATCCAGCTGGAAAACTGCCCCGGAGAAACGTGGGATGTTCAACCCGACCCGGGCTGAGCTGACCAGTAATTGTAATTAACATTTCCTTCCCGATGAGTTTTTGCTGTTAATTAAACAGCTGCGGATAAAAGATCTAAACCCAGATAATTCAGAATATTAGAGAGGAAGATCCAACTTTGGATATCTGGGAGTGCAGCAGGAAAATAATTCATCACCTCCACAATCAGCTCATCAAGGTGACAGCGCAGTGCTTCCAATTTTTCCTGGATAAAACCTGAAAATCACGGATCTGGGGCTCCTCCTTCCCGGTTTTCTCCGCTCTGAGCCACCCACGGGGGTGGAATTTCCTCGGCTGGCGAGAGGGGAGCAGTTAAAATCCTATTAAATGAAATAAAAGCGTGAATTGCTCTGGGAGGAATCACCCTGGAGCGGTGCTGGGGGCTCCGGGAGGGAATTCCGATGATCCCGGCCCCAAGGGCCGGAGGGTGTTGGGGAACACCCCCGAAAATGCGTCCTTAAAGGAAATTGAATCCTTCAACAATCCTCGAATCAGGCGGTGCTGGGCTCAGAATTCCTCTCCGTTCGCAGCCAGCGGAGCTCTGGGGGTGCAGAAATGAGAATTTTTGGGGAAAAGCGTCGGGGAAGTGTCGGGAGCTCGGGAAAGCCCCGGGGGGGCAGGGCTGGGGATGGAGCAGGGATGGAGCTCCTGGGGGATTTGTTGGGAATTCCGTGAGCTCTGCTGGGAGTTCCCTCCCCTCACAGCCGAGACCCCAGATGGAGCCAGGAATGAGCTCTGGGTTTAGATCCATCCTTTGACTCCCAAATTCTTTGTCTTGGCTGTCCCTGAGCCCCGTTCTGCTCTCCTTTCTGCTAAGGCCATGATCTTAATTAACATAATCATTAAGATAACTTCTGTACATGAATGAGTTGATTTATATTCATAATTTATATTCATTTTTCTCTTTGAATCCTTCCCCTCCTGAGCACTTCCAGAGCATTCCTGGTGAGGTCTCCAACCAGAGCTCCCAGTTTGGGGCACTGGGATGATCCCCAGATTTTGCCAGGGTTGGGATTAAATGCACGAGACATCATTTCTTATTTGGAATTGGATGTTCATTAGTTCTTATTTACATTATATTTACTTAGATGTTCATTAGTTCTTATTCATATTTACTTAGATGTTCATTAGTTCTTATTTACATTATATTTACTTAGATGTTCATTAGTTCTTATTTACATTATATTTACTTAGACGTTTATTTCTTATTTATATTTACTTAGATGTTTATTTAGTTCTTATTTACATTGCAGTCTCACCACCTGTGAGTTTTACAGCACTTCACTCTAACAAATAAAAAATGAGCCCTGTCTCTCTCTCTGAGCCTTGTTAGGCATAAATTGTCTAATTAAGAAATGGCACTGAAGTTAATTTTACTTTTAATTTGTGGCCTACAGTGTGGATTTTTTTATCCATTTACACAATTAAATTAATGAGAAAGGTGAAGAAGGGCCAGCCTCTGCCCTAAAACATTTATATTTATATTTATATTTATATTTATATTTATATTTATATTTATATTTATATTTATATTTATATTTATATTTATATTTATATTTATATTTATATTTATATTTATATTTACACTGTGTAGTTTTCTATATTTCTATTTATTTCTATATCTAGAATAGAATATATTGCTGTGTTCTAAACCCTCAAACTCCGAGTTTCCCACCCTGTGAAGTCACACACTTCTATCCCAACCTCACACCCACAATCCCAGTTCTGTCATTCCATTCTGGAAGCTTCTCCAGGGCCTCAGGTCAGTGCAGAGTTCTCCTGGAGGTCAGTGCCTGACAGACAGACAGACAGACAGACAGAGCCCTTTTTTGGACCCTCTCTGGACCCTTTTTTTGACACTTTCTGAGCCCTTTCGGGACACCTCTCAGGGCCCTTTTTGGACACTTTTTTGGCCCTTTTTGGACACTTTTTTGGCTCTTTTCTGACACTTCCAGGTCCCTTTTTCGGACCCTCTCTGGGGCCTTTTTTTGATGCTCTCAGGGCCATTTTTTACCACTTTCTGAGCCCTTTTTGGACACCTTCAGGGCCCTTTTCTGACACTCTCAGGGCCCTTTATTGACACCCTCTGAGCCTTTTGTTTTGACACCTTCAGAGCCCTGTTTTGGATGTTTTTTTGGCCCTTTTGGACGCTTTTTTGGCCCTTTTCTGACACTTCCAGGGCCCTTTTTTGATGCTTTCTGAGCCCTTTTTTGACACCATCTGAGCCCTTTGTTTGGACACTTTCTGAGCCCTTTTTGCCGCCTCTCAGGGCCCTTTCATCGACTCCTTCAGGGCCCTTTTTTGGACGCTCTCTGGGCCCTTTTGGACACTTTTTGGCCCTTTTTTTGGACACCTTCAGGGCCCCTTTTTGACACTCAGAGCCCTTTTTTTTGACACTCAGAGTCCTTTTTTTTACACCTTCTGGGCCCTTTTTAGACCCTCTCAGAGCCCATTTCTGCCACTTTCTGTCCCACATTTCCCATTCCCATCTGCAAAAACGCCCTGGCAGGAGGAAAAGTTCCACTCCTAATCCAGGCTGGAAATTTGTTATTCCAAGGGGGATTTCCCAGCAATAACAACAGCCTGGTTTGGAGCCTGGCTGTCCCCTGCTGCATTAGGGAGATTAATTAAAACAGCATCATCCAGAGGGTGAGAAGTGATCCCCTCCTCCTTGGAGGATCCCAGATCCACCTGGAAATCCTCTCCATGGAAATCTGGGCTGAGCTCTGCTCCTTCAGCTCACACAGGATCCTTCTCTGGGCTCAGTTTTTCCCTTCTGATGAATTTTTGGTGTTGAATTTAAGTGGTTTCTGCTGTGTGGAGATAAAAAATTAAAGGAGAGCTTAGAACATTACAGAGATCCTGGTTTAGAAATCTGGGAATGCAGAAGGAAAAGTTTGTCTCATCTCTGTCAGGAGAAATTTGTTGCTATAAAGAGATATTTATCTCCATATTTATTTATATAAAGATGCATTTATAAGGATATTGATGAGGATGTGTTGATGTTTATGAAGAGAAATGCCCTAAAATTTGCAGGGACAGGGGAATTTTTCCAGGGAACAACCCCAGATCATGGCCAACACCTTTCCTGAAGGGGCAGCTCCCAAATCCAGGCCGTGGCCTCTTCCCAGACCTCCTCCCATTCCCACTGGATTTCAATTTTAGCCCCTCAATGGCAAATAAGGGCTCTGAAGGGGCCAAAAAAGGGCTCAGAGAGGGTCCCAAAAGGGCCTGGAAAGCCTCAAAGGCACAAAAACTCTCCTGGGAAGAGAGGGATGTGTGGAGCACCTTCTGTCCGTGGCACAGCTGGAATCCAGCTGTGTCACCTGCAGGTCCCTGATTCCCTGCTCTCCTCCCGTGCCTGGTGTGGGAGCAGGAGCAGGAAGGGACATGTGGATGGTGACACTGCCAGGATCCAGGGCCAGCTCCAAGGAATCCCTGGAAGTGGGAGCCAGGGATTCCCAACTGCAGTGCTGGGGGAAGGGGGGTGGGCTCCAACTGACAGGGGGGAAACTCAGGAAGGAATTCCTCCCTGGGAGGGTGGGAGGGGCTGGGATGGGATTCCCAGGGAGCTGGGGCTGCCCCTGGATCCTGGCAGTGCTCAAGGCCAGGCTGGAGCCCCCTGGGACAGTGGAGGTGTCCCTGCCATGGCAGGGGTGGCTCTGGGTGGGATTTCAGGTCCCTTCCCACCCAAACCATTCCAGGATTCTTTGATTTTATTTCCCCATCCCTCTGTGGGTGCTGCAGGAACAGCCCTGGGCTCTGGGAATGGGCTGGGCCTGGAGGGACAGGGAATGGCTCCCACAGCCCGAGGGCAGGGATGGATGGGAGATGGGGAAGGAATTCCTGGCTGGGATGGAATTCCCAGGGAGCTGTGGCTGCCCCTGGATCCTGGCAGTGCCCAAGGCCAGGCTGGAGCCCCTGGGACAGAGGGAGGTGTCCCTGCCATGGCAGGGGTGGCTCTGGGTGGGATTTCAGGTCTCTTCCAACCCAAACCATTCCAGGATTTCAAATTTAATCAAACAAGGATGAAAAGGGCCGTGATCAGGGAATTTTCACAGGGATTTTCCCACCCCTCTTTGCTCTCTGCCTGCTGCAGTTCCTCCTCCCTGGCTGGCAAACATTCCCAAAGGCCCTGGCATGGGCAGCCAAGGTGGAGTCACCATCCCTGGGAATTGCAGGCACAGCTGGTGGTGGCCCTGGGGACGTGGTTTGGGGGTGAACAAGGTGGGGTCTGAAAGGTCGTTTCCAACCTGAACCATTCCATGGCTCTCTGGGCCTTTCCAGAGCTCCTTCCCCAGCCAGGAAATCCCTGCTCTGATGGTTCCCTTGGCTCAGGAGATTGGGGCTGGTGCCTCTGATCCTTCCCGGGACCTTTGTGGCTCAGGTTTTTAGGAGTGGGAACGAGAAGGGATTTAACCCATGGGGATTTAACCCTTGGAGAGCCCCTGCCATGGCAAGGTGGAGACTCTTGGAGCAGTGGGAGGAGGTATCCAACATCCCAGCCCAGGGAATGGCGGGATTTTATTCCCTTGAACAATTCTGGAGAGGCTCCCAGTGGAGAAGAGGCTGGAGAGCTCCTCCAGTGGCACTGGCAAATCCTGTTCCCAGCCCGAGGAATGCACCTGGGGTGATGGAGCTGGAACTGGGGATGCAGGGATTCCTGGGATTCCTGTTCCCAGCCCGAGGAATGCACCTGGGGTGATGGAGCTGGAATTGGGGATGCAGGGATTCCCGGGATTCCTTTTCCCAGCCCAAGAATGCACCTGGGGTGATGGAGCTGGAACTGGGGATGCAGGGATTCCTGGGATTCCTGTTTCCAGCCCAGGAATGCACCTGGGGTGATGGAGCTGGAACTGGGGATGCAGGGATTCCCGGGATTCCTTTTCCCAGCCCGAGGAATGCACCTGGGGTGATGGAGAGTGAAATTAGGAATGCAGGGATTCCCAGGACTCCTGTCCCAAGAGAAATCATGTTCCCACCCCAGGAACGAACCTGGATTGAAGGAGAGTGGAATTGGGGATGCAGGGATTCCCGGGATTCCTGTTCCAAAGGAAATCCTGTTCCCAGTCAGAGGAATGCACCTGGGGCGATGGAACAGGGAATTGGGGATGCAGGGATTCCCGGGATTCCTGTTCCAAGGGAAATCCTTTTCCACCCCCGAGCAATGTACCTGGGGCGATGGAGCTGTAATTAGGGATGCAGGGATTCCTGGGATTCCTGTTCCCAGCCGGAGGAACGCACCTGAGGCAATGGAGAGTGAAATGAGGAATGCAGGGATTCCTGTGATTCCCGGGATTCCTGTTCCCAGCCCATGAACTCACCTGGGGCGATGGAACAGGGAATGGGGGACGCAGGGATTCCCGGGATTCCCGGGATTCTCGGTTCCAAGCGGCCGAACACCAACGGTTCAGAGCCCCAGGGACAATCGGGACAATTGTCCCCGCTCCCGGGGGATGTGGAGCCGCTGCCTCCTCGCTCCCATGGAATTCCAGCCTTTCCTTTTGTTGTCGGGGCGAGGAGGGGAGCTGGGAAGTGTCTGGCTCTGGGCTCTGCCCGAGCTCATCCATTGCTGGATGGGATTCCAAAGGGGAATTTTGGCTGGATTTGGCTCAGGAGATGAGCGGGCTCTGTTACACCTGGGAAAGGGCTGGAGAAGGAAAAACGCAGGATTAGGAATTTTGGGAGGTCTGTGAAAAGGAGGGAGGAGGATTTTGAACGGGCAGAGTGCCAGGACAAGGGGCAATGATTTTAAACTGCCAGAGGGCAGGGATGGATGGGATATTGGGAAGGAATTCCCAGAGCAGCTGTGGCTGCCCCTGGATCCCTGGAAGTGTCCAGGGATGGACGCCCTGGGACATTGGGAGGTGACCCTGCCATGGCAGGGGTGGCACTGGATGGGATTTAAATCCCTTCCAACCCAAACCATCCCAGGATTCCATAACAATTCCATGGCTTTTCCTCGCCATCCCGTGCCTCTGTTCCCTTCAAAACCCAGGCCTGGAGCCCTGGAAAGGGCTGACTCAGCAGCCACCAGGATGATGCCTGGAAGCCTTAAATTGCACATTCCTGTGGGGATGGATCTCAGCTTCCAGCCTGGAACATGGCACGGAGGACCGGGAGACCTGGAGCATTTCCTGCCCTCTCCACCGGCTCTGCTCATGGGATTTTAATGCTCTGACTGGGATTCCTTTGAATGGAGAGACCAAAACATTGCCCTGACAAATCTGGAGGTCGTTAGAGGGGAGCACCGAGCCCCAAAGGAAGGGAAAACCCAGCCCAAGCCAAAGCTCCTGCCAAGCTAAGCCTGGATTTCTCCTCAGGCAGCTCAGCACGTGCCGCTCCCCCAGCCTGGAGGGGAGAAGGTGTCCAGGAGTCCCTGCCAGCGGCACAGCCGTGGCTTTCCTGGAATATTTTCCATGTTCAGTCGTGTTCTTGTGGTTTCTGGTGTCCCCCTGATGTGTGGGTGCAGCTGGGGCTGCCCAGGCCCTTGAAGTGTTGTTTGGGGTGAGGCTGTGGCTGAACCAACCCTGCATGGCAGGGAGAGTTCTGGAGATCAGAGCCCTAAAATGTCCTGGAGCTGAGCAGGGAGATTTCAGGAAGGAATAAATCCGGGGTTTCTGTGGGGTGGAGGAGCTGCTGGGCAATGCTCTCTGTTCTCAATCCTCTAAACCAGGCCTGGCCCCGAATCCCAGTGAAGAAGGACCTGGACGCTGGGGATCAGAGCCATGGAATGGTTTGGGTGGAAGGGACTTTAAATCCCTTAAATCCCATCTCCTTCCACCCCCTTCAGCATCCCTGGGTGCTCCAAGCCCCATCCAGCCTGGCCAGGGATGGGGTAAGCCCAGCCTGAGCTCTGCCACGCCAGAATTCCTGGTTTTCCCTCCTGTCCCCTCTGGATAGACAAAAGCTGAGCCCATTTCAGTGCTGAGGCCCTGGGAGCTTTCCCTGCTGAGCTCCTGAAGTTTCCCCCTTGGAGCTGGGCTGCCATTTTTGGTGGGAATCCCAAACTGTGGCTGTGGGATCCCTCTGGATTCTTCCCGGCTTAATCTGAGGAAATTTCTTGGGCCCCTCACTGAACAGGGGCTGAGGGTTTATCTTGGGGGACACAAAACCCTGTGGAAGTTTTGTCTCCTGGTGTTTGGGATTGGAGGGAGCTCAGGCTGATGTCCCAGTCTTGTGCAGAATTCCCCCAGGATTTTTGCAGGTGGAGTGGGAATTCTGAGTGGTTTTCCAGTGCCTTCCCCTCGAGGAGCCCCTCCTGACCCCACAGCAAAGAAGGGACCTGGTGCTGCCCCACCTGAGTGCCCCCAGCCATTTTTCCTAGGGATGGGTGGGGAATGAGTTCCTGCATTGGTGGAATTCCTTTTTTCCCAGCCAGAATTCCCTCTGTGGTGCTTTGTGCTCTCTCACCTGGATTTCTCCAGCTCGGTGAGAGTTTTCTCCTTTCCCTGTGCAGGATTTGGATGATCCCCGTGGGTCCCTTCCAGCTCAGACTACTCGATGATTCCCAAATCCCTGAATCCCTGGGGAGCAGCAGCAAACCCAGTTTGGGCTCCGGGGCAGCCCGGCTCAGCCAGGCTCTGCCAAGAGTGAAAATTCCACCTCCTGGATCCGCTCTAATCCCAATTAGTGTCTCCCAGGCTAATCTCGGTCCCAATTAAAGCAACCTGGAGCTGTGCCCTGACCTTCCCTGGCAGGGCCGGGATTCTTGGAGAGGCTCCGGCCCCTGGCAGGCTCGGCTCATTAACACCTCGGCAGGCTGGAGCCATCCCCAGCCCTCCTCGGCACAAGCTGTCGTGTCCTTTGGCTCCAGCCCTCCGTGACACGGCTGCAGAGGCCGGGTTTGAGCAGGGACAGGGAGGGGAAGGGGAGCTCACGGCCTGGGGGTGTCCCCCGATGCCGAGGGACAACCCCAAGCAATAAATAAATTTTGCTGTCAGTGCCAGCAGGACTTATGCGTGTGGTCATCCGTGCTGATAGCTAATGCCCTGAGAGGATTCCATTTCACAGCATCCTGGGCACAGTCACTGCTGACACTTCTCATCATCCCGTGGAGGGGCGAACAGCAGCAGTTTTGCAAAGTGTCAGAGCAGTCCTCGGGTTCAGAGGGGACCTTCTGCCTGCTGAAACACTGCAGAATGTGTGCACCTTCACAGATCAGCAAACTGAGGTCAGGCTAACAAGGCTGTAAAAAAGCCACAGGGGCTGCTCCTTCTAGCAGGAGAGCTGAATCCCTGCAAGGTCAGTGAAGCGAAATGTGGAATAAATAAACTCCACAACCAGAGATAGTTATGGAGTGGGTGTGTGTGTCAGTGCCCAGCACAAGCGAGATAGCTCTCGTGAAATACTTGTGCCCAGAGCCTCAGTCTGACCCACATCTTTATTCACAAAGGTATTCCATATGCAATACATTGCACAACCTTGCCATGCATATTCAACCCCTGGCCCCACCTGTCCTCGCCTTGCATGGTAATCAGATCCACACCCTTCTGGGCATGCGTTGTTTGCTGTGGTGGTCGCACGGGGGTCTCTGGTGGTCTCTGAGGCTGAAGGCCATGGTCTTCCTCATGACTGAACTTTTGAACTTTTCTCCTTGGCGTGTGTGCTCTTGGTCCCGTGGTGCTTATCTGAGCGTGTCAGTCGGCCTTGATCAGCTTGGAGACAGAGGAGCTCCTTTATCTGGGTTCTTTGCATCCCTTGGTCTCTTCTGGTATTGTTCTTTATGCAAGAAGCTTCAGAAATTTGCATTTTCCTATGCCCTTTGTACCATGGCAGAGGTTTCTTAAGTAAAAGGGTTAAAATTGAACACACAGTTCTACAGGCTAAACTTTAAATACTTAATTCATATTGCTAACTCAAGTGAATTCCAAAAATCTCTATTTCATCAGGGTGCCCCAGGTGAGCAGTCTTAGGCCAGAGAGCTCAGCCCTCCGGGGGCTGGGTGCCCGAGCCCGAACTGCAGCACAGCCGTGGCCACCTTAGCCAGCTCAGTGACTGCCAGCTTGAGTGGTCTCAGCTCTTTCATGGTTTCAGCTCTCAGCTTGCCAAGGGGCTCTGGCTGGTCGTGGCTTTCAGAAGAGCAGACGGAGAGAGAGAGAGAAGAGGCCTCGGCTGTTCCACGGTGCTTTATTTGAGGGGTCTGTGAAGGGTCCGACGACAGCTCCTCTGCCAGAACGGGCCAAGGCAGCCCCTTTCATAGGGTTAGGGGGGCTTGGGGACTGACCAGTTGTAAGGGTGAGGGAAAACAGCCTGAGGGGTCACAGAGAGATAAACAGGCCTGGAGGACCGGAGTGGAGACTTCTGGTTTGGCTCCTATGACCTGGCATTTCCTGATCTCTAACCTCCATCCTCCACGGGGCTGTAGCTAGGCCCGTGTCTGCTGCACCAGCCCTCCCTGAAACGGCTGCAGAGGCCGGGTTTGAGCAGGGACAGGGCGGGGAAGGGGAGCTCACAGCCTGGGGGTGTCCCCTGATCCCAAGGGACCCCCAAAAGCGGGGCTGGCACGGGTTCCTGTTTGCCTTGGCACAGAGCAGGCTCTGGGCTCTTTGCTGAGCCTTTTCTCCTCTCAGATATTCGGGTTTAGTTGACGTTGAGCTTTCTGGAGGCTCAGAAATAAACCAAAACTGACCAGAGGGGAATTTGTTCATGTTCTGGTCAAGATGCTGAAGTGCTGCCTTATCTCTGACAGCTGCAGGATCTGACTGGGAGGTTGCTCCACTCTTTATCTGCCTTTTCCTTCCCAAATTTCCCTCACATGGCTGCAGGACCATCCAGATGCTCCCAGAAATAGAAATACAAATATTTATAAACAGATCCCTGCGTTCTCAGGGTGCGGGACAGCCCTGGGAAAGCTTTAACAACCCTTCAGAACCCAAATAATGAATGATCCTTTCTAAACCCAAACAATGACCCCTTCTTAACCCAGCTGGGAGTTTGGGGCTAAATCAGCCTCCTCAGCTGAATTTTCCTGGAGAGCTTCTGCAGCTGGATTTCGTTTTTTGAGGAGGGTTTGCTGAGGGTTTAAAAATGCTTTAAAAACCAAGGAACAGCAGCCACTGAGGACGGAGCTGATCAAACCAGGTGTTTGGGGACAGAGCAGATCAAGACAGATGTTGTTTAGGGGTGGAACAGACCAATACAAATGTTTAGGGGTGGAACAGACCAATACAGATGTTGTCTAGGGACAGAACAGATCAAACCAGATGTTTGGGGACAGAGCAGATCAATACAGATGTTTGGGGATGGCACAGATCAATACAGATGTTGTTTAGGGGTGGAGCAGATCAAACCAGATGTTTGGGGATGGCACAGATCAATACAGATGATGTTGAGGGATGGAACAAATCAATACAGATGTTTGGGGATGGCACAGATCAATACAGATGCTTGGGGATGCAAGAGATAAATACAGATCTTTAGGGATGGAGCATATCAAACCAGATGTTTGGGGCTGGAACAGATCAAGACAGATGTTGTTGAGGAATGGAACAGACCAATACAGATGTTTGGGGATGGAGCAGACCAAACCAGATGTTCAGAAATGAAACCTGCAGCCCAGATTTTCCAGCTGAGCTCGAGGCTCTGCTGAGGTGAAACTCCTCCCCTCTGGAGTCTGGGGTGACAATTCCCACCCGTCCTTCCCTGCCGGGATCCAGGGGATCCCTGGAATTCTCTCTCCATCCAGGAGCCTCTCCCAGCCCCTGTTTGTCCCCTGGGCTGAGCCCACCTGTACCCACCCAAACACCTCCAGGGCTTCGCTCAGAGCCCGGCGCTGCTGGGCTTGGGGCCAGGGGGATGGCTGGGACCAGGCCAGCTACTGGAGCTCCTGGATCCGGGATCCTGGATCCCTCTGGAGCTCCTGGATTTGGGATCCTGGATCCCTCTGGAGCTCCTGGATCCCTCTGGAGCCCCTGGATCTTTGATCCTGAATCTTTCTGGAGCTCCTGCATCTGGGATTCTGAATCCCTCTGGAGCCCCTGGATTTGGATCCTGGATCCCTCTGATCCTGCCCTGCCAGCTGCATTCCCATTGGAAAATCCCCTCTCCTCACTGCCAGAGGGAGCAGCGGCTGCATCTCCCTCCTCCCATCCCCTCCTGCCCTCCCCAGCTGGACAGGACCTGATTTTATTCCTCTCTCAGCCTCACCTCCTGGCCCACAAAAAAACTGGCTCCTGGACACCCAGTGTTTGTTTTCCAGGATTTTTCCCCCCTCATTTTCCCACCCCATCCTGATTTATGGGATCTGTTGTAAAACCTCCTCTGGCTTTTCCTGTTTCCCCTCCAATCCTGGGCTTTAATCCCCAAGCTTCTGTTTCATTTCTCCCTTCCTTGGCAAAGTCCTTGTCATTCCAGCAGGAATCTCCTGAGCCCCATCCCTGTTTAACCCCCAGGGAAACTGAGGCACAGCCCTGGGATTCTGATCCATGTCCTCCTCAGCTTCAAAGGCTGCTCACGGATTTTCTATCTTTATGTGAGGATGTGATTTTTCTGGGAAGTTTTTGGGTTTTTTTAGGGATAGACCAGATTGAGCTGAAATCTCAGAGCATTTTAGTTCCTGGACATCTCCTTTGGAGCCAAACCCTGCCCCTTTCTCCTCCCTCCCCTCCGGTGGCTGCCAGGGAACCACGGAGCTCCAAGGTCTGGGGAGATTTTTCCCACTGAGCTCTGGCATTGTTTCACTCGGGAACGATGGAATCCTCGTCCCCACGTGTCCTGCCTGACCACCCCACGTGCCTGGGAAGCAGCAAAAGGACAGGATTTCCCAGGATTCCACTCCTGGATGAAATTCCTCTCATGGTCACGACGAGTTGTCTGTTCCTACCTTAAATTGTGCTGGTGCAGCACTCGGACGCCAATAAATCCCCATCCAGACTGACAACCAAAACCTGGAGATGTTTTCCATTCTTCCAAGGTCATCCAAGGCCTCTGCTGAGTGTCTGGGGGTGTTTTGAGTTTCCACAGCCGGAACCAGACGTGCAGGAACAGAAATAAATCTTTTCTCCCGTTGGGAACCCAGAGTTTGGGGTCAATCCCTCACTGCTGGCCACGAGATTTCCTCACCCTCCAGGTTTTCCACTGCTCCAGATGGGATTGGGTTCTTGATGGGGAGAAAAAAGGGATTGGTTCTGTCCTGGCAGGATTTGGGTGAAGTTTTCCTGCTGGATTTCTGGAGGAAAACAGGAAAATCATTTGCTACACCTCCCAACATGGAGAATTTTACCGGGGAAAAATGTATTTTTGGGGTGAAATGATGTGGCAAGTTGATCAAAACTTAGAAATGGGGGAGGTTTCAGTGTATTTGTCCCACCCCACAAGAAGTAATTGAGCTGACTTTGGTTTTTACAGGTGGCGTTGGAGTAATCCCAATTTCCAGGATAATAACATAAATAATAATTATTAATATAAATAATAATTAATAATATAAATAGTAAACATAATAATTAATCATTAAACATAAAATAAGACATAATGAGCCACAAAGTAAATAATAACATATAGAAATAAATACATAATAATGAAATAACATAAATGCTGTAATAACATAAATCATATCCATTTTGTACTGATCCAAACTTTAATTAAAACCTGATTTTCCTCCAGGACAGCCCTGCCTGCACTGCCTGGCTCTGCCTCTGAGGACTGTGATCCCTGAAAATGGGAAGATCCCAAGTTTTTCCCTCCAACCCCTGCCTGCTGCTGCTGCTGGCCGGGCTGAGCTGTGCCCAGTACGAGCACTGGCCGTACCTGCCCGGCTACCCCGAGCCCGCCCCCCAGGTGTTCCAGCCCGCCCAGAGAGCCCCAGACGTGCCCAAAATCCAGCTGAGGCTGGCGGGGCAGAAGAGGAAGCACAACGAGGGCAGGGTGGAGGTGTTCTACAGCGGAGAGTGGGGCACCGTCTGCGACGACGACTTCTCCATCCACGCCGCCCACGTGGTGTGCCGGGAGCTGGGCTACGTGGAGGCCGTGTCCTGGCTGCCCAGCTCCAAGTACGGCAAAGGAGAAGGTGAGGAGATCTTGGAGCAGTGTGGGGAATGTTTCCATCTCCCAATAATCCCTGATTTCAGTTTATTTGGTGGTTTTGGGGTGTTTCTCTCTCGTGCTGGGAGCTGGGCTACGTGGAGGCCGTGTCCTGGCTGCCCAGCTCCAAGTACGGAAAAGGAGAAGGTGAGGAGTTCTTGGAGCAGTGTGGGGAATGTTTCCATCTCCCAATAATCCCTGATTTCAGTTTATTTGGTGGTTTTGGGGTGTTTCTCTCTCGTGCCGGGAGCTGGGCTACGTGGAGGCCGTGTCCTGGCTGCCCAGCTCCAAGTACGGAAAAGGAGAAGGTGAGGAGTTCTTGGAGCAGTGTGGGGAATGTTTCCATCTCCCAATAATCCCTGATTTCAGTTTATTTGGTGGTTTTGGGGTGTTTCTCTCTCGTGCCGGGAGCTGGGCTACGTGGAGGCCGTGTCCTGGCTGCCCAGCTCCAAGTATGGAAAAGGAGAAGGTGAGGACATCTTGGAGTAGTGTGGGGAATGTTTCCATCTCCCAATAATCCCTGATTTCAGTTTATTTGGTGGTTTTGGGGTGTTTCTCTCTCATGCCGGGAGCTGGGCCACGTGGAGGCCGTGTCCTGGCTGCCCAGCTCCAAGTATGGAAAAGGAGAAGGTGAGGAGATCTTGGAGTATGGAGAGTGTCTTTCCATTTCCCAATAACCTCTAATTTCAGTCTCATTGGTGGTTTTGGGGTGTTTCTCTCTTGTGCCGGGAGCTGGGCTACGTGGAGGCCGTGTCCTGGCTGCCCAGCTCCAAGTATGGGAAAGGAGAAGGTGAGGAGATCTTGGAGTATGGAAAGGTTCTTTCCATCTCCCAGTAATCCCTGACTTCAGTTCATTGATGGTTTTGAGTGTTGGTTTCTCATGCTCTGCTCTGTGTGGTAAAAAATGTGTTAAAGTGCTAGAAAGCATCCAAAGGATGGACACAGGGATGGGAAGAGCAGTTGAGGGCACTTGGATTGGGATCCCAGAGCATTGGGGGAGCCTCTCCATCTCCCAGTAATCCCTAATTTCAGTCTCATTGGTGGTTTTGGGGTGTTTCTCTCTCGTGCCGGGAGCTGGGCTACGTGGAGGCCGTGTGCTGGCTGCCCAGCTCCAAGTATGGAAAAGGAGAAGGTGAGGAGATCTTGGAGCAGTGTGGGGAATGTCTCCAGCTCCCAGTAATCCCTGATTTCAGTCTCCCTGATGGTTTTGAGTGTTGGTTTCTCACGCTCTGCTCTGTGAGGTAAAAAAGGTGTTGGAAAGCATCCAAAGGATGGGCCCAGGGATAGGGAAGGACCTGGAGCAGCTGAAGGACCTTGGATTGGGATCCCAGAGCACTGGGGGAGCCTCTCCAGCTCCCGGTAATCCCTAATTTCAGTCTCATTGGTGGTTTTGGGGTGTTTCTCTCTCGCGCCGGGAGCTGGGCTACGTGGAGGCCGTGTGCTGGCTGCCCAGCTCCAAGTATGGAAAAGGAGAAGGTGAGGACATCTTGGAGCAGGGAGAGTGTCTTTCCATCTCCCAATAATCTCCAATTTCAGTCTCACTGATGGTTTTGAGTGTTGGTTTCTCACGCTCTGCTCTGTGAGGTAAAAAAGGTGTTGGGATGCATCCAAAGGATGGATACAGGGATGGAGAAGGGTCTGGAGCAGCTGAAGGACCTTGGACTGGGATTTCAGGGCCTTTCCAGTTCCCCATAATCCCTAATTTTAGTTTAATTGGTAGTTTTGAATGTTCCTTTCTCATGCTCTGCTCTGTGCAGTAAAAAATGTGTAAAATTATTGGAAAGCATCCAAAGGATGGGCCCAGGGATGGGGAAGGGGCTGGAGCAGCTGAGGGACCTTGGATTGGGATCCCAGAGCACTGGGGGAGCCTCTCCAGTTCCCAAGAATTCCTAAATTCAGTTTTCCACATCATTTCTCACCCTCTGAACCTTGCACCTGGTGGAAATGTGGAAAATCCCACCTGGATCCCAAATATCCTTCCTTCCTTGGAAAGGAAGAATTCCTGAAATCACCAACTTTGAGAGGGAAAACTCAGAAATAATCCAGGAATAACAAGAGATCTGTGGAATAACAGACACCCCACGGGATGTCTTGGGGTTTACTGGGATTTGGGATTGAATCTTGTCCTGCTGAGGATTTTTCCCGCCCTCCCTGGAGCCTGGTGGATCCCCCAGGGATAGAATTCCTCTCAGGAGGGCCGCAGGTGCCGTTTGGGTGGATTTTAGCAGCTTTTGAGTGCTCACACCTATAAATGTCCCGTAAAATTGCAAACCTGGAATGTGCTCCCAGAGTTGTGGATTTTGGCTCCGGAGGCAGAGCAGGAGATTTCCAAGCGAGGAAGAGGCCGTGACTTCGGAAAACAAACCAGGCTGGCCACGGGGTCACACAGGAGGGAGAATTCCCAGGGAAATCCCAAATCCAGGGTGTGGGGGGCTCTTCCCATTCTGGTTCTGAGGGGCCTGATTTCTGTATTCATTTATTATTTTAATATTTCAACTAAATTGCATTCATTTAATACGTTATGCATTAATTTAATACATTATTTATAGCATAATTAAATTATAATTTTATTAATAATTTAACATAACAGTAATTATTTTATTTAGTTTTATTTATTTATATTAATTTAATATTGCTTAAAATAGTTAATATTAGTTTAATATTCCCATATGGATAAAGGGTGGGAAAAGCTGTGGGCCAGAGCTTTTCCCAGTCCATCAGACCTTGAGGTGCTGCTTTCTTTTCACACCAAGAGTTCACACCTTGATTTTCACACTGAGCGTGAGACCCAGCACTTCCCTGGAATCCAGGTTCAGGGAATCCAGCCCAAATTCCTCCTCTTGGAATCTCAGTTGTGGTTCTTCCCATTCCAGGGAAAGTTTGGCTGAACAATGTGCTCTGCTTGAGGTGCTGCTTTATTCATATTGATTCCCACACTGAGAGTGAGACCCAGCACTTCCCTGGAATCCAGATTCAGGGAATCCAGCCCAGATTCCCCCTTTTGGAATCTCAGTTGTGTTTTTTCCCATTCTGGGAAAACCTGGCTGGACAACGTGCTCTGCTTGAGGTGCTGCTTTATTCACCTTGATTTTCCACTGAGTGTGAGACCCAGCACTTCCCTGGAATCCAGATTCAGGGAATCCAGCCCAGATTCCTCCTCTTGGAATCTCAGTTGTGGTTTTTCCCATTTCAGGGAAGATTCCTTGGAATCCAGGTTCAGGAAATCCAGACCAAATTCCTCCTTTTGCAATCTCAGCTGTGGTTTTTCCCACTCCAGGGAAGATCTGGCTGGACAACCTGCTCTGCTTGAGGTGCTGCTTTATTTTCACCTTGATTTTCCACTGAGTGTGAGACCCAGCACTTCCCTGGAATCCAGGTTCAGGGAATCCAGCCCAGATTCCTCCTCTTGAAATCTCAGTTGTGGTTTTTCCCATGCCAGGGAAGATTCCTTGGAATCCAGATTCAGGAAATCCAGCCCAAATTCCTCCTTTTGCAATCTCAGCTGTGGTTTTTCCCATTCCAGGGAAGATCTGGCTGGACAACATGCCCTGCTTGAGATGTTCCTTTATTCACCTTGATTTTCAGCTGAGTGTGAGACCCAGCACTTCCCTGGAATCCAGGTTCAGGGAATCCATCCCAGATCCCTCCTCCGGGAACCTCAGCAGTGTTTTCCCCCTTTTCCAGGGAAGATCTGGCTGGACAACGTGCACTGCACGGGCAGGGAGAGCAGCCTGGCGGGCTGCGGCTCCAACGGCTGGGGCGTGAGCGACTGCAAGCACACCGAGGACGTGGGCGTGCTGTGCAGCGAGAAGAGGATCCCAGGCTTCAAGTTTGACAACTCCCTGATTAACCAAATCGAGGTAACTGGGGTGAAAATGATGATCCAGAGGGTCCTGAGGAGAGGGATGGTTGGAAGTGATGGAAATTGTTAATTTATCACGTGGTTGTCCTGCATGTTTGTTCATATTATCGATTTATCCCATGTTTGCTCCCATTATCAACTTATCCCATATTTATTCACCTCACCAATTTATCCTACATTAATTCACATTATCAACTTATCCCATATTTATCCCACATTATGAATTTATCCCTTATTTATTCCACCTATTTATTCACCTTATCAATTTATCCCATACTTATTCCATTATCAATTTATCCATATTTATTCACATATTTATTCCACATATTTATTCCCATTATCTCTTTATCCCACATTATCAATTTATCCCATATTTATTCCCATTATCAATTTATCCCATATTTATCCCACATATTTATGCCCATTATCTATTTATCCCACATATTTATTCCCATTATCTATTTATCCCACATTATCAATTTATCCCATATTTGTTCCCATTTTCAATTTATCTAATCTTTATCCCACATTATCAATTTATCCCATATTTATTCCCATTATCAATTTATCCCATATTTATCCCACATATTTATGCCCATTATCTATTTATCCCACATATTTATTCCCATTATCTATTTATCCCACATTATCAATTTATCCCATATTTGTTCCCATTTTCAATTTATCTAATCTTTATCCCACATTATCAATTTATCCCATATTTATCCCACATATTTATTCCCATTTTCTATTTATCCCACATTATCAATTTATCCTGTATTTATCCCACCTACTTATTCACATAATCAATTTATCCCACATTTATTCCCATTATCAATTTATCCCATATTCATCCCACATTATCAGTTTATCTCATATTTATCCCACCTATTTATTCCCATTATCAAATTATCCCATATTAATTCCCATTATCAGTTTATCCCATATTTATTCACATATTTATCCCACCTATTTATTCACATTATCAATTTATCCCCTATTTATCCCATATATTTATTCCCATTATCTGTTTATCCCACATTATCAATTTATCCCCTATTTATCCCACCTATTTATTCCCATTATCAATTTATCCCACATTTATTCCCATTTATCCCACACTGATCCCATCTCTGGGGTTAAAACTTGCCTGCTCCTGCCTGGGCTATGGAGACAAAATTCAGGTTCCAATTTCAGGAAGTCAGATAAACAATAAGAATTTGAAACTTTTCACCATGAATTATTCCCGTTCCTCAATTATTTTTTCAAAATTGAAACCTGTTCTTTTCATGTTTCAAAGGATGAATTTAGAGACAAAATGTGCCCTTGATTCATCAAATTGAGATAAACGGGGTCAAAATGCTGATTCAGAGCATCCTGTGGACTGGGGTGGCTGGGACTGACATAAATTATCAATTTATCCCATCTTTATCCCACACACTTTTTCACATTATCAGATAAATAATAAGAATTGGAAACAATCGGAGATTTTTTTTTTTACTATAAATTATTTCAGTTCCTCAAACAATCTTTCAAAACTGAAACCTGTTCTGTGAATATTTCAAAGAATGAATTTAGAGAGACAAAATCTGTGTTGAGCTCAAGGAAGTTCCTGACATTTTCGGTTCTAATGGACAAAAATCCTGAATTTTCTCTCCTCTTTGACCATGGGACCAGTCTGGGGCTCTCTGGGCTAACGGGGGCAGCAGGAAGGGCTGGATTTGGGGTGGGATCATTCCTGCAGCCACGCTGGATTTAAAGGGAAGGTATAAAGATATTTTTGTGTGGTTTGGATGAGCAATGACGGAGAAGCCGTGATAAAGAATCTGGGAATGTTTGTGGGAATGTGGGATTAGGGCTGGAAGGGAGGGAGGCGTGGGGAAGGTTCTGGGCTCTCGCTGGGAGGCTGAGGGGGAGATTTGGGGAAATGGCAGAACCCAAGGCCTTGGAGCTCATCCCGTGGGATTTCTGCAGGATAGAGAGAGGCAGGAATGCTGGGCTGGAGGGGAGCTGGGATGAGCTGCTCTGAGGGGAAAAAAGGGAATTTTTTTCCTTCATCTCCTCAGCTTGGGGAGTTTGTGGTGCCTCGGACACCTCCCTTTCCTTGGATTTTTCACTGCCTCAATTCCCTGGCTGCCCTTGGCCAAACTTTATGGAAAGACCCACCCCCCATAAGCATTTCCAGAGGTGCTTTTGAGCATCCAGGGAAAATCCAGGCTGTGCTGGACACCCCAGTGTGGATAAACCCGTGGGATTGTCTGTGAGCTGAATGGGGATGAGCGGAAAGGAAAGGAAAGGATAGGAAAGGAAAGGAAAGGAAAGGAAAGGAAAGGAAAGGAAAGGAAAGGAAAGGAAAGGAAAGGAAAGGAAAGGAAAGGAAAGGAAAGGAAAGGAAAGGAAAGGAAAGGAAAGGAAAGGAAAGGAAAGGAAAGGAAAGGAAAGGAAAGGAAAGGAAAGGAAAGGAAAGGAAAGGAAAGGAAAGGAAAGGAAAGGAAAGGAAAGGAAAGGAGAAAGGAGAAAGGAGAAAGGAGAAAGGAGAAAGGAGAAAGGAGAAAGGAGAAAGGAGAAAGGAGAAAGGAGAAAGGAGAAAGGAGAAAGGAGAAAGGAGAAAGGAGAAAGGAGAAAGGAGAAAGGAGAAAGGAGAAAGGAGAAAGGAGAAAGGAGAAAGGAGAAAGGAGAAAGGAGAAAGGAGAAAGGAGAAAGGAGAAAGGAGAAAGGAGAAAGGAGAAAGGAGAAAGGAGAAAGGAGAAAGGAGAAAGGAGAAAGGAGAAAGGAGAAAGGAGAAAGGAGAAAGGAGAAAGGAGAAAGGAGAAAGGAGAAGGAGAAAGGAGAAAGGAGAAAAGGAGAAAGGAGAAAGGAGAAATGAGAAAGGAAAAGGAAAAAGGAAAAAAGGAAAAAGGAAAAGGAAAAGGAAAAGGAAAAGGAAAAGGAAAAGGAAAAGGAAAAGGAAAAGGAAAAGGAAAAGGAAAAGGAAAAGGAAAAGGAAAAGGAAAAGGAAAAGGAAAAGGGCTGCAGGTCCAGGATCTGAGGGATTCAGTTCCTTTCCTCGGCCTGACCTCGCCTCCCCTGCCTTGGGAGGGATCATCCCCAGCTGCTCCATCAATGGCTGCCTTGTGTCCCAGGGAATGAGGCAGGACCATGGAACACCAGGGTGGCTTTGGCTCCTCTGAAGCCACAGAGAGTCCTCAAAACACCTGGAAGAAAATCTGCTTTAGTCTAGACAGAGGTCAGCTCACCCCGAGCTGCTCCAGGAATTACTCATGGCGGCTTTGGAGGGCTCAGCCTTGCCGTGAGCTCAGCACGGGGCTGGAGGAGTGGAACTCCTCAGACAATTGGGAATGAGCTGGGCTGCTGCTCTGGGGGTGCTGAAATTTCAGATGAATCACGAGACTGAAGCAATTCCTGGAGCAGAGGCCTGGATCCATCAGCAGCAGGAGGGGATGGAAAAGGGAGAAGTGGATTTATGCTGAAGGAGCTGTGCTGAGTGGGGTGGAAGTGCTGCATTTCCTGGGCAGAGGCTGCTGCCCCCCTGCTCATCCCCTGCCTGCCTCAAACTGACAGAGAGAGCAGGTTAAAATCAGAAATCAGGGGGAAAACCTTCCCTGTGAGTTTGGGGAGGGGCTGGAATGGAATTCCAGAGAAGCTGGAATCCTTGGAAGTGTCCAAAACCAGGCTGGAGCAACCTGGGAATTGTCCCTGCTCATGGCAGGGCTGGTACTGGATGGTTTTGTGCTCCTTTCCCACCCAAATCATTCCAGGATTCTCTTCCTCCCAAAATGATTTTGAGCCCCTTCCCCACCCAAACCATTCCACAATTCTGTCTCTCCCTGAATGATTTTGAACTCCTTTCCCACCCAAACCCTTCCATGATTCTCTTTCTCCCTAAATGATTTTGAGCCCCTTTCTACCCAAATAATTCTAGGCTTCTTTATCTCCCTGAATGATTTTGAGCCCCTTTCCCTCCCAAACTATTCCAGGATTCTGTTTCTCCCTGAATTTCACGAACCTTCCCACAGCCCCACTGCTTCCATTCTGCAGAACCCAGCTGATTTTCCTTCTCTCCCTATAAAATAAAATCCCTGGAGCTGCAGGGCTCCTTCCCTGCTGCTCTCCCTGAGCAGGATCAAGGCCGGAGGTGAGGAGTTGGGATGTTTTGGATGCCATCGTGGCAGCTCCCAGCTGGCTGTCAAACGTTCCAGCTCCTTCCCCCTCTGCGTTTGACCACCCTTATCTTTGCTTTATCTCCTCAGCAGCCAGTGGGGCACGGCTGGAGCTAAAAACGAGGAGCAGGGTGACCCAGGGGGCCACAAACCTGAACCAGGAGGGTCCAAAGCCTCCTGTGAGGCGAGTTTGGAAGGTTTTGCCCTTCCCTGGGAATTGTGCAGGTCATTCCTCGCATTCATCATCATGCGTGAGCCCCTGGGTTCCTGTGGAGCCCAGAGCTTGTCCCAGTGATGTTTTCCCTCTGGAATGAGGGCTGAGGGGGCTGGAATTTCCTCTGAGCTCTGCTGTGGTCAGGACTCTCCATCAGCTTTTGCGCTGACAGAGCAGAAGCAGCGCAATCCCACCGGGGTTCCCCGGGGGAAGAGATCTGTCAGTCTGTCCTTCAGCTGCTGCTCAAACCAGGCTTTACTAAAACAGGCCTGGCTGGAGGTGCTAAACCCAGCTTGGGTGTTGGATGCTGCATTCCCACCCTGGCTGTGATTCCCAGGTGGATCTGGCTGTGCACAGCCCATGGATTAACAGGAGTGAGGGCAGATCCTGGTCCTGTGATCCAAGGGAACAGCTGGAGCTGGGCCAGGGGAGCTTTAGTTGGATACTGGGAAAAGCTTCCTCACCTTGAGGGTGGCCTTGGGCACGTCCAGGGATCCAGGGGCAGCCACAGCTCCTCTGGGAATCCCATCCCAGCCCCTCCCCTCCCTTAGAGCCAGGAATTCCTTCCCAACACTGCACCTAAATCTCCCCTTTCCCAGTGGGAGCCATTCCCTGTGTCCTGTCCCAAATCCCTCTCCCTGTTTCTGCAGCTCCTTCAGGCACTGCAAGGCCACAGTGAGGTCACCCCAAAACTTCTGAACAATCCCAATTCCCCAAGCCTTCCCTCATCATTTAAAGCCTCAAAGCCCCTTGGCTGCAAATTCCCTGGGGCTGGGAAGTGCTGGGAACATGGAAAACCGGGGAGGGGGGGATCCACCGGTGACCCCAGGGTGGCAGGGCCCTGCATGGGGACGTTTTGTCCAAGTTTTTGCCCAAATCTGGCCTGGCTGGCTCAGCTGTGCCCCACAGGGAGCCCCCCACTCCCTCAGCAGCAGCTCGATAACCCCTGAGCCACGCTCCTTCCCATTGGACACCGGCTCAGCTCCGCTTCCCAGTTTGGAAAAGCTGCAGATAAGTGGGGCAGGATGAGATTTTCCATGGCCATAAATCACCCAGCCATTCCATAGGGATGTGCTCAGACAGATCCCTTCCCATCACAGCTCATGTTTGGAGGGTTATGTCACACTTCTTCCCATCCCTGAGCTCTTCCATCCTTTTCCTGCTGGGAAGGGGCCGTGCTCGACCTCTGAAAGCTGGGAACATTTATTGCCAAGACACATCAAGGTCAGGAACCCAAATTAATTAAATTAAATCTCTGCAAAAGACCTCCAAGCTCATTAAGCCCAACCTCTGACCAGCCAACTCTTTCTCACCCAGACCAGCCCACTCTGTCCTTAGGAGAAGTTCAATATTTGAACAGAAAAATGATCTTTTCAACCCAAACCCTGAAGTGGTGGGAGAGCTGTGACAGGCAGGAAGGGGTTAATCCTCCTGGCAACACCAGAATTCCACCCCTCCCTTGTTAAAATTCCTTTTTTTTTTTGCCGTTTTCCACTTCCACTGCAGATTTCAGAGGATTTCTGGGAGGGTGGTGGAGCTGCAGAGCCTTTGCTGGGTGTCAGGAGCTCCGAAATCCAAATTCCCTGAGTGCTCCCCGAGCTGGGAACGCCACCCCTGCTTTTCCAGCAGCCACTCTGTGTTATCCCAGCTCATCCCAGACCCACCTGCAGCTGCTTTCCTGCCTGTCCCAGCCATTCCAAGGCCACAGTGGCTGAATCCTACCTTCACATATTCCTTAAAGAGGGATTTTATTTAATGCCTGCCCCAAAACATCCTGAACAAAATATTTGCTGTCCACCTCCTTCCTCTGCGTGTCCCCACACAGCCTCCAAATAGGCCAGGCTCTAAATATATCGAATTTCTGCAGCTCCCAAATAGCTCTGGTACCTGAGGCCAGCCCAGGGCTTTGGCCAGACAGGTCTGGCTGCTATTTCTGGCCTTCATTTCCCCTCTGGGGACTTGTGAGGCAGAAAAATCTCTCTTCAAAGCCCAATGGCTCAAAGGCTTTGGTTGTGCTGGGTTAGAAGGGGGCTCAGCCATGGCTGGAAGTGTCCAGGGCTGGGCTGGATGGGGTTTGGAGCAGCCTGGAGGGGTGGGAGGTGTCCCAGGGGTGGGAGGAGATGGGGTTTGGAGCAGCCTGGAGGGGTGGGAGGTGTCCCAGGGGTGGGAGGAGATGGGGTTTGGAGCAGCCTGGAGGGATGGGAGGTGTCCCAGGGGTGGGAGGAGATGGGGTTAGGGTCCCTTCCAACACCAACCATCCCATGGTTCCGGTTCATTCCAGGTTTTTAATGAGTGGGGAAAGGCTCTGCCAGGTCCTGCTAGGGGGTTTTCAGTCCAAACTGAGCTGGGGGGGCACAGAGGGAAGGGGGAGAAGTTTGTGCCTTGTCCCCAAGGAAATCTCCCTCTTTTAGAACATCTCTAGTTGGAGGGAACCCCTCAGGATCATCGAGTCCAACTCCCTGCTCCTCACAGCACCCAACAATGGCACCTTCAGAATATTTAATTAAAGAAAATACTGTACAAGACCTGGGAAAAATCTGCATATTTTCCTTCTCAAAACAGTACATTTGGTGCAAGAGTTCAATTCTCGTTTTCACTCAGTCCTGCTGAGATTGAAGCACCTGGAGCCCTGCCCTCAGAGGGAAATTATTCCACAACAAAAAAGGGAATGGCGATCTCTGTCATTTCGATTTTTAGATTGTTACTGCTTTTTGTACAACTTCCTGTTCCAGCTTTTTGCCATGAAAATCCGTGGAATCTCTGTCCCCACCCACTGTGGGGGTTTGTCACACAGGTCACCCCCATCCCGCCTGTGTCTCCTGCAGCTCTCAGTGTTTAATTAGAAAAGTTTTATTTGCCTGTTTGTTGTGACAACAGGGTTTGAGTTTCCCGTTGCTGTAAATGTTTAATCCTCCAAACCACAGCCCAAGCGCAGCAAAATTCTGCTGCTTTGTGTGTCTGGGAGGCTCTTCAGCACCTCCTCACCTCAGGAAAATGTTAATTAACCTGATTTTGGGCAATCCACCATATTTTAGTGCTGTAAATTCAAAGTGAGTGTGACCATTTGTGGCAGCTCAGGGTGCTGGAATCAGGGACTCATGGAAGGATTTGGGTTGGAAAGGCCTTTAAAGATCATTTTGCTGTTCAAATATTGAATTTCTCCTGAGGACAGAGTGGGCTGGTCTGGGTGAGAAAGTTCTGGCTGGTCAGAGGTTGGGCTTAATGAGCTTGGAGGTCTTTTGCAGAGATTTAATTTAATTAATTCTGTGTTCCTGACCTTGTTGTGTCTTGGCAATAAATGCTCCCAGCTTTCAGTGCCTGATCCAAACACTTGGGGCAGCTCAGCAGGAAGGACACAGGGAATGACAAAGCCTGGCCCACCAGGAGCCCCCCAGCCCTGGGGCTGCCCAGGACAGAGCCATGTCCTCCCTAAGCTGAGCCTGCCCTAAGCTGAGCCTGTGTCTTGGTTTGGAAAGCCAGGTGCCTGCTAAGGAAGGCAGGAGCCTCCCTGAAATGGAGAATGCAAACCCTCCCCACCCCTCCCAACTGCTGTGAATTTTAAATTAAGGGGCTCTCAGGCAAAATTATGGGAGCAGGAAATAACAGTTTTTTAATAGGGAATGGAACAATAAATAAAAGGCTAAAATAAAACAATGCAATGCACTAGAACAACCCTGACAGAGACAGAACTCACCCTGACACCCTGTGGGTCAGGGTGGTGGCAGCAGTCCAGCTGGAAAAGTGGCTGCAGCCCTCCTGAGGTGTCAGGGGTGGTTCTGTTGGAGCAGGGGGTCCTGTAGAAAAGGGTGCAGTCTTCCTCCACGGAGCTGTGGAAGTAGCAGCAGCTGCTGTTCCTCTGGGGAATCCAGTGGGAAGCCGTGCTGGTGTGTCAGAATCTCCAGATTATATCCGGGTAGCAATGCTTGGCTCCTCCCTCTGGGCGGAGCTGTGTGGTGTTCCAGGATTTCCAGATTATATCCAGGAAGGAATGCTTGGCTCCTCCCTCTGGGCGGAGCTGTGTGGTATTCCAGGATCTCCAGATTATATCTGGGTAGCAATGCTTGGCTCCTCCCTCTGGGCAGAGCTGTGTGGTGTTCCAGGATCTCCAGATTATATCCGGGTAGCAATGCTTGGCTCCTCCCCCTGGGCTCACACCTCCCAATGGGATGCTGCAGTTCTTATCAGCCATGCAGGGACATCCAATGGCCTCTTATCAGCAGGTGTCCCCTGGAGGGAGGAGTGGCTGTGATCACTCAGGGAGAGAGATAAGGGGAATTGCCCACTTGACACCAGACAACTGCCATGCAGATGGGAACAGAATAGGTCTTGCCTTGCAGTCTGGAACAGCCTGCCCTAAGATGAGCCTGCCCTAAGCTGAGACTGCCCTAAGATGAGCCTACCCTTGCCAAAGCCTCTCCAGCCCCCCCTGCTCTGCTCTGTCCCCTCCCTGTGTCCCCAGCCTTGCCCAGGGCTGTCCCCTCGCTCTGCCCCGGCTCCACGGAGCCTTTCCCAGCTCAGCCAGGCTTTGGCAGCCCAGATCTGCGCCGGGTTTGCTCCTGGCCCCTAAGCCTGGCTCAAGCTCTGCTCCCTCACCCTTTTGTGCAGCCCCAGCCCAGCTCTGTCCCCAGGGCACCGCTGTCCCCCAGCTTTGTCCCATCCGGCCGTGTTTATTTAACAGCCAGGACCTTGGGGTGACTCAGAGCTCAGCTCCAGATGTTCAAACCCAAACAGATTCCATCCCGATGGATGTGGAGAAAAAAGAGTCTTTCTCCTCTGGTGGCTGAGGTTTTAGTGGAAGTGAAGGTTTTTATGATGGACAAAGCCCCTACGTAAAGATTTTTGTGTTGTGTTGTGGATTGGAGAGAAAAAAATCAATTTCTTGTTGAAGTTTCATCCTTAATTCCTGATGTTTGGAAACTGAGAAATCCTGGAGCTCAGTTGGGAGTGAGAAAGGATTTCACTAATATTATTAAATTATTATTATTATTATACTACTAAATCCTCTTTATATAGCTTTTATTTAAGGGGCAGTGGAACAGGTCAGGCTTAGGGAAGGGAAGAGGAGTTTGAGTGGATCATGGAGCTCTTGAAGCAGGAGAGGAATGAAAATGGAAATGAAAACAGAGCAGGGAGAAATCCAAACTCCAGGGTGATTCAGAGTCTGAGCCTGGGATTTCTAGGAACAGGATCCTCTCCCTGGACTGATTCCTGAGCATCCTCAGGGCCCTTCAAAAGGAGAGGGAAGAGCTGGGTTTGGGTTTGGGCACGGAGAGGGCCCCAAAAACCCGTCCTGGGCATCACCCAGCAGCACAAAGCAGGTGGCGAAGGGCGCCGGGAACGCTCCCAAAGCCGGGCGGGATTTTGCCGTCGGATCCGGAGCCGTGGGGAAGCGTTTGGTTCAGAGGGTGGGAACAAAAGCAGCCGAGGTTCATGTGAAAGCTTTTCCGAGCCAGGAATCCTTTTGTGAGGGCTCGGAACAAACCCTTTTCCCTGGGCCGGCCCCGGCTGTCCGTCCCTGGTTTCGTAAGGGAGCTGGAGCCTCTGCCAGGGCTTTGTGTCCCCGCCGGGGAGGAGCAGCCCTGGGGCCCCGGACTCGGCTCCTGGCAAGGAAAGGGTGGGGACAGAGGGAAATACGGCATGGAAGAGTTTCAGACGTTTTCCCCTCATTTTTACTCATTTGTGCTGTAGGATGCTGGAAGTCCCAGCTGGAATGGTTCGATTGGGATGGGAGCTTAAATCCCATCCCCAGGGACACCTCCCACTGTCCCAGGGGGTTCCAGCCTCTCCTCGGGCACTTCCAGGGATCCAGGGGCAGCCACAGCTGGGAATTCCATCCCAGCTCTGGGAATTTCCTCCCAGCCCTGGGAATTCCATCCCAGCCCTTTCCTTCCCAACTTCCCATCCTCTCCCTGCCCTCTTTCTGTTCCAAACCGTTCCCCCCATCCTGTCCCTCCCTTCCTCCCTTTCCCAGATCCCTCTCCATCACATCTGTGCCTCCCTCCATGGTTCTTTCTCTCCATCCCAGAGTTTTCCTGTGCTGGGATCTCTCTCCACGTGTCCATGGAGCACAGAGAGGGGGATTTTAGGAATCTGCTTTGTCCATCAGGTGTTGTTTGCTCCCAGTTTTTCTCTGGGATCTGTTTTCACCATCAGCCCTGCTGCTGCTGGAGGATAAACCATTTCTGCCTGGATTTGCATTATTGAACAGCCCTGGTGTAACAAAACCTCTGCAGCCAAAGGAAACCATTCCAACCCCAAAGAATTATTGGGAAAAAAGCTCCTGGCAGCTCTTTCTCATGGAGAACCCTCAGAGTGCTCATTCTGATCCTTTGTTCTTGAATTTTCCAATACAAAGCCCAGCTCTGCAGTGGCTTGAATTCCTCTCTGAGGTTTTGCTCTTTGTTCTGAGCTGAGCAAACCCTCGAGTTGCTCCATCAAAAATTCCCTGCTCTAAACCCTGGGAGGGAAAAGGGGACAGGACTAGGGTTGGTTTTGCTCCCAGATAAAATTTCCTGAGCTCCAGAACTCTAAACCAGCCCTGGGAGAGAAAAGGGGACAGGACAGGGGTTGGTTTTGCTCCCATACAAAATTCTAAAATTTCCAACTCTAAACCAGCCCTGGGAGGGAAAAGGGGAAGGGATTTGGGTTGGTTTTGCTCTCAGACAAAATTCCAAAATGTCCTGCTCTAAACCAGCCCTGGGAGGGAAAAGGGGAAGGGATTTTGGTTGGTTTTGCTCTCAGACAGACTCTAGAAATGTCACTGTGGCCTGTTGGAGCAATCAGAAGATGAATTCCCTTCAGGAATGAAATGTTGCCTCTTTTTTTGCTGATTTGCTCATTTTTTTATCCTCCTTGGCAAACACAGGCCAAAAAAAACACCGAAAAACCAATGACAAAAGGGTTGGATGCACTGAACAGAATCCCAGGTTGGAGCAGGATTTCTTTTTGTGTCTGAGTCAGCATCTCCAGGAGAGGGATGAGATGGGAGAGCTTTGTCCAGAGCCTGAGGTGGCACACTGGACCTGGGAATGTTTCCCCAAATTTCCATTTACACCTTGTTCTTCACTGCTGTAAAAACCCAGCAAGGAGCCAGCCCAGTCAGCCAGGGGGGAAGGAATGTCCAAATGCCCAGCTTGGAAGGGGAAATCCAGGACTTTGAAATCCTGGAGTGGGAATTCTGAGAGCTTGAGCCTGGAGTGAGAAATACAGGGATTTTGAGTGCAGGAGTGGGAAATACAGGGATTTTAAATGCTGGAGTGGGAAATACAGGGATTTTAAATGCTGGAGTGGGACATACAGGGATTTTAAATGCTGGAGTGGGAAAATCAGGGATTTTGAGTGCTGGAGTGGGAAATACAGGGATTTTAAATGCTGGAGTGGGAAATTCAGGGATTTTAAATGCTGGAGTGGGAAATACAGGGATTTTGAGTGCAGGAGTGGGAAATACTCAAGTGCTGGAGTGGGAGATTTCAGGATCTCAAGTGCTGGAGTGGAAAATGCAAGGATCTCCAGTCCTGGAATGGGTAATACAGGGATTTTGAGTCCTGGAATGGGAAATACAGGGATCTTGAGTTCTGGAGTCATGGATAGCCCCCTCCTGCTGTGCTCAGAGCTCTTCTGGAAACAGCTGGAACAACTTCTTTTGATTTGTTAAGCTGCAGAGATAATTGCAAAAATAACAGGCAAATCCCAAAGTATCTGCCAAGCTTCCCATTTTTAAAAGGTTTTGGGTTTTTTGCATCATTGTGACTTTTCTCCTTCTCAGCCTCAGTGGGCTCTTTTCTTTCTCTGCCTGATGCTCTGACACCATAAATCCCAGCAAGGCATTCCCAGATCCATCCAGGGCTCTGGAATATTCAAATCCACCCTCTGGCTCAGAAAATCCCTGAGGTGGAGATGCCTGGGAGCTGCAGGAAGGCAGCAGGGAAGGATTGCTCCTTGCTACCCTGCTCAGGGCTCTCCCCTCAGCTCCTGGCAGCTGCCAGGGACAGGCTGGATGTGTTGGGATTTGGGAACAGAGCTCCTGCCTGGCTGGAGGAGAGGGAAGAAATCCCAAATCTGTTGGATCAGGAGAGGAAAACCCAAATATTCTCGATGAGAACTGTTTTAGGGGTTCTGTTGTGTTCCCTGCTGCAGGGGGGGATCCTCAGGAGGAGGTTGGAGTTGAATCCTCAGGATCCTGGAGAGGATTCCCTGGTTTTCTGGCCTTTAAGAAGCAGTTTGCTCTCTCTGAACCTGATTCCTGCTCAGAGGGAGTTTGGGAATTGCTGCTCCCTCCCAGGAATCCTTAGGGCTGGAAAAGACCTCCAAGGTCGAGCCCAGCCCAGTCCTTTGGCTCCTCTGCTTGCCTTGGGGGTTTTCCAGGTTTCCCACCTGGACGACATTCCCTGGGATGGCCCAGCAGCAAGAAAAGGGATGCTCAGTGATGAGGAAGAGGTGGAACATGGGAATGCTGATCCTGGGAAGCACCAAGCAGATGTTCAACATCTGGAATGGCCCAGGACTCCAGCGAGGTGAGCTGGGGAGCAGCTTCCTCACAGAAACACAGAACTCAGCACCTGGAGCAGCACCCCTGGGTGTGAACCCCTCCCAAGGACCGGCTCTGGCCTCCAGCTGCTCTAAATCCAAGGAAAAGGGACAGGCTGTCCCTTTTGGGAACCGTGTGTGGGCTTTAGCCCATTGCTGACGCCAGGTCCAGAAGGAAAATGTCTCATTTCTGCCCCTTTAATGTGCAGCAGAGCTTCTCCTCACCTGACCGTGGGTCTCAAACCCACCCAGGGCTTCCTCCAGGATGGAAAAATCCCACAACCACCGATGGAAAACTCCCTCTCCCACTTTCCCAGCTGCCAGTGCAAATTTCCTCCTGTTTCCCATCTTTTCCCAGGTGCTTTTCCAGCACAGTTGGAAGTGTTGGCTCCCTGGCCTTTGGGTTAATCCCTTTAAAAGGCTTTTATTAAAAACACTTGGAGATCTTCAGCACTCAGAGCTGCTTCCAAGCGGATTTCAGGCTTCCATTGCTTTTTTCCTGGTGAGGAAAACGAGGCAGGGTAGGGGAAGCAGGGGAACAAACTTTCCTCTGACAGCCCTGGGTAAACACAATTCCTCCATCAAGGCAAAAGCTGGAAACATTTCCTAAATTGCAGCAGGGAAAAGCGAGCTGCAGGGTTTGGAAAGCAGCCCGGGGAGGCCTGGAATGCCCTGAGGCTCCGATACCTTCCTGAGAGCACGTAGTCAAAAACTCGGCAGGATTTTAGGAGAAGCTGCCAAGCTCAGGAGAAACTTGGTGCTGCAAACGGATTTCTCAGGCTCCACTGGAGAGGTTTCAAATCCCCTCTTACATCAGGCCCTTGGAACACCTGAAATTGCCTCAGATGCAGCAAATTTAGGTATCACGGGGGTTATTTTTAATTCTTGAGGGCTACGAGAGCTTCAAAACTGGAGCCCAGACTATACCCTGTGTGAGTACTTTTGGATAAATCCTGTTTTCCAGGGGTTGAGGGATGTTCCGGCTCAGATTTTGGAGAACTGAATTCTTGCAGCTGAGGGGGAGAGGGGGAATCGGTGATTTGCAAAACTAAGTGGTAAATGTAGACAAATTAAAGACAGAAAGGTGGTGGGGGAATAAGGAAAGGGAAGGGGGAAGCCTCAAGTGAGTTGTCCAAGGTGGTGTGGGCAGAGCTGAGGATGAGGAGGAGATGCCAACCCCGTTCCTTGCCCCTTGCCCCACTCCCTGACCCATTTCCTGCCCCAGCAGCCTCTTTCTTCGCCCTTCCCTGGGCTCTGTTTGTCGTACCAGCCCCGGTGGAGGCATCTGGAGAATGGCTGAGCCACGGAATCTGCAGGACCTGGCAGGTCCTGCTCTGATCTCCCTGCGAGCCCTGACCAGAGGCCCGTGGCCCTTTAAAGCTCCGGGCAAGTTTTCTTTTCCGAGTGGCTGAATCCGAGGATTCCTCAGTTCTGATGTAAGCCCGAGCGGGGCCACGTGGGTTTGCACATATTTGACACGGAAAGGGCTCCTGGAAGGGAATTCATCCATTTTTCAGAAGCTCTTTTGTAACCGCTCGCCACAGAGGAGCTTTTCCAGCCAGAACTCGCCCCAGTGGTTCTGCAGGGCTGCTTTGTGCCCTCACGGGTATTTTCCAGCCAGGATTTGCCCCCTTCAGCCAGGATTTGCCCCTGCAGGGCTGGTTTGTGCCCTCAGGGACCTTTCCCAGCCAGGACTTGCCCCTGGGGCTCTGCAGGGCTGCTTGGATTTGCCCCTGCAGGGCTGCTTTGTGCCCTCACAAGTTTTTCCAGTCAGGATTTGCCCCTGAGGCCCTTCAGGTCTGATTTTTGCCCTCAGGGAACTTTCCCAGCCTGGATTTGCCCCTGGGGCTCTGCAGAGCTGATTTTTGCCCTCAGGGATCTTTCCCAGCCTGGATTTGCCCCCTCCAGCCAGGATTTGTCCCTGGGGTTCTGCAGGGCTGCTTTGTGCCCTCAGGGATATTTTCCAGTCAGGATTTGCTCCTGAGGCCCTTCAGGTCTGATTTTTGCCCCTCAGGGAACTTTCCCAGCCTGGATTTGCCCCTGGAGCCCTGCAGGGCTGATTTTTGCCCTCCCAGATATTTTCCAGCCAGAATTTGCCTCTGTGGCTCTTCAGGGCTCATTTTTGCCCTCAGGGATCTTTCCCAGCCAGGATTTGCCCCTGCAGGGCTGGTTTGTGCCCTCAGGGATATTTTCCAGCCTGGATTTGCCTCTGGAGTTCTGCAGGTCTGGTTTGCGCCCTCAGGGACCTTTTCCTGCCTGGATCTGCCCCCTCCAGCCAGGATTTGCCCCTTAGGGCTGGTTTGTACCCTCAGGGATCTTTTCAGCTGGGATTTGTACCTGAGGCCCTGCAGGGCTGATTTTTGCCTTCGGGGATATTTTCCAGCCAGGATTCACCTCTGGAGTCCTGCAGGTCTGGTTTTTGCCCTCAGGGATCTTCTCCAGCCAGGATTTGCTCCTGAACACCTGCAGGGCTGGTTTGTGCCCACACAGGTATTTTCCAGCCCAGACTTGCCTCTGTGGTTCTGCAGATCTGGTTTTTGCACTCACGAATCTTTCCCGGCCAGGATCTGACCCTGCAGGGCTGCTTTGTACCCTCAGGGATCTTTTCCAGCCAGGATTTGCCCCTGGGGCTCTGCAGGTCTGCTTTGTGCCCTCACAGGTGCTTTCCCACCTGCAGTTCTTCCTGAAGGTGTGCAGGTCTTGTTTCTGCCCTCCCAGGTATTTTCCAGCCAGGATTTGCCTCTGGGGCCCTGCAGGGCTCATTTTTGCTCTCAGGGAATTTTTCCAGCCAGGATTTGCTCCTGGGGCTCTGTTTGTGCCCTCACCAGTTTTTCCAGCCTGGAATTGCCCCTGGAATCCTGCATGGCTGGTTTGTGCCCTCAGGGACCTTTCCCAGCCTGGATTTGCCCCCTTCAGCCTGGATTTGCCCCCTCAGGTCTGGTTTTTGCCCTCAGGGATATTTTCCAGCCTGGATTTGCCCCTGCAGGGCTGGTTTGAGCCCTCAGGGACATTTTCCAGCCTGGATTTGCCCCCTCCAGCCTGGATTTGCCCCTGCAGGGCTGGTTTGAGCCCTCAGGGATATTTTCCAGCCTGGATTTGCCCCTGCAGGTCTGGTTTTTGCCCTCAGGGACATTTTCCAGCCAGGATTTGCCCCTGCAGGTCTGGTTTTTGCCCTCAGGGACATTTTCCAGCCAGGATTTGCCCCTGCAGGGCTGCTCTGTGTCCCCACTCGGTGCCACCTGTGAAATCCATTCACCTCCCATGACTCACTCCTGTCCCGGGCTGGGGAGGAGGAGCAGGAGAAACGCCGCTGTCAGCACGTTGGAATCCCAGATTCCACATGAAATCATGGCTTTGGATGAAAACCCCAAAGTCCTTCCCCTGCCAGGGCTCCCACCTCCCTGCACCCAGAACGATTCTGGGAGTAAGGCTGGCCCTAACAAAGCTGAGCTTGGTTAATTTCCACAGGAACAGGGGTTAAATTAAGGTGAAAACAGCACTTGGAATTGATTGGAATTGAAGTGACAAAGCAGATTTGTTCTAGGGCTACTTACAAAATAAATTAGAGCTTTTTTTTTTTTTTTCTTTTATGAGAGAAAAATAATCTTCTTCCAGAGGGCGGATTTACATAAGGTGGAAAGGTTTGTTTCATAAAATCCCAGAAAGGTTTGGGTGGGAGGCCTCAGAAGTGAAATATAAACAATAATTACGTGAATGCTTGGAATGTGGTCTGGAGGTTGCTCACCAACAGGTGCCTCTTTGATTGGTTGCATGTGAATTGTTTTTAATTAATGACCAATGACAGCCAGCTGTGTCGGACTCTCTGGTCAGTCACAAGATTTTATTATTCATTCCTTTCCAGGCTTCTGATGTCTCCTTGCCCTTTCTGTAGTACAGTTTTAGTATATAATTTTCTTTTAATATAATATATATCACAAAATAATAAATCAGCCTTCTGAAACTTTATTGGAATACTGCAGATGGGACATGCCTTGGCTTGTCTGGCCTTGGTGCTGAACCAAACAGCAGCACTGTGGTGTTTCACCCCACAGACACTTTTGGCCATGGCTGGGTGGTGTTTCACCCCACGGACACTTTTGGCCATGGCTGTGTGGTGTTTCACCCACAGACACTTTTGGCCATGGCTGTGTGGTGTTTCACCCACAGACACTTTTGGCCATGGCTGGGTGGTGTTTCACCCCACAGACACTTTTGGCCATGGCTGGGTGGTGTTTCACCCCACAGACACTTTTGGCCATGGCTGGGTGGTGTTTCACCCCACAGACACTTTTGGCCATGGCTGGGTGGTGTTTCACCCCACAGACACTTTGGGCTGGCTGGGGGCTGCAGCTGGGCACGTGGGGACAAGTCCAGGCGTGCAGGAGCTCTGGTGGGGCTGGGATGGAGCTTCCTCCCGTGCAGGGGCCGCTCCTCAGGTTTCCCTCTGTGGAGAAGCTTTAGGGCCATGGGGAAGGAGAGGAGTCGGTTCTGATGGAGGGTTTGGATCCAGAGCTTTGTTCTGGCCCACAGCCTCTGAACCCAGCCCCAGCTCCACCAGAACTCCTGACCCCGTGGGTGCTGCTCCTTTTAACCCCGGGGAGAGGGCAGGGAAGGGGTAGGGAGCCACCAGCCAGGTACAGGAGGGGAGGTCTCAAGGGACAAAGGACACCTGGATGGCCCAGTGCCCCCGGGGGTAGAGGGCATCCTTTAAATCTGCCTTGAATCTGTCTACTCCACGCCCTTCTGGAATGGCAGGACTGACAGACAGTGCTGGGAGGGGTCAGGGAGGGGAACGGAGAGGTGACTGACACACCTGGGAGGGAATTACCTGGGAGGGATTCGATGTTCTGAGGTAAACCCTGAAATCACACCCCAACAAAACATGGAGTCAAGATTCTCATCTCTTCCCTCGTCCTGGCGACCCTCAGACACTCCCACACCAACCCAGCATCATTCCCATTTGTTTCCCTCCCCAGAACATGAACATCCAGGTGGAGGACATCCGCATCCGCGCCATCCTGGCCACCTACCGCAAGCGGGTCCCTGTCACCGAGGGCTACGTGGAGGTGAAGGACGAGGGCACCTGGAAGCAGATCTGCGACAAGCACTGGACCATGAAGAATTCCCGGGTGGTCTGCGGGATGTTCGGCTTCCCCAGCGAGAGGAAATACAACACCAACGTCTACAAGTAAGGGCAGGGCTGGGTGGGAGCCACAGCCACTCCTTGGAACACGCAGGGCCCTGTCCCCAAGGCAGACTGGCAGTGGCACCCGGGGCCCTGGGGAAGGAAAAGCTGCGCCTGCTTCGTTCCTCCAGATGGGATTTTTCACTTGTGTGGATGTTTGGGATACCCAGCGTTTCCTGGTGCAGGCAGGGGAGGCCTCTGATCCCCTTCCATGGGATGCAGACCTTGAGGAGTATCAGTGTTTGACAGGGCCTGGAATGGGAGATGGGACACTTGGCCCGAAAAATATTTGTATTTTGTAATACCAGCTCGAGGATGAACATTTCCTCCAGCAGGGACGTGCTCTGTGTGGTGGGCAGGGCAGGGATGGGACCAAACTGCTCCCAGTGTGCCTGTAAATCCATCAGCTATGAGAAAACCATGGAATGGTTTGGGCTGGAGGGGATTTACAGCCCATCCAGTGCCACCCCTGCCATGGCAGGGACACCTTCCACGAGACCAGTTTGCTCCAAGCTGGCCCTGGACACTTCCAGGAATGCAGGGGCAGCCACAGCTTCTCTGGGAATTCCATCCCAGCCCCTCCCCACCCTCCCAGGCAGGAATTCCTTCTCCATATCCCAGCTCACCCTGCCCTCTGCCAGTTTGAAGCCATTCCCTGTGTCCTGTCATTCCATAATGCAAAGTCTCCAACTGCTCACCCCATCCCAGTGCAGAGATCCAGAGGTGGGATCAGTTCTGGATGTGCTGGAAGCTCCAAAAAAGTCACCTTGGAATAGAAGGAGCCTTTTTGTGTTCCTTGTGCCCAGGTTCCCCCGTCCCACCCCGAGTGCAATTCCTGTCTGCTGGGAAAAGCAGCAGGAATTTCTCTGTGATCTCAGTGCTGCTTTTCCTCCCTGGATTTGCAGATTCCTTCAGAATGAAGGAGAGCAGTGATTTATAGGGAGAACATCATGTTTTCCAGAGCTGCACGTGGAAAGGTTTAGGCTGCCTTTCCCATTCCTTGGGAGCCAGGAGCTCTGGGCTTTTTTGTTGTCATTTCTTCTGTTTGCTTTTTGTCACCAAGCCTCATCCCAGACTGGGCTCTTCCCACACTGCTCCCCGGGAAAACCACCCTGGGGCAGATGTGAAAGAGTTTAAATGAAATCCTGTCTGGTTCCTCGGCTGCTCCGTGACCTGGGGAGCGGGGAAGCAGCGGCTGCTCCAGGGGAGGGCTGAAGGCCCCAGGCAGGAGCCGTGGTTTTCCTGCCTGCCCCTTCTGGCCTGTGGAATTGCTATTCCTGAACATTCCCTCTGGATCAGCCTGGCCACGCTCCGTTTCTTTCATTAGCAAGATCCTGATCTGCTGGAGAGGTCCTGGGCTTGGAACAGCCCAAAGCCAGGCAGGGAAAATCAGGAATAAAGAACCCACTGGAATTCAGGGAGATGAGCATTGCCCTGGACACCAGATTCAGCAGGGTTTGCTTGCACCAGTGCAGCACATTTCCCTCAAACCCATCCCTGAGATTCCCATCCCCTGCAGGAGCAGGAAATAAATCACCTCCAGACAGACAAAGTAGATTTTTCCTGCTTCCAGTTGTGGCCTTTCCAAGAAAAGCATTAACTGCAGCATCTGGAGCCATCTGCCTGAAATAAAAGGTTGCTCAGGAGCTCTCCTGTCTCTGGGACACATGGAAATGGAAAGACTGACAGAAGGTTGTTCAGCAGCAACTCAGCACTGCTGAAAATCCCACTGAACTGAGCTGGAATTGAATATGAAGTGCTCCCAAATCCCAGCCCAGGAGATCCCTGCTGCTGAAGAGCCTCAGTGCCCCCAGACCTCCCTCCCCTTCCTTGTTTTCAGCCTTGCTGGGCTCCAGCACCCACAAATATTTTGGAAAGCACGCTGAACATTATCCCAGGCTGGGAAAAAAACGGGGATGGCATTTTATTGGACGGGAGAGGCTTGTAAAGCTTTGGCAGCTGCAGAGTTTTGTTTGTCAGCAGAGTTAAAAGCTGAATTCTTCCTTGGGCCGCTTCCCTCTGTGTCCTGGGAGGGTGCATCGTGTTCAGCTGGTGTTACTGGGAAAGCTCCCAGCTCTGGGCTGGGAATGCCCTTGGATTTGTGGTCAAGGCACTGGGATGATGACCTGGGCTAGAGGATGCTTGTCCCACACGCTTTGTTTTGGAGAGGGAAAAGCTCATCCTGGAGCTAAACCCCCTCTCCCTGTGAATGTGAAGTCCTTTCTTCTCATCCCTCCCTTTAATTCGAGAATCCCCTTCTCCCTGGAGCAGATCCTTCCCCACTCCTCCTCCACAGCCGGGAGGAAAGCTGGGATCAGGTTTCTGCTGGCCAAGGCTGCCCCTTCCCACATCCCCCCATCCCACTGCCCCCAGCCCTGCCTGCCCAGCTCTGCTCCTGCACAGGGCTGGGAGGAGAAATGGTTTGCAGATGGATCTTGCTCAAAAGAAAACAAGTGAGTTCATGGTTGTCCCGCTGCCAGGGGTTTATTCCTGACTGTAACTCGGCCTCTGGGGCTGACAGCACAATTTATGTTCGGAAATGAAACAAATCTAAAGTTGAGTCCCTGGTCTTGTTCATTCCTCACTGTGGCTTTTATATAGGAGTTGCTGTGACTCCTCCTCCCAGTTCCTGCTCTGGCTGGGAAAGCAGAATTTAATGCATTTTGCTGATGGAGAGAGGAGAAATTTGGGATCGGTGAGGCAGACCTGATGCCTTCTTGAAGTCTTTGTGACTTGACAAAGAAATGGCTCCAGGATCAAAGAGCTACTCCCAGCTGAACCAGAACTGAAGCAGCCTGCTCACCCTGTTACAGACCCAGTCAGAGGAGCTGGGCAGCCCATCACCTCAGTGTTTGCAGTGGGAACCCTCCTGGGTTTTTTTCCCGGGAAAATCCAGGATCTGAAGGGTTTTGGTGGGCCTGGCTTCCCTCCCTCCTCCCTGAGGCTGGAGGCAGCACCGTGATGACTTCAGGAATTTCCCAAGGTTTGAGACCTCTGCTCCCAGCCCCGAGGAGGAGCTCCCCAGCCCCTGCTCAGTGGCACTGGGGTGAATTTTCCTGGAGTTGGTGTGCAATGATTTGTTCTCTGCTCCCCAGGTCGTGGAACATCCTGAGTGCTCCTTAACCAACCCTTCCCACAGAGCTCCACCTGAGCTTCGTTTCAAGCTTTTCTGGGATGAAAATCCCTCTCTCCTCACCAGTAGAAATGGTTTGGATTCCAGCTTGACCTGGAATTGGCCAAACTCTCCCAGCAGGAATGTTCATTCCCACCTCTGACATGAGCAGCATCCCCCTGGGCTCCCACTGATCCCAGCTGGACCCTTTTGTGTTAAAAACAAAACAAAGCAAAGCCCCAAGTTTCTGGCTGTAAAGATCAGCTGAATTCTGCTTTTTTAACACAGATTCAGTCTGGGGACACGAGGTGGGGCTTTATTTCTCCCCAGCCTCCCGAGGGCTGTTAATACCATCCAGATGTTGATGCCTCATGAAATTTCCAGGATGAGGTCATTGTTTGCTATTTTAAGGCATCCCCATCCCTGCTTCCCTAAGTCAGGCTGGTTCTTGTCTGCTCTGGAGTTCTTGGAGCTCTCTGGACCTGCCTGTGAAGGATGAAAATGCTCCTTCAGGTCCTCCCTTCTGTCCTGAGCATGGCTGGGAAGTGGCTGCTTTGTACTGCATCCTCCCTGGGTTTGTTTTATAAATTTTAACTCTATTCCTGTTTTTCCATCCCCTTCTCCTCGATTCAGGGAGTCCCTGACAGCTGTGCTGTGCCAGAGGTGGGTTCAGAGAGCCACTGTTCCCCACAGGACAGGCAGGGTCCTGCTGCTGTTCCCTGGGATGGATCTCAGCCCTGCTTCATCCTTTTCCAGCATCATGGGATGCAGCTGCAGCCTGGCTGGATCCATCCCCAGCCTCAGCCCAGGGAGATCAGGTTCCAGGAAGGATTAGTGAGAGGCTGGGAGCCAGGAGAGCCTGGAGAAATGCTGAGCTGGGCAGCAGAGCTCAGTGAGCACAGGGGAGAAAAGTGTCCCCTCAAAGATCCGTGACCCTGCAAAATCTCAGTCCCAAATGGAAACCCTGGGAAAGCCTGGACCGGCTCAGTGGAGTCCCCAGAGCCCCCTCAGAAGGGCTCTTTGCCCCTCTCCAGCTGCTCCCCAGGCTCTCTCTGCTGCAGCAAAGCAGAACTGCTGCTTTTTCTCCCCAGATTCCACCCACCTTGCTGTGCCATGTCTCACAGCTAATCCCTGGATCCCAGCTCTGCGTGGCAGAGATTCCTGGAAGGAGGAGCAGCACCGGGATCACACAGAGCCACGTGGAGATCCCAGCAGGGCGTGGGCTCCCCTGAGCCTTCCCTGCTTTTCACTCCTTTTTGAGGCTGACCTGACCCACATTTCCATTCCTCTCCTCTCCAGCAGCCTCCCGTTCGGATGGAGCTGGATCCCTTCCCTTCCCAGTTTATCACACGTGCCCCTTCCTCCTCGGGAGTGCCTGGAGCAGCTCCAGGAAGTTTGGGAGTGAGAAGCAGGAGCTGCTGCCAAAGCTGCTCTGCTGTGAACAAGTCAGCAGGGGAATTGCTCGTGCTCTCGGAAATTGCTCTCAGGTTGTTAACACAGACTCGCAGAGGCTTTGGATTTTTCCCAATCCCAGCTGAGAGCTGCTGGGCAGCAAAAGGGGAGGGTTTTTCTGGGGGCTCTCCAGCCCAGTTATCTGCACAAATCCTCTTGGTCCATTTGGAATTCCTGATAAATAATACATGAAAAGTGGAATAAAAAGATCTGACATTTGCAGTGAGAAATGCTCAGCTGAGTGGCAGCTCCAGTTCCTCTCATCTGATCCCTGTCCCTGCCTTGGATGGGATCTGCACTCCTGGGAATGTGTCATTTGCTGGAGCCGCACCTTTGATTCCTCCTCAGACTTTTTAGTTCTTGCAGGGATTTATTTCCTTTGAACTGGTTGGACTTGAGGATCCTGGAGCTCTTTTCCAAGCTGAATGATTCCAAGTTTTTAAGTGACACCTCAACAGAGGCACGGTGTGGATGAGCAGATCAGCCTCCAAATAATCCTGTCCAATCCTCACTTCATCCTAGGGCATTTCTCCATTTGTTTACAGATCTCTAACTTTTCTCCTTCACTCCCTCCAGGATGTTTGCCAGCAGAAGGAAGCAGCACTACTGGCCTTACTCCATGGAGTGCAGCGGGAGCGAGGCTCACATTTCCAGCTGCAAACTGGGGACCCACCTGGCGGGCGCGGGGCAGAACGGCAGCTGTGCCAGCGGGATGCCCGCCGTGGTCAGCTGCGTGCCCGGCCGCGCCTTCGCCCCCAGCAGCCACAGCGGCTTCCGCAAGGCCTTCAGGCAGGAGGTGAGCAGCGAGCGGCCCCAGCAGTCCCAAAATGGGCTGGGAAAACCTTAAAAACCGTCCTGTCCCACCCCCAGCCGTGGGCAGGAGGCTTTCTGCTGGGCTGGTTCCAGCCTGGACTTGGGCAGGGATGAGGCGGCCACGGCTTCCCTGGGAATTCCATCCCAGGACCTCGCCGCTGCTCCAGGGAGGAATTCCTTCCCAAAATTTCATCTATCCCTTCCCCCTGGCAGTGGGAAGCCATTCCCTGTGTCCTGTCCCTCCAGGCCTTCCTGCCCAGCAGATTCCCAGAGTTCAGGGCTGTTCCTGCAGCATCCGCTGAGAGATGTGAAAACAGAATTATGGGATGGTTTGGGTTGGAAGGGACCTCAAAGTCCATCCCATTCCACCCCTGCCATGGGCAGGGACACCTTCACTATCCCAGGTTGCTCCAAGCCCTGTCCAGCCTGGCCTGGGACACTTCCAGGGATGGGGCAGCCAGAGCTTCTCTGGGAATTCCATCCAGCCCCTCACCACCCTCTCGGGAGGAAATTCCTTCCCAATATCCCCCCCAGCTGCCAATGGCAGCAGGAAATCCCTGGGGGTGTAACCTTCACCACCAACCCCCACAATGTCCTCTCTGCAATTCCCACTTTCCTGCGCCCCCAGCTGAACTCCCACCCTCCCAAATTCCCGGTTCTTCCCTCCATCTCCCACCTCCAGAGGGTGGGAGAGCAGCTCCCGGGGCAGCTGGCAAAGCTGGGAGAGAGGAAATCCCTGGGTCACGTTCCTGCCGGAGCTGCTCTGAGCCAGCTGAACTCATGCCCAGCTGTGCTGTTCCACAGGCTCTGGAATTCTGCTGGAATCACCCTGTGGAAATCAGCTGGCATTGAGGAAATGCCCTGGGGGGAGACTGGGAAAACACAGGGAGCTTGGAGAGCTGGATTTGTTTAGTCTAGTGAGGAGGGGAGCGCTGAGCAGGGCGTAAAAATCCCAGGAGATGCAAAAATGTTGGAAAACAAGGCTGGGATTGGTGGTTCCCAGTGTCAGGGGCTGGGAGAGGACAGCTCAACAAGCAGCCAGCTCGGGCTAGGTGGGTGCTAGGGGAAGTTCCCCTGCTGCAGCCTTGGGATGGAGCGGGAATCTCGGAGGTTTCTCACCGGAGAATTTTGTGGGTGTGTGAAATCGCGAACATTTGGATTTTTGCGGCTGTTCCTGGGTGGTTTTTAGGGAGATCTCAGGGCTCTTCCCAGCTGCCAACAATGGGAATAGTTATTGGTGGGAATAATGCAATCCCTGCTGGATCCCAGGCTTTCCCTGCAGCAGAGCTTGCAGCATTTGGGCCTGGGAGGTGAAAGGTTTTGTAAATCGTTGTTGATCTCCCGAGCAGCACGCGCTGCCAAGGAACTCCTTAAGCTTTGTTTGGGCTTTGCATGTCCTTGGTGTGACCCCAGCCCGGAGGAAAAGCTCCAGGCACCATCCCAGGCGGAAAAGCAAAGGATTTTTGGTGTTCCCAATCCCAAAGCTTTGCTCTCAGCACCTCAAGCAGCAGGAATTGGCAGCTCCCTGCTTGGCACTGGAGAGAGCAGTGGGTGATTAACAGTTAATAACTAATTATATTAACAGTTAATAACTAAATATTATATTAACAGCTAATAACTAAATATTATAAACCCAGAAATGAGAGGAACTGGAGCTGCCACTCAGCTGGGCATTTCTGACTGCAAATGTCAGATTTTTTAAATTCCACTTTTCATTTATTATTTTATTTTTTCATTCTTATTTATTATATATTGTTTATATATTATTACTATTGGTCAGAACTGAGCACTCAGGCAGGTTTTACAGGGCTTGAGCTCAGCGTTGGTCCTGGATTAAGCCAGGGCTGGAGGTGTGAAAGGCAAATAAATCTCCTTAGGGCAGCCAGGGGTGAGAGCTGGGCACTGGTGGGCTCAGGGCCATTCTCAACCCTCCTGCAAGGCTCCCAGGGAATACAAGAAATGGGGTTTTTTTCCATTTTTTTCCAGGATGGAAAAAGGTTCCTAAATCCAAGCACCTGCAGAGAACTGGGATGGGGATTTTTATTCTCTGCCCCCACGTGAGCCGTGAGAAGCAAATCCATGCTCACCAAAATCTTTGCAGATAAAAATCCCCTTTCATCCAGCACTTTCAGGAATTCTGTGATGGATTTTCTAAGGTGCCTCAGGTGATTCTATGATAATTTTTAGGCCCAGATGTCCATAAATAACCCCTGCAGAGGATGGAAGTGACCCCACTGTTGCCTTTTTCCCAAGCTGGAAAGGAAACTCGAGACAATTTTAGTGAGGGGAAGCATAAAGAGGATCTTTATTTGAAGGTTCAGGAGCAGTTATGGAAAGATATCCACAAAACACCCCCAGGATGAGTACACATCTACAGGGGTGCATATTTATAAATAGCACATATTTACAGGGTTTAGGGAATTAGCATGATTGATAAAAGGCACTCATTAAAAGTGCAGTTTCCCCCCTTCTCTGGGGCCTTCCCTTCAGCTCTGGCTGTGATTTATCCATGAAATTGCTCCTCAAAGAGTTGTTCCTGGTTCCCAGGAAAAACCAAGGTAGGACTGGGGCCCTGCTCCTCCCAGGGCTGGGAGCTCTGGGATTTGTTCTGGGCCATGGAGAAGGACTGGGAAAAAACCTGCTAATACAATAGCTGGAGAGCTCCAAAAATGTGTGAAGAATACACAGAACATATCAAAGAAAAAAAAGGTGTGAAAAACGAGGTTTACTTTCTTAGTAAAATTTTAAAAGTTTAATAAAAAGACAGGAGGAGGCAGAAATAAAGGGTTAAAAACTGTTGGATGTTTGGTATTTAGTTAAGGGTATTGTGTTAGCTTTGGAGATAATTTTTAAATATTTAAAAATTATATTATAAAGTATAATATAATTTTATATTGTATATTCATGGAGTTGTTCGATATTCATAGACTTGTTGGATATTCATAGACTTTTAAGTATATTCATCGATTTTTATGTATATTCATAGATTTTTATGTATATTCATATTTTTCTATTAACTAGTTTACATATTCTAGGGGCTGCTTTGCATGGCCCCTCCTTGGGTTTGGTTTTTAGAGCGTTTTTGTTTCTTGGCTGTGGGTTTGGTTTGGTTTTTTTTTAATTCCTTTAGTTTGGGCTTTGGTCTGTGTTTTCTTTGCTGCTGATGGGTGGTAGGTCAATAGCAGGGTGTCCATTCAATGTTCACTGGTGAAATCTTGGCAAAACAGTTCACCCCTAACTATGTCAGCTACTGCTGCTGTCGTGTCCAAGTTTTTGTCAATTCCCAGAACTCACAGAATTCCCAGCTTGGGAGAGACCTCAAAGATCACCCAGTCCAACCCAGCGCCAACACCTCAGCTCACCCCTGGCACCCAGTGCCACATCCAGGCTTTATCCTGGATTTATCCCCAAGTCTGGTACTTGGGGATAAATTAATTATTTAATTAATTAAATAAGTAATTAACCTAAATTATTTTTCATTTTAACCCAATCACTCGAAGTCCCCGCTGTGGACTTTTCTGTCCAGTTACAAAATACCACCCAAACCCATGAAGAGGAAGGTGAAGAAGGTGAAGAACAACCTGCCTCAGCCCTAGATCCTCCATCCTGCTCCACATTTATTACTGTACTCTAAAACCCCAAACTCTTGTTTTATTTGCTCCACATTTATTACTGTACTCTAAAACCCCAAACTCTTGTTTTATTTGCTCCACATTTATTACTGTACTCTAAAACCCCAAACTCTTGTTTTCCACCCTGTGATATCACACACTTCTAACTAACTCCCCACCTGTAATCTCAGTGTTATTAATTAATTTTGGAAGCCTTCTCCACAGCCTCAGGTCAAATGCACTGCTCTCTTGTGGGTCCTTTCAGCACAGAAAGTTTAAAATTCTCAGTATCCAGGGTTCCAACATCATAGGTTGGATATCAGGAAAAAGTTTTTTATGGAAAGAGTGATAAAGTTCTGGAATGTTCTGCCCAGGGTGGTGGAGTCCCCATCCCTGGGTGTGTTTAACGAAGCCTGGATGTGGCACTGGGTGCCCGGGGGTGGTTGAGGGGTTGGGGCTGGGCTGGACTGGATGACCTTGGAGGTCTCTTCCAGCCCAGAGATTCTGGGAATTCTGGGAATTCTGGGAATTCTGCATTTATAGCAAAGGCAAAAGCCAAAGGGCATCACCACTCTGTGTCTGTGTCCTGCAGCAGCCCCTGGTGAGGCTGAAAGGAGGAGCCAACACGGGGGAAGGGCGCGTGGAGGTGCTGAAGAACGGCGAGTGGGGCACGGTGTGCGACGACAACTGGAACCTGGTGTCGGCCAGCGTGGTGTGCCGGGAGCTGGGCTTCGGCAGCGCCAGGGAGGCCATCACGGGAGCCAGGCTGGGCCAAGGTGAGCTGCACATGGCGCCGGGGGGCCCTGGGCTCGGGAGGGTTCATCCCCAAACTCCTGACACCCAGTTCATCCCCAAACACCAAATTCATCCCCAAACTCCTGACACCCAGTTCATCCCCAAACACCCAATTCATCCCCAAACTCCTGACACCCAATTCATCCCCAAACACCCAATTCATCCCCAAGCTCCTGACACCCGGTTCATCCCCAAACTCCTGACACCCAATTCATCCCCAAACACCCAATTCATCCCCAAACACCAAATTCATCCCCAAACTCCTGACACCCAATTCATCCCCAAACTCCTGACACCCAATTCATCCCCAAGCTCCTGACACCCAATTCATCCCCAAACACCAAATTCATCCCAAACACCAAATTCATCCCAAACACCCAATTCATCCCCAAACACCAAATTCATCCCAAACACCAAATTCATCCCAAACACCAAATTGATCCCCACACACCAAATTCATCTCCACACACCAAATTCATCTCCACACACCAAATTCATCTCCCAAACTCCAAATTCATCCCCAAACACCAAATTCATCCCCAAACTCCAAATTCATCCCAAACACCAAATTCATCCCAAACACCAAATTCATCCCCAAACACCAATTGATCCCCAAACACCAAATTCATCCCAAACACCAGAGGTTTATGTCCAAAAAGGAGACAGAGGAGTCCTGGTACTTCATTCAAACAAAGGGAGAGGCCAGGGGTTCTCTCAGATTTTTGGAGGATGCAGGCTCCTTTTAATCCCAATTTCTCTCTCTCATTTCCCACTGGCTGAGGTACTGGAGAGGTTCAGACTTCCCAAATCCCCTAATCCAGACCCCCCTTTGTCTTTTCCTTGTATCCATCAGAGGAATTCCCATGGAATTTATGGTTCCTCCCATTGTTTCTTTCATCTCTCAGTATCCAGTTTGATTTGGCAGCAGACCCACAGCTTGTTGGCAAAGACAAATCCCTCATTCCTTTCTGGTGCCCTGAATTAAGGAATGTCCCAACCTCAGGAACATCCCATAATTCAGGGCAGGGCAGATTTTCATTGGGATGTTCAATTTGAGGACCAGGAATTTCTTCCCTAACCTTAAAAAGTCTCTTGGGGCCAGACTGGAATTCTGGGACTAAAAAAGATTCCCTGAAAAAAGCCTGGGGATGATGAGTTTGACCTTTTGCTCAGGCAGCTGCTCCCGAGGAGAAGGTCAAGCTCAGCATCCCAGTAATTAATTCTTAACAACTCATCCTTGTTCCAGTAATTAATTCCTAATTATCTCATCTGCTGCTCTGAAATTCCCGTTGAGCTCTCCAGACCCACACCATGATGTAATGCATTACTAGAAGGTTCCTGGCAAGAAAGGAGTCCTGGAGTCAGACTTCAAAGGCTCCAGTTTAAGAGCAGGACAGTAATTTAGCTCGTTATAAATAGAAGGGCATTTGGACAGCTCACAGCCAGGTCTGGGTTTGGATTTCCTGCCTTTGGGAGTTGGTTTAAATCCCAAAAGTGGCCAAAGGTGAACTGAAACCACCTGGTGATTCCCACACCCTGTTCCCTGGGTGGAAATCAAAAAAAAAAAAAACTACCAAAAAACACCAAACCCTTGTTTTGAGAATAAAAAATTAAAAATTTAAACCAAACCCATGTTGTGAAAATAACCAAAGAAAAATCAAAAATACCCAGAAGACACCATGACCTTGAGGGAATAACCAAAAAAATAAAGACACCAAACCCTTGGGAGAATAACGTAAAAAAAATTACACCAAGCCCTTGTTGTGAGAATAATCACAAAAAAAAAATACAAAGACACCAAATCCTTGTTGTGAGAGTAACAAAAATATTACACCAAATCTTTGTTGTGAGAATAAAGGAATGGGGGGAAAATTGAGAATAAAGAAATGGGGGAAATTTGGGAATAAAGGAATGGGGGAAATTTGAGAATAAAAGAATAGGGAAAAATTGAGAATAAAGGAATGGGGGGGGGAAATTGAGAATAAAGGAATAGGGGAAATTTGAGAATAAAGGAATGGGGGGGGAAATTTGAGAATAAAGGAATAGGGGAAATTTGAGAATAAAGGAATGGGGGAAATTTGAGAATAAAGGAATGGGGGAAATTTGAGAATAAAGGAATAGGGAAAAATTGAGAATAAAGGAATAGGGAAAAATTGAGAATAAAGAAATGGGGGAAAATTTGAGAATAAAGGAATAGGGGAAATTTGAGAATAAAGGAATGGGGAAAAATTGAGACTAAAGGAATGGGGAAAATTCCTTCAGCTTAGAGAAAGGGAGAGAAGGAAAAAACACGTGGGTGTCCTGAGTCTGGTAAGTTTTAAAACTTGACCAAATCCACTGGATTTGCCAGAAACCCTCTTTGTGGTGGGCTGGAATTTGCTGGTGTGTTTAAGGGGATGCAGGAAAGAGCTTCATCATCCTGGGGCTGCCACGTGAGGGAGGAGAGCGTGGAAGGCGCTGTCCCACAGCCTGGAATCTCCCTCTGCCCTCCCACACGCTTCCCTTTCCATTTTCTGCTTCTTTCCCTTCTGCTCATCCCTCGGTGCTCCCTGTCAGGAACATCCCTTGGGATGGGTGATGTCCCTCCAGCAGCCAGAGGGTTGGAAAAGGGGATTTTTCTGGCTCTGGATGCACAGGGAGCTCGGAGAGCAGCCCTGCCAGGGTTCTCTGGCTCAGAGAGGCCCTGCCCTTGTCCTTTGTCATCCTTTGTCATCCTTGTCATCCCCCTGGAATGGCTCTGCCAGGCTGGGAATGTTGGCCTGGCTCCCTCCTGCATTCCTGGAGCTTCTCCCTCCAGTTCTGGTCAAGGCTTTCCTCCCCCTCAGCCCTTTGGTGGCTGCAGAATGGCCGGGAAGTGCTGCCAGCTCCAGGTGGGAACCACAAACAGGATTTTCATGAGAGAGAGGCAAAAAAAGGACAAGATTCCCATTGCCAGGAATGTCTCCCACCCTGCCCAGCTGGGGTGTGAGGGATGGACACAGGGCTGGCCAAGCTGCCCAACCCCATCAATAAACTGTGGGTGAAATTAAACCCAGCACATTCCCATCTCTGCCTTGTTCTTTCTAGCCAGTTTTGGGAGCAGGAGCTGAGTTTTGCAGGAGGATCGTTCCCTTCCGTGCTTGTCTGATGGAAATTCCAATTTGCTCCTGCTGCTCATCCTGGGAAGACCCAAATTATTCCTTTTCTCTGCCAGCACCTCTGCAGTTGCTCTCTGCTGTTTCCCTCGACCTGCCCCAGATTTCTTTTCCTGACTCATCCACGGATGTTTTATTTTTCACTCCTCCTCATGGATGTTTCATTCCCAGCCAACGTGTCAATGTCCCAGCTCCGTGTCAGGAATGTCAGGCCTTGGCTGGAAGCAGATTCCAGCACAAAGACCCAGCCAAAAGGTCACAACTTGTGAATCCCTGTAAATTCTGAAACAGTGGAAACTTGGTTTTTCCTGGGATTCTTGCATGCTTGAGTGGCAGAGAATACTGGAAACATTTCAACAGTGAAATTATAACAATAATTTCACAGATTTTTGGTTCATTTTTGCAAAAAATCAGCAGATTTTTTCCCAAGTTTTGAATGCTGGAGGTCACTGTGGCGTTCACAACCTGCTGGGGTGTTCCCTCACCACACAAAAGGACTTTTTTCCCTTTTTTGTCCCCAAGGAATGGGTCCCATCCACCTGAACGAGATCGACTGCACGGGCTTTGAGAAGTCGGTCACGGACTGCAAGTTCAACACCGAGTCCCAGGGCTGCAACCACGAGGAAGATGCTGCTGTGAGGTGCAATGTGCCAGCCATGGGCTTCCAGAACCAGGTGAGCAGCTGGGGGATCCAGGTGGGAGGGAATTTTGGGCGGGAATTTTGGGCGGGAATCATTTCACGCAGACCGTGAGTATTTAATTCTGGTTTTCCCTAAAAAAGGAGGGGAAATGAGGATGAGTGTCCCATTTTTTGTGGGTTTTGAGCTCTTCTGGACTCGTCTCAGAGTCCTGACAATGAGGAAGGCCAGGTTGGAAGAGGCTTGAAGCAGCCTGGGATGGTGGAAGGTCCCTGCCCATGGCAGGAGGTGGCACTGGATGATTTTTAACCCAATTTTCAACCTTTTCCAACGCAACCATTCCATGATTCTGTGCTAACTGCATGAACCAGACACAGATTCCTCTGAGTGCTCCTTCCAAAGGTCTGAAGGAGCAGGGAAGGGAAGCTTTCCCAGGGAATCCCTGCAGCTGGTCCAGCCCACTGAACGGCTGGGCTTGGCTGGACCATCCCCTGCCAAAGTGGGAGAAGAGCTGAACTCCCTGAGCTCAGCCCAGAGGAGACTCCCAGTGCTGCTCCATCCCTGGATGGTTTCCCAGTGCCTTCCCCTTGGGGAGCCCCTCCTGATCCCACACAAAGGTGGAACGTGGTGCTGCACAGCCAGAGTGCCCTGAGCCATTTTCCCTATGAAATATCTGGGGATGTTTTCATCTCCTCCCGACTCCTCATCCGCCCCGTGGATTTCCATTCACAGCCAAGGTGTCAAAGTCCCAGCTCTGTGTCAGGAATGTCAGGCCTTGGCTGGAAGCAGATTCCAGCACAAAGACCCAGCCAGAAGGTCACAATCTGTGAATCCCTACAGTTTGCCAGTCCCCACAGCTCTCCTTTGTGCCAGCCAGAATGGGAGGGAAATCCCTCACCAGGCTTTCTCCAGCTCTGTGCTAAAGGGGAGGATTTCTGCTGTGCAGCAGCCAGGTCACTTCCACCGGGGGACATCCATGATTCCCAGATTGTGGGGGAACAAAACCTTCTTCCCCACCTGCTGCCCTTCCCCTCGGAGGTTTGCAGTGCATTCAGGGGTTCTGTGTCCTGCAGCTTCGCCTGAGCGGGGGCCGCAACCCCTACGAGGGCCGGGTGGAGGTGCTGGCCGAGCGCAACGGCACCCTGAGGTGGGGCACGGTCTGCAGCCACAACTGGGGCACCGTGGAGGCCATGGTGGTGTGCCGGCAGCTGGGGCTGGGCTTCGCCAGCCACGCCTTCCAGGTGAGCCCTGCCCCACCCCTGACCCTGACCCTAAACTCAACCCTGACCCTAACCCCAACCCTAACCCTAACCCTAACCCCAACCCTAACCCTAACCCTAACCCAGCCCTGCCTGGGACTCACATCTAGATGGGTGGGTTGAGGGTGCTGGAGGAGGAGGAGGAGGAGGAGGAAGGGTCATTCCAAAAGGAGCTTCAAGAGTTATTGGAATATTTACCAATATTGCAGACGGGACATGCCTTGGCTTGTCTGGCCTTGGTGCTGAACCAAACAGCAGCACTGTGGTGTTTCACCCACAGACACTTTTGGCCATGGCTGGGTGGTGTTTCACCCCAGGGACACTTTTGGCCATGGCTGGGTGGTGTTTCACCCCACAGACACTTTTGGCCATGGCTGGGTGGTGTTTCACCCCACAGACACTTTTGGCCATGGCTGTGTGGTGTTTCACCCACGGACACTTTTGGCCATGGCTGGGTGGTGTTTCACCCACAGACACTTTTGGCCATGGCTGGGTGGTGTTTCATCCCACAGACACTTTTGGCCATGGCTGGGTGGTGTTTCACCCACAGACACTTTTGGCCATGGCTGTGTGGTGTTTCACCCCACAGACACTTTGGGCTGGCTGGGGGCTGCAGCTGGGCACGTGGGGACAAGTCCAGGCGTGCAGGAGCTCTGGTGGGGCTGGGATGGAGCTTCCTCCCGTGCAGGGGCCGCTCCTCAGGTTTCCCTCTGTGGAGAAGCTTTAGGGCCATGGGGAAGGAGAGGAGTCGGTTCTGATGGAGGGTTTGGATCCAGAGCTTTGTTCTGGCCCACAGCCTCTGAACCCAGCCCCAGCTCCACCAGAACTCCTGACCCCGTGGGTGCTGCTCCTTTTAACCCCGGGGAGAGGGCAGGGAAGGGGCAGGGAGCCACCAGCCAGGTACAGGAGGGGAGGTCTCAAGGGACAAAGGACACCTGGATGGCCCAGTGCCCTCAGGGGTAGAGGGCATCCTTTGAATCTGCCTTGAATCTGTCTACTCCATGCCCTTCTGGAATGCCAGGACTGACAGACAGTGCTGGGAGGGGTCAGGGTGGGGAAGGAGAGGTGACTGACACCCCTGGGGGGGAATTATCAGGGAGGGATCCAAAGTTCTGGGGTAAACCCTGAAATCACAATGCAACAAGGAGTGGAGCTGGAAAGACCTTGAGAGTAAAATCTCCTTGTACAACACCGGGGAGGTGGGGATTGGGAGAAGAAGGAGCTGTGGAGAATAAAAGATGAGGGAACTTCATCAGTAACTGGAATGATGGAATAAGGGGCAATGGCTTCCTACTGCCAGAGGGCAGGGTTGGATGGAATACTGGGAATAAATTCTGCCCTGGGGCTGTGCTGAGGTCCTGGGATGGAATTCCCAGAGGAGCTGTGGCTGGCCCATTCCTGGAAGTGTGCAAGGCCAGCTTGGAGAAACCTGGGATAGTGGAAAGTGTCCCTGCCTGGGTGGGACTGGATGAGTTTTAAGACTTTTAAGGATTTGGTGATAATCATTCTGCTTCCCTGAGTTCTCTGTTGTTTTCTCACAGCTCAGGTTTCCTGACATTCACCAATCCCTCCTTGGGCTGGTGGCTGCATGCAGGTTCTTGTCCCTCCCTGAAATGTCAGGTTCAAACTGGGGTCAGGTCTCCTGAGAAAATGGGATTTTGCTCCTGGAGTTGCTCTGGTGCAGCCCTGGATGCAGCTCCATGAATTGTTGGCATTCCCTGCTCCTCTCCTGCCCCAAACCCTCCCTGCTTCTGCATGGCCAGGAACGACACCTCAGTCCTGCCCCACCCTGGGAGTGTCCAAGGCCAGGCTGGACAGGGCTTGGAGCGAGCTGGGCTGGTGGAAAGTGTCCCTGCCCATGGGATGAGCCATCCAAACCATTCCATGACCTCTGCCACCCTGGGCTCATGGACAGATCCCAGCCATTCTCCATGGCCAGGGAGGGATCTGCGGGTCCTCAGGGGATGCTCAGGGCTTGGACTTCCAGTAGGAAGGAGGCTGGAGCTGCCCACGTGCTGCTGGAGCCATTCCCTGCTCCAACTGCTTCCTCCAGCTGATTTCCCCCCATCCAGCCCCAGGAGCTGAGGATCTCCCCATCCCTGAGCGTGGCCTTTCCGACTGCCTGGCTCTGTTGACACAGCCCTGGGAGTCCAGCGAGGAAAAGGCATTTTTTCCCTGAGCTGAGGCTGCTGGAATTTGGAACAGAAAAGGCTCTTATGCTGCCCCAGCTCCAGGAGCATAAAGCCCCAGTGTGCAGAACAGGGCAGCCCTGTGTGCTCCCAGCCTTCCCAAACAGCCGGGGGCAACGGGAGCCGGGCACACCGGGGCTTTCTCTTCCTGGAAACTGCTCCCAGCTCGGGCACGGACAGATCTCAGAGGGGTTTTTTTAGATTCCTTCTCCCCTCCCCTTCCCCCAGGTTTTGGGGTTTGGGAGTTGATGTTGTGTCATTCCCATGAGTTTGGTAAAACGGGGGGATGAGGAGAGGAACTTTCATCAGGAACTGGAATGATGGGACAAGGGGGAATGGCTTCCCACTGCCAGAGGGCAGAGTTAGATGGGATATTGGGAATGAATTCCCCACTGCCAGAGGGCAGAGTTTGATGGGATATTGGGAATGAATTCCCCACTGCCAGAGGAGAGAGTTAGATGGGATATTGGGAATGAATTCCCCACTGCCAGAGGGCAGAGTTAGATGGGATATTGGGAATGAATGCCCCACTGCCAGAGGACAGAGTTAGATGGGATATTGGGAATGAATTCCCCACTGCCAGAGGGCAGAGTTAGATGGGATATTGGGAATGAATGCCCCACTGCCAGAGGACAGAGTTAGATGGGATATTGGGAATGAATTCCCCACTGCCAGAGGGCAGAGTTAGATGGGATATTGGGAATGAATTCCCCACTGCCAGAGGGCAGAGTTAGATGGGATATTGGGAATGAATTCCCCACTGCCAGAGGAGACAGTTAGATGGGATATTGGGAATTAATTCTTCCCTGGAACAGTGGTGACATCCTGGGATGAAATTCCCGGAGAAGCTGTGGCTGCCTCTGGATCCCTGGAAGTGCCCAGAGCCAGGTTTAAACAACCTGGGACAGTGAGAGGTGTCCCTCTCCATGGCATGGGGTGGGACTGGATGGGATTCAAGGTTTTTAAGAATTTGGTGACAAAACTTCAGCTTCCCTGAGTCCCCTGTTCCAGCACCCTTTGGCAAGATCCTCCTGGACCATGGGGGGTCTTGCCCTGATCTTCCCTGGTCGGAGAATCCGCGCTTCGGGCAGGTAAATATTCCCCTAAGAGCCACCAAACCCCAAGGAATGTGCGAAATGCCTTTTCCTGCCTTTTTTTTTCCCAGGAAACGTGGTACTGGCACGGGGACGTCAGCGCCGACGACGTGGTGATGAGCGGGGTCAAGTGCTCGGGGACAGAGATGTCCCTGTCCCACTGCCGGCACGACGGGGCCCACGTGTCCTGCCCCAGGGGAGGGGGACGCTTCGGGGCCGGCGTGTCCTGCTCGGAGAGTGAGTGACCTGGGATTTATCCCACCTGGGCCAGGGGGTGTGCAGGAGGAACGGGGTGACCTGGGCACGCCAGAACAGCGCCGAGCTTTAACTGCCAGAGAGGTTCTGGCTGCGGCTGCCCCATCCCTGGGAGCGTCCGAGGGCAGCTCGGAGTGAGCTGGGATTGTGGAAGGTGTCCCTGCCCATGGTGGGGTGGGATCCATGGGATCCATGGGATGGGATGGGATCCATCGGATGGGATGGGATGGGATGGGATGGGATGGGATGGGATGGGATGGGATGGGATGGGATGGGATGGGATGGGATGGGATGGGATGGGATCCGTGGGATGGGATGGGATCCATGGGATGGGATGGGATAGGATGGGATCCATGGGATGGGATCCATGGGATGGGATCCATGGGATGGGATGGGATGGGATGGGATGGGATGGGATGGGATGGGATGGGATGGGATGGGATGGGATCCATGGGATGGTATGGGATGGGACAAGACTGCACGGGACAGCACAGCACGGCACGGCATGGCGTGGGATTTAAGGTCAAGTACTCCCACATGGTCAATGGCTCCCCCCAGGATCTTCCTACCCAAACTCAAGAGTAGGATTAATTTGGATATTCAGGAGAAATTGTTCTTTTTGAGAGTGGTGAGGGAACTTCATCAGGAACTGGAATGATGGGATAAGGGGGAATGGCTTCCTACTGCCAGAGGGCAGGGTTGGATGGAATACTGGGAATAAATTCTGCCCAGGGGCTGTGGTGAGGTCCTGGGATGGAATTCCCAGAGGAGCAGTGGCTGGCCCATTCCTGGAAGTGTCCAAGGCCAGCTTGGAGAAACCTGGGATAGTGGAAGGTGTCCCAGCCCATGGGCAGGGGGTGGAATGGGATGGGATTTAAGGGGAGGGACCCGGATTCTGAGGTAAACCTTGAGATCACGCCGCAACACTTTGGGGGTGATTTCATTCCCTTTAAACCGCCCACTGCTCCCTGCAGCCGCCCCTGACCTGGTGCTGAACGCGGAGCTGGTGGAGCAGACGGCCTACCTGGAGGACAGGCCCATGTTCCTGCTGCAGTGCGCCCTGGAGGAGAACTGCCTGGCCAGCTCGGCCCACAACACCTCGCTGAGCTCGGGCTACCGGCGCCTGCTGCGCTTCAGCTCCCAGATCCACAACAACGGCCAGTCCGACTTCCGGCCCAAGAACGGCCGCCACGCCTGGGTGTGGCACGACTGCCACCGGTGGGTGCCACCCCCAGGGCTCCCTGCCACCCCCAGCCCCTCCTGCTGCCCCGGGCAACTCTTGTCCCACTCTTGTCCCAGATTTGTCCCGGCTTTGTCCCTGTTTAGTCCCTGCTTTGTCCCAGTTTTTTCCCATTTTGTCCAAGTTTTGTCCCGATTTTGTCCCTGCTTTGTCCCAGTTTTTTCCCGGTTTAGTCCCAATTTTGTCCTGGTATTGTTCCAGCTTTGTCCTGGTTTTGTCCCAGATTTGTCCCGGTTTTGCCCCGGTTTTGACCTGATTTTGTCCTGGTTTTTTCCCAGCTTTGTCCTGGTTTTGTCCCTGCTTTGTCCCAGTTTTGCCCCAGTTTTGTCCTGGTTTTGTTCAGGCTTTATCCCAGTTTTATCCTAGTTTTATCCCAGTTTTGTCCCAGTTTTGTCCCAGTTTTGTCCTGGTTTTATCCTGGTTTTGTCCCAGCTTTGTCCCAGTTTTGTCCTGGTTTTATCCTGGTTTTATCCCAGTTTTGTCCCAGTTTTCTACCTGTTTTGTCCTGATTTTATCCCAGTTTTATCCTGGTTTTATCCCAGTTTTCTACCAATTTTGCCCCAGCTTGTCCCGGTTTTGTCCTGGTTTGCCCCTCAGTTTGGGGTTGTACACAGCATTCCCTGGATTTTGGGAATTTCTTCCATCAGTTTTTAAGCAGTTCGGGGTCAGGCGCTGTCTGTGCCTCGCTCTGAGCTGAGCTTTGCAGCCAGGCCCTGCTGGGGCTCAGGGCAGGCTCCAGGGCTGGGCTGGGCATTCCCAAAGCTGGGATGGGCATTCCCAAAGCTGGGCTGGGCATTCCCAAAGCTGGGATAGACATTCCCAAAGCTGGGCTGGGCATTCCCAAAGCTGGGCTGGGCATTCCCAAAGCTGGGATAGACATTCCCAAAGCTGGGATTGGCATTCCCAAAGCTGGGCTGGGCATTCCCAAAGCTGGGCTGGGCATTCCCAGGTGCCACTTGTGGGGTTTTTGTAGGAATTCAGGCCACGCCTCAGTCTGTGCCCGTGGGTGAAATGTGGGGAATTGTCTGGGTCCTAAACCAGCCCCTGGCACTGGGGAGGAGGGAAAGGAGAGGAATTCTGTCTGCCTGGGCTGTGTGAAATGGAAAATGGGCTTTGGAGGGACACTGTGGGGCATGGGGCAAGGGGTGGCTGGGGGGAGTGAGAGATGGAGCAGCTCTGCTGGGAGGAAAGGCTGAGGGAACTGGGAATGCTCCCCTGGAGAAGGGAGGGATCCAGGAGAGCTCAGAGCTCCTGAAGGGCTCCAGGAGAGCTGGAGAGGGACTGGGGACAAGGATGGAGGGACAGGACACAGGGAATGGCTTCAAACTGGGAAAGGGGAGATTGGGGTGGGATATTGGGAAGGAATGAGGGTGGGGAGGGGCTGGGATGGAATTCCCAGAGGAGCTGTGGCTGCCCCTGGATCTCTAAGTGCCCAAGGCCAGGCTGGAGCCCCCTGGGGCAGAGGGAGGTGTCCCTGCCATGGCAGGGGTGGCTCTGGGTGGGATTTCAGGTCCCTTCCCACCCAAACCATCCCTGATTTTCTGACACCTGGGAGCTGAGTTTGCACAGACAGGACATGGGAACTCTTCACCCACCACAGACTACCTGAGCAGTTTCTCACCTGGAAAAGGAACCAAAAATGCTGGAATTCTGCATTTTTTATGCATCTCAACCCCACTGAAACTGTCAGCAGCAGGGTGGGGGTTTTGCTCTTATTTTTTTACCAAATTCATCCCATAAATGCCCTGTTTTTCAAGGAATTAAGACAGTTTTGGGGAAATTGAGGGGGAAAAGGGAGCTGGAGGCCATCCAGGTGCTTTGCTGTGAAATGTGGACTGGTACAAGGTGGATTTTTCCCTAATTTGAGGTAAAAAGCGGTGAAATAATTCCATGCACAGCTCCTGTGCTACTTAAAAAACTGGGGAAACACCAGAGTGGTAAATTTTAAATCTTAGTGTTCCTCATAATCTTCCCAAAGAGCTGAGATGTGCAGGTAGCCCTGAAAAAGGGGGAACTTGGAGCAACTTTGGAGGCAGTGGGAGGGAGGTGGGAGGGGAAAGGGTGAGCAAGAGGCCAGGAGCCATCTGTGCTCCCAACTGGAACCAGTTTAGATGGACAGGGATGAACTCAATCCCTCTTCAGCCTTTCCAGTCTGTGAGCAGCAGAGTGTAAACAGCCCAGGAGTGACTCAGGCATAGCTCAGAGTCTGAGTCAGGCTCGAGGAGCTCAAACTCGCCTCAAATTCATTGATTTGAGCCAAATCTGCCTCAAATCAACAGCCCGGCCTTGGCCTTGGGCCTGGGCTTTGCCTCCTGCCCTGGGAGCTCCTGTTTGGATGTGGGAGCAGAATAAAAACGGGAAAGACCCCAAGCAGGGAGTGAAAGATGATTTCATTTCTCCTTCTGGCAGATGGCAATTTCTGGATTGTTGGTTTTTTAGTGAGGGGAAATGCAGGAAGAATTCCCTCCGGTTCCCCCTTTGCTCGTGCCCCAGCTGTAAATCCGTGAGCAGTGGTGCTGACTGGAAGTGTTTCAGCCTTGATTGTTTTTACAGCTGCAAAGGAGTGGATTTGTGCCCGGTTTTCTTCTCTTTTTTTCTTTTTTTTTTCTTTTTTAATTCTTTAGCAACTGGTTCTGAATTGGGCCCTGCCTGTGCCTCGCTCTGAGCTGAGCTTTGCAGCTGGGCCCAGCTGGGTCTCAGGGCAGGCTCCAGGGCTGGGATGGGCATTCCCAAAGCTGGGATGGGCATTCCCAAAGCTGGGCTGGGCATTCCCAAAGCTGGGATGGGCATTCCCAAAGCTGGGACAGACATTCCCAAAGCTGGGATGGGCATTCCCAAAGCTGGGATAGGCATTCCCAAAGCTGGGATGGGCATTCCCAAAGCTGGGACAGACATTCCCAAAGCTGGGATGGGCATTCCTAAATCTGGGACAGACATTCCCAAAGCTGGGCTGGGCATTCCCAAAGCTGGGATGGGCATTCCTAAATCTGGGATAGGCATTCCTAAATCTGGGATAGACATTCCCAAAGCTGGGATAGGCATTCCCAAAACTGGGATATCCATTCCCAAAGCTGGGATGGGCATTCCTAAATCTGGGACAGACATTCCCAAAGCTGGGATGGGCATTCCCAAAGCTGGGACAGACATTCCCAAAGCTGGGATGGGCATTCCTAAATCTGGGACAGACATTCCCAAAGCTGGGCTGGGCATTCCCAAAGCTGGGCTGGGCATTCCCAAAGCTGGGATGGGCATTCCTAAATCTGGGACAGACATTCCCAAAGCTGGGCTGGGCATTCCCAAAGCTGGGACAGACATTCCCAAAGCTGGGATGGGCATTCCTAAATCTGGGATAGGCATTCCCAAAACTGGGATATCCATTCCCAAAGCTGGGATGGGCATTCCCACAGCTGGGACAGACATTCCCAAAGCTGGGACAGACATTCCCAAAGTTGGGGTGGCACCGAGTGTCTCAGTCCCCCTCCAGGTGTCTCCCTGTTCCCTCCTGCCTGGATTTGCTCCCGATTCCGAGGCTGGGCTCACATCCCAGGTGCTGCACCAGCATCACCCTCACTGCTGCGCCCAGCCCTGACCACGTGCAGCCCAGCTGGGCTAAAGCTCAGCTTAAGTCTCTGCTGAGCCAGCAGTGGGGCTTAAAAACCCAACGCCCCCTGAGTCCAAGGTCACCCAAGCCCTGCTGGGGTCTGGCTTTGCTAATCAGGGTCTAACACGGACTCGGGGCTCTCTCCTGGGTTTTGCTGTGCCCAGCAGTGCTGGAACGTTCCCAGGCCGGGCTGACAAAGCCCAGTTTAAAACCAGGAAGTGATTCCCGGGTGAAAGAAGCTGCTCCAGCTGCTGGTTTTTGCTGATGAATTCACATTCTGCTGCTTAAAAAGTTCATCAGGAAAAGCAGCCAGGTCTGGGCACAGCCAGCTCTGTGTGGAATATTCCTGGGAAATTATGGGGCTGCTCCAAGGGAGGATTTTTTGGGGTGGATTTTTGCCCTTCCTGCCACTATAGAACATTGGGATCCCACAAAAGTTGGAGCAAGGGACTTAAAAACTGTCCCAGGCCAGGTCGGACAGGGCTTGGAGCAACCTGGGATAGGGGGAGGTGTCTGCCATGGACAGGGATGGAGCAAAATGATCCTTAAATCCCTCCCCACCCAGCCAGGCTGGGATTCCATGTAGATACATCCCAGGAGGAGATGGAGCCACACGGGATCATCCCCAGGGAATATTTCCTGGGAATTTTCCTCCCCAATAAACCAGTCTGGGATTCCATGTAAATAAACCCAGGAACCAGCAGGAGGGGTGATGGAGCCACACAGGATGATCCCCAGGGAATATTTCCTGGGAATTTTCCTCCCCACCCAGCCAGGCTGGGATTCCATGTAAACACATCCCAGGAGGGGATGGAGTCACACAGGATGATCCCCAGGGAATATTTCCTGGCTGGAGCTGTCCCACTCCTGCAGCTCCACTTGGCCCTTCAGCCCAGGTAGTTTAGGGCAGTTAATTCCAGGGGTAAATTAATGATCCCTGAGGATAATTGTCCCTGCGTGTCCCCACAGGCACTACCACAGCATGGAGGTGTTCACCCACTACGACCTCCTGAACCTCAACGGCACCAAGGTGGCCGAGGGACACAAGGCCAGCTTCTGCCTGGAGGACACCGAGTGCGAGGCAGGTCTGTGCCAGGGCCCTGTCCCGGGAATCTCGTCCTCTTCCCAAGGAGGTGACGGCCCCTGAGGGATGAACGGGGCCTGGCAGGGGCCAGGAACCAGTCATGGATGGATGATGGATGGAGGGATGGATGGATGGATGGATGGATGGATGGATGGATGGATGGATGGATGGATGGATGGATGGATGGATGAGGGATGGATGGATGGAGGGATGGATGGATGGATGGATGGATGGATGGATGAGGGATGGATGGATGGAGGGATGGATGGATGGATGAGGGATGGATGGATGGAGGGATGGATGGATGGATGGGGGATGGATGGATGGATGGATGATGGATGGATGATGGATGGAGGGATGATGGATGGATGCAGGGATGGATGGATGGATGGATGATGGATGGATGGATGGATGGATGGATGATGGATGGATGGATGATGGATGGATGGAGGGAGGGATGGATGGATGGATGGATGGATGGATGGATGGAGGGAGGGATGGATGGATGGATGATGGATGGATGGATGGATGGATGGATGGATGGATGGATGGATGGATGATGGATGGATGGAGGGATGGATGGATGATGGATGGATGGAGGGATGGAGGGATGGATGGGTGGATGGATGATGGATGGATGGATGGATGGATGGATGAGGGATGGATGGATGGAGGGATGGATGGATGGATGAGGGATGGATGGATGGAGGGATGGATGGAGGGATGGATGGATGGAGGGATGGATGGAGGGATGGATGATGGATAGATGGATGGATGGATGGATGATGGATGGAGGGATGATGGATGGATGCAGGGATGGATGGATGGATGGATGGATGGATGGATGATGGATGGATGGATGATGGATGGATGACAGATGGATGGAGGGATGGATGGATGGATGGATGGATAGAGGGAGGGATGGATGGATGGATGGATGGATGGATGGAGGGAGGGATGGATGGATGGATGATGGATGGATGGATGGATGGATGGATGGAGGGATGGATGGATGATGGATGGATGGAGGGATGGATGGATGATGGATGGATGGAGGGATGGAGGGATGGATGGGTGGATGGATGATGGATGGATGGATGGATGGATGGAGGGATGGATGGATGATGGATGGATGGAGGGATGGATGGATGATGGATGGATGGAGGGATGGAGGGATGGATGGGTGGATGGATGATGGATGGATGGATGGATGGATGGAGGGATGGATGGATGATGGATGGATGGAGGGATGGATGGATGATGGATGGATGGAGGGATGGAGGGATGGATGGGTGGATGGATGGATGGGGGATGATGGATGGATGGAGGAATGGATCGATGGATCACTGGAAGGATGATGGAATCGATCAGTGGGGTGGATGGGAACCCCCATTTCCCCCATTTTCTTTTGCACCCTCAGCTCCCTCCATCCCAGCTCTGAGCTGCTCCAGAACCCCAAATTTTGCATTTTCTGCTCCCTACCAATGAGGAATTCCCAGAGAAGCTGCTGGCGTTGGAAGGTGGCAGCTCCTGAAATCTCACCCAAAACACCCCCCCTGGAGTTCACCACTGTCCATGGGGAACAACCAGGAATTTTCTGGGAATTCTGCTGCAGATTTAACACTTTTTGCCTTAATTCTGCTCCTTTAGATGTGCAGAAGCAGTACGAGTGTGCCAATTTTGGGGAGCAGGGGATCACAGTCGGCTGCTGGGACGTTTACCGGCACGACATCGACTGCCAGTGGATCGACATCACCGACGTGCCCCCTGGGGATTACCTCTTCCAGGTGGGACAGACAGATTTGGGACCCCCCCACTGCTTTTATCGCACCAATCAGATCCAGGATTGACCAAATTTGTTCATTTGACACACCCATCTTCTGTTTATGAAGGGATTCTGTTCCCAGGTGCCTTAAAGATAAAGGATGATCCACCAGGACAATCAACAAGGGGAAAATCAGGGCTGTGAGAACAGTTTGGAGATTAAAAATCTTTAAAAAATCCACGTCCAGCTAAGCCTGGATAGGCCCAGCCCAACTGCTGTTGTCGCAGCCCCAGAGCACAGCACCCCTCTTTGGAGCTGGGTCTAAGCAACATTCCCTGAATTTGGGGTTCCCAGGTGCAGGAATTTGGACCAGGCCCATGGGGAAATTGTCTGGGTCCAAAACCAGCCCCTGGCACTGGGGAGGAGGGAAAGGAGAGGAATTCTGTCTGCCTGGGCTGTGTGAAATGGAAAATGGGCTTTGGAGGGACATTGTGGGGCACGGGCCAAGGGGTGGCTGGGGGAGTGAGAGATGGAGCAGCTCTGCTGGGAGGAAAGGCTGAGGGAACTGGGAATGCTCCCCTGGAGAAGGGAGGGATCCAGGAGAGCTCAGAGCCCCTTCCAGGGCCTGAAGGGCTCCAGGAGAGCTGGAGAGGGACTGGGGACAAGGATGGAGGGACAGGACACAGGGAGTGGCTTCAAACTGGGAAAGGGGAGATTGGGGTGGGATATTGGGAAGGAATGAGGGTGGGGAGGGGCTGGGATGGAATTCCCAGGGAGCTGTGGCTGCCCCTGGATCCTGGCAGTGCCCAAGGCCAGGCTGGAGCCCCCTGGGGCAGAGGGAGGTGTCCCTGCCATGGCAGGGGTGGCTCTGGGTGGGATTTCAGGTCCCTTCCAGCCCAAACCATTCCAGGATTGATTTTATTTCCCCATCCCTCTGTGGGTGCTGCAGGAACAGCCCTGGGCTCTGGGAATGGGCTGGGCCTGGAGGGACAGGGAATGGCTCCCACAGCCCGAGGGCAGGGATGGATGGGAGATGGGGAAGGAATTCCTGGCTGGGATGGAATTCCCAGGGAGCTGGGGCTGACCCTGGATCCTGGCAGTGCCCAAGGCCAGGCTGGAGCCCCTGGGACAGAGGGAGGTGTCCCTGCCATGGCAGGGGTGGCTCTGGGTGGGATTTCAGGTCCCTTCCCACCCAAACCATTCCAGGATTGATTTTATTTCCCCATCCCTCTGTGGGTGCTGCAGGAACAGCCCTGGGCTCTGGGAATGGGCTGGGCCTGGAGGGACAGGGAATGGCTCCCACAGCCCGAGGGCAGGGATGGATGGGAGATGGGGAAGGAATTCCTGGCTGGGATGGAATTCCCAGGGAGCTGGGGCTGACCCTGGATCCTGGCAGTGCCCAAGGCCAGGCTGGAGCCCCTGGGGCAGTGGAGGTGTCCCTGCCATGGCAGGGGTGGCTCTGGGTGGGATTTCAGGTCCTTCCACCCCAACCATCCCAGATTCCCTGACTGAGCCTTTATTCCCTGACCTGCCTTTATTCCACTCTTTCCTTTCCCTTTACGAAACAAATCCAATTTTCATTTTTTTGCTAAAAAAAAGCTTTAAAAACCAACTGATTCTGCCAACCCCCCGTTCCAACCACTCCACCCCTGTCCCTCCACCCCTCCCAGGTGGTGATCAACCCCAACTACGAGGTGGCAGAGTCGGATTATTCCAACAACGTCATGAAATGCCGGAGCCGCTACGACGGGCAGCGCATCTGGATGTACAACTGCCACATAGGTGAGGGCTGCATCCCCCTGGAATCTCCAAGGATTCCTCTCAGACCAGGAATTCACTGTTTTCCCCCTCCTTGAAAAGCTCTGGTGCAATCCCAGAGTCCTGGGAAATTCCTTCTTTCCCCAAATGAAATGATTTTGCCAAGCTGGGATCTCATTGGGTCACGAAGCTTCTCTTGGGAAACAAACAAAGCAGTGGGAAAGAGAATTCCTGCTGTGCCAGGCAGGAACTGAAAAGTCCCTGGAAAGTCAGGGAAATCTCTGTTTTCTTGGAAGAATTTAAAATATTATCATTTGCTATTTTTCTTTTCGGTCGTGGAAATATCAAAGCCAAACTAATTTAAATTTGGCTGATTCCATTGTCAAAACCATGGAAAATGGAATTTCCTTGGGCTGCTTTTACCACAGAAAATGAATTTACACAACTCCCTGCCCAGCTCCAAATAAAACCAGCTTTGAAAATTCCCTCCTTCAAGGAATGTTTTTCCTGGAAAAAAAAAAAAAAATCCAGGTTTTTCTCATTATTTTGTTGGGATTTTAGCAGACAATTCTGGTCTTGTGTGTCACATTTCAGACTGTGACCCGGCTCAGGAAAGTGAAACCCGTTCCAGCCCATTGCAGCTGAGCTGGGAGATATTGCTGGTTAAAAATAAAAGTTTTAACTTTCACTTTCTGCTAATTAGAGAGAAATCAGGGCTGGGCTCTGGTTCCGAGCAGAGCCCTCGCACCCTCACAGGCCTTGCGGGGCCTCACTTTATTTTTTAAGCACCAAACCAGCGAAATTTGGGGAATTCAGTCTCACAAATCCACATCCAGCCCTCCTGGGGACTCCTGGCTGTGCCAGTCAGGGCAAGATTTAATTAACACTTCGTTTAATTAACCCAAACCTTTCAGCCCTTCATTTCCAGGGCGCTGGTTCCACCCAACCCGGATGTTCCCGAGTGCTTTTCCCTCTCCCAGTGTTCCCAAGGGTTTTCCCCTCTCCTGGTGTTCCCAAGGGTTTCCCCCATGCTCTCCCCATGTTCCCAAGGGTTTTTTCCATGCTCTTCCCATGTTCCCAAGGGTTTTCCCCTCTCCTGGTGACCCCAAGGGTTTTTCCCTGCTCACCCTGCACTTTCCCAACACTCCCAAGCGTTTTTCCCACGTTGTCCTGGTGTTCCCAAGTGCTTTTCCCTCTCCTGGTATTCCCAAGTGTTTTCCCTGTGCTCTCCCTGTGTTCCCAAGGGTTTTTTCCAGGCTCTTCCCATGTTCCCAAGGGTTTTCCCCTCTCTTGGTGATCCCAAGGGTTTTCCCCCATGCTTTCCCCATGTTCCCAAGTGTTTTCCCTGTGCTGTCCCTGTGTTCCCAAGGGGTTTTTCCATGCTCTCCCAGTGTTCCCAAGGGTTTTTCCCTCTCCTGGTGATCCCAAGGGTTTTTCCCTCTCTTGGTGATCCCAAGGGTTTTTCCCCATGCTTTCCCCATGTTCCCAAGTGTTTTCCCTGTGCTGTCCCTGTGATCCCAAGGGTTTTTCCATGCTCTCCTGGTGTTCCCAAGTGTTTTTCACTGCTCATCCTGTGCTCTCCCAGTGTTCCCAAGGGTTTTTCCCCATGCTTTCCCCATGTTCCCAGGTGTTTTTCCCTGCGCTCTCCCCGTGTTCCCAAGTGTTTTTCCCTGCTCACCCTGCACTTTCCCAATGTTCCCAAGTGGTTTTCCCATGTTCTCTCGGTGATCCCAAGGGTTTTTCCCACACTCTCCCCATGTTCCCAGGTGTTTTTCCCTCTCCTGGTGGTCCCAAGTGTTTTCCCTGTGCTCTCTCCCAGTGATCCCAAGGGTTTTTCCCTCTCCCCATGTGCCCAAGGGTTTTTCCCATCCTCTCCCAGTATTCCCAACTGTTTTTCCCAGCTCCTGCTCACCCCCTGCCTCTTGATGTTCCCAAGGGTTTTTCCCCATGTACTCCTCATGTTCCAGTGTTTTTCCCATGCTCTCCTGGTGTTCCCAAGGGCTTTTCCTGTGCTCTCCCTGTGATCCCGAGTGTTTTTCCCTCTCCCAGTGTTCCCAGGTGTTTTTCCCTCTCCTGCTCACCCCTTGCTCTCCTGGTGATCCCAAGGGTTTTCCCCATGCTCTCCCCATGTTCCAAGGCTTTTTCCCTCTCCCAGTGTTCCCAAGGGTTATTCCCAAGCTCTCCCAGTGTTCCCAAGGGTTTTCCAGGTATTCCCAAGTGTTTTTCCCATGATCTCCTGGTGATCCCAAGGGTTTTGCCCCATGTTCCCAAAGCTTTTTCCCTCTCCCAGTGTTCCCAAGGGTTTTACCCCTGCTCTCTAAGTGTTCCCAGGTGTTTTTCCCTCTCTCAGTGATCCCAAGGATTTTCCCCATTCTCTCACCATTTTCCAAGGGTTTTTCCCTCTCCTGGTGCTCCCAAGGGTTATTCCCATGCCCTCCAAGTGTTCCCAAGGGCTCTCCCAGTGTTCCCAGGTGTTTTTCCCTCTCCTGCTCACCCCCTGCTCTCCCAGTGCTCCCAAGGGTTATTCCCTCTCCCAGTGTTCCCAGGTGGTTTTCCCTCTCCTGGTGTTCCCAAGGGTTTTCCCAGTGTTCCCAAGGGTCATTCCCAAGCTCTCCCAGTGTTCCCAGGTGTTTTCCCAGTGTTCCCAAGGGTCATTCCCATGCTCTCCCAGTGTTCCCAGGTGTTTTCCCAGTGTTCCCAAGGGTCATTCCCAAGCTCTCCCAGTGTTCCCAGGTGTTTTCCCTCTCCTGCTGACCCCCTGCTCTCCTGGTGACCCCAGGGATTCTCCCCCTGCTCTCCCAGTGTTCCCAAGGGTCATTCCCAAGCTCTCCCAGTGTTCCCAGGTGTTCTCCCTCTCCTGCTGACCCCCTGCTCTCCCCGTGGCCTCTCCAGGCGGTTCCTTCAGCGAGGAGACGGAGCAGAAGTTCGACCACCCCAGGGGACTCACAAACAACGCCGTCTCTGCCCGGTAGAATTCCCACTAATTTAAGGAAGCCAGGACTCCTGCTCCGGCCCTTCCCGAACCACTGCACCCCAGGAGCCTCCACCAGACTCGGAATTCCTGAAGAATCCTCTCCCTCCCCAGTTCAGGTGCTCAGGCCCCCCCTCGGCGCCTCCTGCAATTCCAGCTCTGCTCAGCTCCAGCCCTGCACCATTCCAAAGGCTTCTCCCACATTCTGCAGCGCTCCTCGCCTCAGGCTGGCTGCCAGCCACCCCAAAGTGCCTTTGTCCTTCCTTTCCCAAATTCCTTGGGAATTCTCAGCTCTTCTCCACTCCCAGTGCCTGCTGGTGCTGCTGCCTCCTGCACTCCCCCTCAGCACCGGCTCCAGGTTAGCCAACAGAAGGAAAGGGAAAATTTAAAAGGAAAAACAAAACAGGAAAACAGGAAAACAGGAAAACAGGAAAACAGGAAAACAGGAAAACAGGAAAACAGGAAAAGGAGCAGCTCTTTGTGAGCAGAACAGCCAAAAGCTGAATTTAATCCTGCAGTGAAACCTCGGATCCAGCGGCGGCCACGGCCCGGAGGGGAGCGAGCGCGGAACGGGGAATCCCACAGGGAATCCCACAGGGAATTTCAATTTCACAGGGAATTTCACATGGAATCCTCACAGGGAATTTCAATTTCATATAGAATTTCATATGGAATTTCACAAGGAATTTCAATTTCAAAGAGAATTCCAAAGGGAATTTAATATGGAATTTCAATTTCAAAGAGAATTTCACATGGAATCCTCAGAGGGAATTTCAATTTCATATGGAATTTCACCGAGAATTTAATATGGAATTTCAATTTCACAGGGAATTTCATATAGAATCCTCACAGGGAATTTCAATTTCACAGGGAATTTAATATGGAATTTCATATGGAATTTCAATTTCAAAGAGAATTCCATATGGAATTTCACAGGGAATTTCAATTTCACAGGGAATTTCATATAGAATTTCAATTTCAAAGAGAATTTCACAGAGAATTTAATATGGAATTTCAATTTCACAGGGAATTTCATATGGAATATGGAATTTCAATTTCAAAGAGAATTTCACATGGAATTTCAATTTCACAAGGAATTTCATATAGAATCCTCACAGGGAATTTCATTTTCACAGGGAATTTCATATGGAATTTCAATTTCAAAGAGAATTTCATATGAAATTTCACAGGGAATTTCACATGGAATCCTCACAGGGAATTTCAATTTCATATAGAATTTCATATGGAATTTCACAAGGAATTTCAATTTCAAAGAGAATTCCAAAGGGAATTTAATATGGAATTTCAATTTCAAAGAGAATTTCACATGGAGTCCTCAGAGGGAATTTCAATTTCATATGGAATTTCACAGAGAATTTCAATTTCACAGGGAATTTCATATAGAATCCTCACAGGGAATTTTAATTTCACAGGGAATTTCATATGGAATCCTCACAGGGAATTTTAATTTCACAGGGAATTTAATATGGAATTGCAATTTCAAAGAGAATTCCACTGGGAATTTCATATGGAATTTCACAGGGAATTTCATATGAAATTCCACAGGGAATTCCAATTTCACAAGGAATTTCACATAGAATCCTCACAGGGAATTTCAATTTCAAAGAGAATTTCATATGGAATTTCACAGGGAATTTCAATTTCAAAGAGAATTTCACAGAGAATTTCACAAGGAATTTCAATTTCACAGGGAATTTCACCTGGAATCTCCCAGGGAATCTCCCAGGGAACCCAAGCTCCCTGGAGTGACCCAGAACTCAGCAGATCCCCAGGGATGAGGCCCCGGGCTGGGAATTCCCATCCCTCAGGGATCCTCTCCCCTCCAGCTGCCGTGCCCATCCAAGAATCCTCTCCTGCCTGGAGATTCCAACTTTTTTCCCAAGGATGGATGATCCTTGTGCCCCTTGCAGAGGGAATTCCTGCCCCTCACCCCCAGGGATCTGCTCCCGTGGGAATTCCCGGTTCTCTGAGGACACACTTTGCTACAGAGCTCCAATAAAAACCTTTTCCCTGGGAAAACAACAAAATAAATCACTTCAGGAGCGCTTGGTGGATTTTCTCCTCCCCATTCCTGGAAGTTTGGGGGTTTTCCCCCCTCTCCTACCATCAGAGTTACCTGGAATTCCAGCTGATCCCACAGGGAATCCCAAACTTCCCCCAAATCCCCAAAATGCAGAAATATTTCCAATATTTGTTGTTCCTCCAGTGCTCCAGAGGGCGGCTGGCCAAGGGTTTGAACTCCTGGCAATTGGAAAATTCCAGTTTTTCCTCAGAATTCCAGACTGGAGCAGGAGCAGAGCCTGGGATGGGGCTGGGAGCTCATTTTGAACCCAGCACAGGCAAATTCCAGAGGTTTTTTCCCCTAATGAGCAGATCCCAACTTTCCTCACCAACAGGGTTTTGATACTCTGCAAATAAGGAAAAACTCCCCAGAACTTGGATTCGCTGCCTGTCAGTTTCCTGGGATCTCTGAACAGCAACACCACAACAAACTCGGAACAGATCTCTCAACTCCCGCCCTTGCCTCGGGAATTCTGGTCCCAAAAATCCCAATTTCCTTATCCATGCCTGGTTTTGGTTGGAAAACAGAGCAGGAATAGGGAATGAAGAAACCCCCTCGTTCCTGCAGCCGCCCCAGATGAAATTCCAGCACTTCCAGGGCTCCACAAAAACCCAAAAAAATCACAAATTCCCATTCCCAACGTCCCTGCAGGCCCCCCTGCTCTGCAGGCATTTCCCAGCACAGCCCCGCTCCTCCCACAGCCCTGGGGGGTTTTTGGGATCATTCCAAGGATTCTGCCTGGAATTCTTCACTCCCTGGGGGCTCCTGCTGCCGCTGCCTCCAGCCCAGGGCGTGGGACACGAGTCTCCTGGCCACGGCCGTGTCTGTCTGCGGCCTCTCCTTGCCCAGCTGCAGCAGCTCTGGGGGGAAATTAAAATAATTTCAATTATTTCCCCACCTGGGGCGTGCTCAGGGAGAAATTCCTGGTTAAATCCCCAAAATCAGCTTTTTTCCCTCGGTTTTGGACAGCCAATCTTGCTGGCTGGGTGGATAAATTGGGGTTTTTTTGTTGTTCAGATGATGGAATTCCAGTTTTTCCACTTGTTTGGTCACCAGAAAGGTTCAGGGCTCTTCTGCTCTGTGGGAAAATTGTTCCCTGTCCTCTTCCAGGAATTATTCCTGGCAAAATTCCCAAAAATTCCCAACATTCCCAATCCCTTTCCAAACCTGGAAAAACCCAAGGCAATTTATCCATTTCTCCAATTGGAACTCCTCAAAACCAGCTGCCCAAATCCTTGGAAAATAAAGAATAAATCTGCATTTTAAATGAAATTTGAATATTTCAGATCATTTGGGAAGCCCCTTGGTCAGTGCCCTCCATTTCTTGGATTGCTGCAATTCCATCAGCAAGGAAATCCACCAAAATTCCACCAAAATTGGGATTTGGGGATTAATTAATTAATCCTTCATCAATCTGAAGTTGTTATCTACTCAGCAACTTGGTTTGGTTTTTCCAGAAATTTCATTCATTAAGGGAAAAAAAAAAAATTAAAAAAAAAATTTAAAAGAGACACTGTCAGCTAATTAAAATCCAAATTTGTGTTTGTAAAATTATCAATTGAAACTGGGTAGCAACAGAATTTATGTTGGATTATTAATTGATAATAAATAATTAATTAAAAATAATTGCATTTGAATTTAACCTGATTCAGAAGAGTGAATAAATGAGAAAACAGATGAAGGGGAGATGCAAATAAACCAAATTTTTGGGTCTTTCCTTTAAATCCAGCAGTGCTGAACCTCAGGAATTGGTCCCTGTGAAGATCAAAACTGGAATTTTCTTTGGGAATTTTACTGATTTATCCTGACTGCAGTGAGCTGGGGAAAGCCAGGAATTGTTGGCTCAGAGCCTCTGCTGCTGCTGAGGTCGGTGGCTTTGCTTTCCTGTGGCAACTGGACCTGATCCATGTGATTGAAAGGCAACAAAATCAATCAATCATCAATAATCAATCATCAATAATCAATCAATTGATGTTCTCGGCTCAGCTTCACCATTTCTCCTTCCTGAATAAAATTCTGCCAACCACAAGATTGGGTTTGTCTCCTTTGGATGGCCAGGGGGAGAGGGAAGAGAAAATTCCTGGGGGGATTTAAAGCCCAAAAAATCCCAATTCCAGCTCAACCCTTCCCCTTCCAGCTGCCCCAAAGAGCAGCAAATTACACCCAAAACAAAAAAATGAAATTAAATTAAATCTGAACTCCAGCAGAATTCCACAGCACAGCTCAGTGCCAGGGAATCCATCAAAACCAAACCAGAAGGGAAAATGATTGGTCCTGAAATTCCTCAGGAGTTTGTCAGGGGGACCACGAGGAGAGGGAAAGGCAGGAGGAGGGGAGGGGGGAAAGGCAGGAATGGGGGGGTTAGGGAATCCCAGGGGAATTCCAGGGGGGGTTAGGGAATTCCAGGGGGTTTGGGTGGGTTTAGGGAATTCCAGGAGAAGAAGTGGGGTGGGTTTAGGGAAATCCAGGAGAATTGGGGTGGATTTAGGGAATTCCAGGAGACTGGGGGGGGTTTAGGGAATTCCAGGGAAATTGCAGTGGGATGGGGGAAATGCAGGAGAAGGGGGATGGGTTTAGGGAATTCCAGGGGGATTGGGGTGGGTTTAGGGAGTTCCAGGGGGATTGAAGGGGGTTTAGGGAGTTCCTGGGGGATTTGAGGTGGGTTTAGGGAGTTCCAGGGGGATTTGGGGGTGGGTTTAGGGAGTTCCAGGGGATTTGGGGTGGGTTTAGGGAATTCCAGGGGATTTGGAGTGGGTTTAGGGAGTTCCAGGGGGATTGAAGGGGGTTTAGGGAGTTCCTGGGGGATTTGGGATGGGTTAGGGAGTTCCAGGGGATTTGGGGTGGGTTAGGGAGTTCCAGGGGATTTGGGGTGGGTTTAGGGAATTCCAGGGGGATTGGGGGGGTTTAGGGATTTCCAGGGGGATTTGGGGTGGGTTTAGGGAGTTCCAGGGGATTTGAGATGGGTTTAGGGAGTTCCAGGGATTTGGGGTGGGTTTAGGGAGTTCCAGGGGATTTGGGGTGGGTTTAGGGAGTTCCAGGGGGATTTGGGGTGGGTTAGGGAGTTCCAGGGGGATTTGGGGTGGGTTAGGGAGTTCCAGGGATTTGGGGTGGGTTAGGGAGTTCCAGGGGGATTTGGGGTGGGTTAGGGAGTTCCAGGGGGATTTGGGGTGGGTTTAGAGAGTTCCAGGGGGATTTGGGATGGGTTCAGGGAGTTCCAGGGGGATTTGGGGTGGGTTTAGGGAGTTCCAGGGAATTTGGGGTGGGTTTAGGGAGTTCCAGGGATTTGGGATGGGTTCAGGGAGTTCCAGGGGGATTTGGGGTGGGTTTAGGGAGTTCCAGGGATTTGGGGTGGGTTAGGGAGTTCCAGGTGATTTGGGGTGGGTTTAGGTAATTCTAGGGGGATTGAAGGGGGTTTAGGGAGTTCCAGGGGATTTGAGATGGGTTTAGGGAGTTCCAGGGATTTGGGGTGGGTTTAGGGAGTTCCAGGGAGATCTGGGGTGGGTTAGGGAGTTCCAGGGATTTGGGGTGGGTTAGGGAGTTCCAGGGGGATTTGGGGTGGGTTAGGGAGTTCCAGGGGATTTGGGGTGGGTTTAGGGAGTTCCAGGGGGATTTGGGGTGGGTTTAGGGAGATCCAGGGGGATTTGGGGAGGGTTTAGGGAGTTCCAGGGGGATTTGAGGTGGGTTTAGGGAGTTCCAGGGGATTTGAGGTGGGTTTAGGGAGTTCTAGGGGGATTTGGGGTGGGTTTAGGGAGTTCCAGTGGATTTGGGGTGGGTTAGGGAGTTCCAGGGGGATAGGGAGTTCCAGGGGGATTTGAGGTGGGTTTAGGGAGTTCCAGGGGATTTGGGGTGGGTCAGGGAGTTCCAGGGGGACTGAAGGGGGTTTAGGGAGTTCCAGGGGATTTGGGGTGGGTTTAGGGAGTTCCAGGGGATTTGGGGTGGGTTTACGGAGTTCCAGGGGGGTTGAAGGGGGTTTAGGGAGTTCCAGGGCTGGGGGCTCAGGGGCTGTGCCTCACTGGGTCTCTGCAGGGCCTTGACCTTGGCCTGGCGGCTGGCGTGCAGCAGCGGCCGGATCTTCAGGCAGGGGTAGCGGCGGCCCAGGGCCTGCGAGGCTGCAGGGACACAAAGGGCAGGAATGAACCCCAGAATGCACCCCGGGAGTGCTGCAGCCCAGGGCAGACTGCTCTGCCTGCCCTGAGATGTCCTGACCCCCAGGAGATCGCTGCTTTTAGCCCCCATCCCTGGGGAGAGCTGCCAAGGCTTTGGGATGAACGGGAACTGTGAGTGTGAGATGGGCTGGGGGGGAGCTCAGCACAGGGTGAGAAATTGGGGTCAGGGTGGGAAAGAAGTCTGGGGTGGAAGGAATTTAGTATGGAAAACCAGTTTAGTATGGAAAGAAAAGTTTAGCATGGAGGGAAAAGTTCAGGATGGGAAAAGAAGTTTAGGATGGAAGAAAAAGTTCAGGATGGAGGAAAAAGGAGTTTAGTGTGGAGGGAAAAGTTTAAAATGGAAATAAAAGTTTAGCATGGAAAAAAACGTTTAGTATGGAGGGAAAAGTTTAGGATGGAAAAAGAAGTTTAGGATGGGAAAGTTTAGTAAGGAAAAAGAAGTTTAGGATGGAAGAAAAAGTTCAGGATGGAAGAAGTTTAGTGTGGAAAAAGTTCAGGATGGAGGAAAAAGTTTAGCATGGAGGAAAAAGAAGTTTAGAGTGGAGGAAAAAGTTTAACATGGAAATAAAAGTTTAGAATGGAGGAAAAAGTTTAGGATGGAGGAAAAAGGTTAATATGGAAGAAAAAGTTTGAGATGGAGGAAAAGAAAGTTAAATGTGGAAAAAAGTTTAGTGTGGAAGAAAAAGGTCAGTATGGAAAAAGTTTAGGATGGAGGAAAAAGTTTAGGGTGGAAGAAAAATGTTTAGTATGGAAAAAGTTTAGCATGGAAGGAAAAGTTTAGGATGGAAGGAAAAGTTTAGCATGGAAGGAAAAGTTTAGTGTGGAGGGAAAAGTTTTGTGTGGAAAAAAAGTTTAAGATGGGAAAAAAGTTTAAAGTGGAAAAAGTTCAAGATGGAAGAAAAAGTTTAATGTGGAAAAAAAGTTTAGAATGGAGGAAAAACTTAAGTATGAGAGAAAAAGTTTAGGATGAAAAAAAGTTTAGTGTGGAGGAAAAACTTCTTTAGTGTGGAGGAAAAAGATTTTAGTATGGAACAAGTTTTTATAATGGAAGAAAAAGTTCAGTGTGGAAAAAAACGTTTAGTATGGAGGAAAAAGTTTGGGGTTTTTAGTGTGGAAAAAGTTCAGGATGGAAGAAAAAGTTAAATGTGGAAAAGAAGGTTTAGTGGGGAAGAAGAAGTTCAGCATGGAGGAAAAACTTATGTATGGAAAAAAAGTTCAGTGTGGAAGAGAAATTTAGGATGGAGGAAAAGGTTTAGGATGGAAAAAGTTTTTAGTATGGAAGAAGAAGTTCAGTGTGGAAAAAAAGGTTTAGGATGAAAGAAAAAGTTTAATGTGGAAAAAGTTTAGTGTGGAAAAGAAGGTTTAGTATGGAAGAAGAAGATTAGTATGGAGGAAAAACTTAAGTATGAGAGAAAAAGTTTAGGATGGAAAAAAGTTTAGTGTGGGGGAAAAACTTCTTAATTGTGGAGGAAAAAGATTTTATTTTGGAACAAGTTTTTAGGATGGAAGAAAAAGTTCAGTGTGGAAAAAAATGTTTAGTATGGAGGAAAAAGTTTGGGGTTTTTAGTGTGGAAAAAGTTCAGGATGGAAGAAAAAGTTAAATGTGGAAAAGAAGGTTTAGTGGGGAAGAAGAAGTTTAGGATGGAGGAAAAACTTAAGTATGGAAAAAAAAGTTTAGTGTGGAAGAGAAAGTTTAGGATGGAAAAAGTTAAATGTGGAAAAAAGGTTTAGTGTGGAAGAAGTTCAGCATGGAGGAAAAACTTAAGTATGGAAAAAAAGTTCAGTGTGGAAGAGAAAGTTTAGGATGGAGGAAAAGGTTTAGGATGGAAAAAGTTTTTAGTATGAAAGAAGAAGTTCAGTGTGGAAAAAATGTTTAGGATGGAAGAAAAAGTTTAATGTGAAAAAGTTTAGTGTGGAAAAGAAGGTTTAGTATGGAAGAAGAAGATTAGTATGGAGGAAAAACTTAAGTATGAGAGAAAAAGTTTAGGATGGAAAAAAAGTTTAGTGTGGGGGAAAAACTTCTTAATTGTGGAGGAAAAAGATTTTATTTTGGAACAAGTTTTTAGGATGGAAGAAAAAGTTCAGTGTGGAAGAGAAAGTTCAGGATGGAAGAAAAGGTTTAGAATGGAGGAAAAAGAAGTTTAGCATGGAAGAAAAAGTTTAGTGTGGAAAAGAAAGTTTAGGATGGAAAAAGTTTTTAATATGGAAGAAGTTCAGTGTGGAAAAAATGTTTAGGATGGAAAAAGTTTAGATGGAAGAAGAAGTTTAATGTGGAAAAAAAAGTTTAGTATGGAAGAAGTTTAGTGTGGAGGAAAAACTTCTTTATTGTGGAGGAAAAAGTTTTTAGCATGGGAAAAGTTTTTGGAATGGAAGAAAAAGTTGAGAGTGGAAGAGAAAGTTTAGGATGGAAAAAGTTTAGTGTGGAAAAAAAAGTTTAGATGGAAGAAAAAGTTTAATGTGGAAAAAAAGGTTTGGTATGGAAGAAGAAGTTCAGCATGGAGGAAAAGCTTTAGGATGGAAAAAGTTTTTAGCATGGAAGAAGAAGTTCAGTGTGGAAAAAAATGTTTAGGATGGAAAAAGTTTAGAGTGGAAGAGAAAGTTTAGTGTGGAGGAAAAGAGAATGGAAAAAAAAAGTTTAGAATGGAAGAAAAAGTTTAGTGTGGAAGTTTAGGATGGAGAAAAAACTTTAGTGGGGAAAAAGTTTTTAGATTGGAAGAAAAGGTTTAGTGTGGAAAAAAGTTCAGTGTGGAAGAGAAAGTTTAGGATGGGAGAAAAGGTTTAGAATGGAGGGAAAAGTTTAGGATGGAGGAAAAAGTTTAATATGGAAGAAAAAGTTTGGGATGGAGGAAAAGAACGTTTAATGTGGAAAAAAGTTTAGTGTGGAAGAAAAAGGTCAGTATGGAAAAAGTTTAGGATGGAGGAAAAAGTTTAGGGTGGAAGAGAAATTCAGTATGGAGGAAAAACTTCAGTGTGGAAAAAAAAATGTTTAGTATGGAAAAAGTTTAGCATGGAAGGAAAAGTTTAGGATGGAAGGAAAAGTTTAGAATGGAGGGAAAAGAAGTTTAGCATGGAAGAAAAAGTTTTAGCATGGAAAACAAATTAGTGTGGAAAAATGCTTAGTATGGAGGGAAAAGTTTAGTGTGGAAAAGAAAGTTCAGTATGGAAAAAATGTTTAGTGTGGAGGAAAAAGTTTTTAGTGTGGAAAAAGTTTTTGGAATGGAAGAAAAAGTTTAGTGTGGAAAAAAGTTCAGGGTGGAAGAGAAAGTTCAGTATGGAAAAATAATGTTTAGGATGGAAAAAGTTTGGGGTTTTTGGTGTGGAAGAAGTTGAGTGAGGAGGAAAAAGTTGAGTGTGGAAAAGTTTGGGGTTTTTGGTGTGGAAGAAGCTGAGTGTGGAAGAGTTTGGGGTTTTTGGTGTGGAAGAAGTTGAGTGTGGAAGAGTTTGGGGTTTTTGGTGTGGAAGAGTTTGGGGTTGTTGGTGTGGAAGAAGTTGAGTGTGGAAGAGTTTGGGGTTTTTGGTGTGGAAGAAGCTGAGTGTGGAAGAGTTTGGGGTTTTTGGTGTGGAAGAAGCTGAGTGTGGAAGAGTTTGGGGTTGTTGGTGTGGAAGAAGCTGAGTGTGGAAGAGTTTGGGGTTTTTGGTGTGGAAGAAGCTGAGTGTGGAAGAGTTTGGGGTTTTTGGTGTGGAAGAAGCTGAGTGTGGAAGAGTTTGGGGTTGTTGGTGTGGAAGAAGCTGAGTGTGGAAGAGTTTGGGGTTGTTGGTGTGGGGTGGGCAGGAGACAAGCAGGAGGACTTGGTGCCCTGTCTGATCTCCTCCTGTCCCCCCCTGCTCCATTTCCTGCAGTGCTGGGGCACAGCGGGCTCACCAGAAAGAGCCCCAGGGCAGGGGGGGACAGACAAACGGGGAGTTACTGGGAGGGAGGTGGAAATCAAATCCATCCCGAGAGTTCATTGGGCAAAACAGCTCAAAAACCTCTTTGAAATGGGGACTTTTGGTGCCTCCTCTGTGCACACTGAGCTGAGGTGAGACAGAGGGCTGGGCTTTGAGTGAGGGAAACATAAACAACAGCCTGCAGAGCAAAACCCCAAATCCCCAAATCCCCAAATCCAGCCCTCATTCCTACCACAGAACTCTTCAAAGAGCTCCCATCAAAAAAACCCCATTAAAAAAACACAAAAAAAACCCAAAACCCCCAAAGAAAGCACAAAAAACCAGAAAAAAAGCAGAAAAATAAGCACAAAATAGCACAAAATAAAATAAATGAAATTAAAATAAACTAAAAATACAATAAAAATAAAATTTAAAAAAATTAAATAAATAGAAAATAAAAGAAATTAAAATAAATTCAAATAAACTAAATAAAAATAAACTACATTAAAATAAATGAAATTAAAATAACCTAAAAATACAATAAAAATAAACTAAAAATAAAATAAAATAAATTTTTAAAATAAATAAATAAATAAAATTAAATAAATAAAAATAAATGAAATTAAAATAAATGCAATTAAAATAAACTAAAGATACTATAAAAATTAAACAAAAATAAAATAAAATAAAGTAAATTTTAAAAAGAAATAAAAAATAAAATTAAACAAATTAAAATAAATGAAATTTAAAAAATGAAATTAAAATAAACTAAAAATTCAATAAAAATAAAAATAAACTAAAATAAAATAAAGTAAATTTTAAAAAGAAATAAAAAATAAAATTAAATAAATTAAAGTAAATTAAATTAAATAAATGAAATTAAAATAAACGAAAAATTCAATAAAAATAAAAATAAACTAAAATAAAATAAAGTAAGTTTTAAAAAGAAATAAAAAATAAAATTAAATAAATTAAAATAAATGAAATTAAAATAAACTAAAAATACAATAAAAATAAATAAAAAATAAAAATAAAATAAATTAAGATAAAACAAAATAAAATAAATTAAATAAAAATAAATGAAATTAAAATAAATGAATAATACAATAAAAATACAAGAAAATAAAAATTACAATACAAATAAAAATTAAAAATAAAAATAAAATTAAAAATAAAATTAAAAATAAAAATAAAAACACAATACAAATAAAGCTACAATGCTCTCAAACCAATCCCAGAGCTGAGCAGTTGAGGCCCAGGGTGGAGCTGGGTGTGCCTCAGTTTCCCCCACCTGAGGAGAGGCTGCTGAAGATGCCCAGGGCGTGAGTCTCATCCACCCACTGGATCCGGAACCCGCCCTCGCTGCAGGGACAGAGAGCAAAAGGAATCACTGGGCAGGGAATCCAGCCCAGGGAATCCAATCCCAGGGAATCCAGCCCAGGGAATCCAATCCCAGGGAATCCAGCCCCAGGGAATCCAGCCCCAGGGAATCCAGCCCCAGGGAATCCAATCCCAGGGAATCCAATCCCAGGGAATCCAATCCCAGGGAATCCAGCCCCAAGGAATCCAATCCCAGGGAATCCAGCCCCAGGGAATCCAGCCCAGGGAATCCAATCCCAGGGAATCCAGCCCCAGGGAATCCAGCCCCAGGGAATCCCAGCAGCCCCAGGGAATCCAATCCCAGGGAATCCAATCCCAGGGAATCCAGCCCAGGGAATCCAGCCCCAGGGAATCCAGCCCCAGGGAATCCAGCCCAGGGAATCCAATCCCAGGGAATCCAATCCCAGGGAATCCAGCCCCAGGGAATCCAGCCCCAAGGAATCCAGCCCCAAGGAATCCAGCCCAGGGAATCCAATCCCAGGGAATCCCAGCAGCCCCAGGGAATCCCAGCAGCCCCAGGGAATCCCAGCAGCCCCAGGGAATCCAGCCCAGGGAATCCAATCCCAGGGAATCCAGCCCAGGGAATCCAATCCCAGGGAATCCCAGCAGCCCCAGGGAATCCAGCCCCAGGGAATCCAGCCCAGGGAATCCAATCCCAGGGAATCCAGCCCAGGGAATCCAATCCCAGGGAATCCCAGCAGCCCCAGGGAATCCAGCCCCAGGGAATCCAGCCCCAGGGAATCCCATCAGCCCCAGGGAATCCAATCCCAGGGAATCCAGCCCCAGGGAATCCAGCCCCAGGGAATCCAGCCCCAGGGAATCCCAGCAGCCCCAGGGAATCCCAGCAGCCCCAGGGAATCCCAGCAGCCCCAGGGAATCTAATCCCAGGGAATCCAGCCCCAGGGATTCCCAGAAGCCCCAGTGAATCCAGCCCCAGGGAATCCAGCCCCAGGGAATCCCAGCAGCCCCAGGGAATCCAGCCCCAGGGAATCCCAGCAGCCCCAGGGAATCCAGCCCCAGGGAATCCAGCCCCAGGGAATCCCAGCAGCCCCAGTGAATCCAACCCCAGGGAATCCAGCCCCAGGGAATCCAGCCCCAGGGAATCCCAGCAGCCCCAGGGAATCCAGCCCCAGGGAATCCCAGCAGCCCCAGGGAATCCAGCCCCAGGGAATCCAGCCCCAGGGAATCCCAGCAGCCCCAGGGAATCCAGCCCCAGGGAATCCCAGAAGCCCCAGGGAATCCCAGAAGCCCCAGGGAATCCAGCCCCAGGGAATCCAGCCCCAGGGAATCCAGCCCCAGGGAATCCAGCCCCAGGGAATCCCAGAAGCCCCAGGGAATCCCAGAAGCCCCAGGGAATCCAGCCCAGGGAATCCAGCCCCAGGGAATCCAGCCCCAGGGAATCCAATCCCAGGGAATCCAGCCCAGGGAATCCAGCCCCAGGGAATCCAGCCCCAGGGAATCCCAGCAGCCCCAGGGAATCCCAGCAGCCCCAGGGAATCCCAGCAGCCCCAGGGGTTTTGGGATTTCCCAAATCGTTATTCCCATTTTAAACAAGGAAAGAGCAGGAAAAGAAGAAAAAATGTCATTAAATGTGTTTTCTTCACAAGGTGAAAGTCTCCCAAATTCTCCTCTCAAAGCCTCACCTTCTGGGATTGGCTTCCAGCACCAAAATATTGATATTTCTGAAGGGTTTCCCAAGCATGAAAATAAAACCCAAGGGATTTTTGAGGTGATTTTGAGGTGAAATCTCCCAAAGAATCGATGGAAATGGGAATTGGGAGCAGGAATTGCAAATATCCACTGCCTGCCCCACTGATCCCTCCTCCAGCCCTGCCTCACCCCAGACAGGGGAAAGGAAATCTGAGAGCTCAGGGCAGGAAGAATCGTTTCAACATTATTGAAACAGAAATTTAAATCATTCCATCAAAATCATTCTCTCAGTTTTAAAGAATAACTTCAATATCAATTTAAAATGTCACTGATTTGGTTTCATTGATCTGGAGAGGGAAATTTCCCATCCAATCCAGGAACTATCCCAAGAGAGGAACTCAGATCTGCCATCAGTGAAGAATTATTTAAAATATAGTTTAAAATAAAAATTTAAAATACATTTTTTAAATGTAATTAATTTGCTTTAATTGAAGGGATTTGTAGAGGGAATTCTCCCATCTAATCCAGGAATTATCCCAAGACAGGAACTCAGCTCTGCCCTCACTGAAGAATTACTTAAAAAATAGTGTTAAAATAATAATTTAAATATAAAATTAAATAAATTTAAATAAATTTAACATGTAACTGATTTATTTATTTGGTTTAATTGAACTGGAGAGGGAATTTTCACAAGGAATCCAGGAATTATCCCAAGAGAGGGGGAGGAAAACAGGAGAAGAACTCAGATCCGCCATCAGTGAAGAATGATTTAAAATATAGTTTAAAATAAGAAATTAAATATAAATTTAAATAAATTTAAATTTAAATAAATTTAAAATGTAATTTATTTGCTTTAATTGATCTAGAGAAGGAATTTTCCCATCTATTCCAGGAATTATCCAAGACAGGAACTCAGCTCTGCCATCACTGAAGAATTATTTAAAATATAGTTTAAAATAATAATTTAAATATAAATTTAAATAAATTTAGCATGTAATTCATTTATTTATTTGGTTTAATTCCTCTGTAGAGGGAATTTTCCCATCTAATCCAGGAATTATCCCAAGAAAGGAACTCAGCTCTGCCCTCAGTGAAGAATTATTTAAAATATCGTTTAAAATAATAATTTAAATATAAATTTAAATAAATGTAACATGTAATTGATTTATTTATTTGGTTTAATTCATCTGGAGAAGGAATTTTCCCATCTAATCCAGGAATTATCCCAAGAGAGGAACTCAGCTCTTATTAAAAGCTATATTTTATATTATTCTTCCTCACTGAAGAATTATTTAAAATATAGTTTAAAATAAGAATTTAAATATAAATTTAACATATAATTGATTTATTTATTTGGTTTAATTAATCTGGAGAGGGAATTTTCACATCTAATCCAGGAATTATCCCAAGAGAGGGGGAGGAAAACAGGAGAACTCAGCTCTGCCCTCAGTGAAAAATTATTTAATATAGTTTAAAATAATAATTTAAATATAAATTTAAATAAAAGTTTAAATAAATTTAAGATATAATTGATTTATTTGTTTGGTTTAATTGATCTGGAGAAGGAATTTTCACATCTAATCCAGGAATTATCCCAAGAGAGGGGGAGGAAAACAGGAGAACTCAGCTCTGCCCTCAGTGAAGAATGATTTAAAATTCAATTTTAAAGAATAATTTCATTATAAAATATAATTTATTCGGTTTAATTGAAGGGATCTGAGGAGGGACTTTTCCCATCCAATCCAGGAATTATGCCAGGAGAGGAAAAGAGGGAAAGGAACTCAGAGCTGGACCCAGCTCTGCCTCTAAGCCGAGCTCATCCCGGGATTTCCCGTTTCCCCCCAGGGCTGAGCCCTTCCCTCGGAAACTGCCAACCAAAACTCTCCAAAAAAGGCCCTGGATGGAGCCAGGCTGGGGAGAACGGGGTGCCACGGCCCTGGGGGAAAGCTGGGCTTTAAACCAGGCCTAAACTGCAGGAAAAGCCTTTCAGGCACAGAGAGAGGGGAAGGTGAACCCAACCTTAGGATTGGGTGCCACAGCCCAGGAGCAAAGCTGGGCTTTAAACCAGGACTAAACTGCAGAAAAAGCCTTTGAGGCACACAGAGAGGGGAAGGTGAAACTGAAATCCAGAATTGGGTGCCAGAAATGTGGAGCAAAGCTGGGCTTTAAACCAGGACTAAGCTAGAAGAAAAGCCTTTCAGGCACAGAGAGAGGGGAAGGTGAACCCAACCTTAGAATTGGGTGCCACAGCCCAGGAGCAAAGCTGGGCTTTAAACCAGGACTAAGCTGCAGGAAAAGCCTTTGAGGCACACAGAGAGGGGAAGGTGAAAAACTCAGAATTTGGGTGCCAGAAATGTGGAGTAAAACTGGGTTTTAAGCCAGGCCTAAACTGCAGGAAAAGCTCCTTTAAAGCACACAGAGAGGGGAAGGTGAAGCCAAACTCAGAATTTGGGTGCCACAGCCCAGGAGCAAAGCTGGGCTTTAAACCAGGCCTAAACTGCAGGAAAAGTTTTTGAGGAACACAAAAAGGGGAAGGTGAAATTAAAATTTAGAATTTGGGTGCCACAAACGTGGAGTAACACCGAGCTTTAAACCGGGCTTAAACTGCAGGAAAAGCCTTTGAGGCACAGAGAGAGGGGAAGGTGAAACTGAAATCCAGAATTTGGGTGCCAGAAATGTGGAGTAAAGCTGGGCTTTAAACCAAGCTTAAACTGCAGGAAAAGCCTCTGAGGCACACAGAGAAAGGAAGGTGAAATCAAAACTCAGAATTGGGTGCCACAGCCCAGGAGTAAAGCTGGGCTTTAAGCCAGGACTAAGCTGCAGGAAAAGCCCCTGTGAGGCACACAGAGAGAGGGAGGTGAAGCCCAAGGCAGAGCTGGGAGCAGCCCAGGCTGGCCGTGCCCCTGCCCTGTGGGCACTCACTGAACTCGGAGAAGATCCCCAGCCAAAGCCAGGCCTAGGTGTCCCTGCCCTGCTGGCACTCACTGAACTCAGAGAAGATCCCCAGCCAAAGCCAGGCCTAGGTGCAGCCCAGGCTAGCCGTGCCCCTGCCCTGTGGGCACTCACTGAACTCAGAGAAGATCCCCAGGCAAAGCCAGGCCTAGGTGCAGCCCAGGCTAGCCGTGCCCCTGCCCTGTGGGCACTCACTGAACTCAGAGAAGATCCCCAGGCAAAGCCAGGCCTAGGTGTCCCTGCCCTGCTGGCACTCACTGAACTCGGAGAAGATCCCCAGCCAAAGCCAGGCCTAGGTGCAGCCCAGGCTAGCCGTGTCCCTGCCCTGCTGGCACTCACTGAACTCAGAGAAGATCCCCAGGCAAAGCCAGGCCTAGGTGTTCCTGCCCTGCTGGCACTCACAGGAACTCGGAGAAGATCCCCAGCCAAAGCCAGGCCTAGGTGCCCCTGCCCTGCTGGCACTCACAGGAACTCGGAGAAGATCCCCAGCAGGTCCTCGGTGCGCAGCGTCGGGGGGAAGTCGTAGATCTCGGTGACGTGGCCCAGGTGTCCCTGGCTGAGCTGGGGCTCCCCGCAGCCAGAGCAATCCACGCTGATCCTCTCCACGCTGATCTCCTTCACCGTCAGATTCCCAACGATCTGGGGAGACCCAAACCCAGGATTAAACAATAAGCCAGGCTCAAGTTTCACCCCTTTGAAACTGGAGTTTCTTTGAGCTGGGTCTCACAAATTTTTAAAGGTTTATTCCACACCCAGCTCAGCTACCCTGGTATAAAATCAGCAGGATGGCTTCTGCTGAAGTGCTGGACACAAAAAGCTTTAAAAAAGACAAAATAACAAAACTCTTTACAGAGAAAAACTGATTTAGGTGTGAGAGGTTCTCGTTCCTGGTAAAACACCTCACAAAAGTGATCAGTTACTTTGTTCTCTTCATTTTCTAGTGAATTGTCTAGGCAGGACTTTTTGATTCCTGTCCACTTAGCAATCTTTAAATGGAAGGTGAAGACCTCCAGGTGCTATGAAATGTCTTTTTCACCTAATCCAGGAGAGAAACTTCTGGGCTCATTTCCTTTTTAAGGAGACCAAAGCTAGTCCTGTCACTCAAAAACAAAACCAAAAAACCAAACCCAAGGCCCCATTCCCACAGCCCCTCAGAGCCCAGACCTCACCTGGGCCACTGCAGCCCCAGCTGCACCCCCAGGACATGGAACCCCCTCCCGGGGAGCGCCTCCCTCCCCTCTCTGCCCAGGTTCTGCCCCAGGTTTTGCCCTGAATCACCTCTGCCAGCAGCTCTGCCGTGCAGTCGTCCTCGAGGCCGCTCTGCCTCGTCCCCTCTCTGTCCCCTGCAGCCACATCCAGTCCCCTCCGCAGCGCCTCGGCCACTCCTGAGCCTTCCTCGTCCTCCTCCTCCTCCTTCCTGCCATGGATCCACCCCGGATCTCCCCTCAGGAGCAGCTCAGGGGCAGCCAGAGCCTCGGCTGGGCCTTCCAGAACCTTCTGCTCCACCTGCCCAGCGCTGGGGCTGCCCTGGGTGGGCACAGCCTGGGAATCCTGCAGGGCACGGGGAGCCTGGCTCTGGCTGCTCTGCAGGGGCTGGGATGGCAGCTCTGGGGGGGCTGGCACAGCTGGGGCTGGCACAGGTTGGTCTGTCATGGCTGGGTCTGTCACAGGCAGGGCTGTCACACCTGGGTCGGTCACACCTGGGTCGGTCACAGGCAGGGCTGTCACACCTGGGGCTGTCATAGGCAGGGCTGTCACACCTGGGGCTGTCACACCTGGGGCTGTCACGGGCAGGGCTGTCCTGCTGCCCCCGTGGTGTTCCAATGGCACAGAGCTCCTCCCACACTCTGCCCCTCCAGGATCCCGGCTGGATTCCTTCTCCTCCTGCAGCTCCTGGAGCTCGCTGCCCTCTGGATCGATGGCACTGCCAGGGCTCAGCTCCTGCCCTGGATCGATGGCACTGCCAGGGCTCAGAACGATGGCACTGCCAGGGCTTGGCTCCTGTCCTGGAACGATGGCACTGCCAGGGCTCGGCTCCTCCTGCCCTGGAACGATGGCACTGCCAGGGCTCAGAACGATGGCACTGCCAGGGTTTGGCTCCTGTCCTGGAACGATGGCACTGCCAGGGCTCGGCTCCTCCTGCCCTGGAACGATGGCACTGCCAGGGCTCAGAACGATGGCACTGCCAGGGTTTGGCTCCTGTCCTGGAACGATGGCACTGCCAGGGCTCAGCTCCTCCTGCCCGGCCTCGGGGGGCTGTTTGCCGTGTGCAGACCCCGGGCAGTGGGCACAGTCTCCACCCCGACTCCCCTGCTCCCAGGGATCGCTGCCATTCCCCGGGGGTGGCTCCTTCCCAGCACACAGAGGATGCTCAGCGCCGCCTTTTCCCGGGACACCCTCGGGCTCCTGCTGCTTCCCAGGGCTGCCTCCAGCCCTGCCCTGGTCCTGCTGCTCCCGGCTGGAATTCCTGGGGCAGTTTTCACCTCCTGGAGCCGCGTCCCCGTCCCCGGGGCTCTCCCGCTCCCTCCAGTTCTCCTTTTTGCGGCTCCCCCTGGGCACGTACAGCGCTCTCTCCGGCTTCCTCCGGGGCGGCCTGGTGATCCTGCCTGAGCCCACGGTGGCGCGGGGACTGTCCCCATAGGTGTCCCCCCCTGGATGGCGTGGCCGGGCCCCCCGGCCCCCCCGGCCCCAGGGCTGCGGCGGGCGCTGCGCACGGGCGGGGTTGGTCCCGGCTCTCTGCTCGCTCGAGGTCTCGGTGGGAAGCCTGAGAAGGAGGGGATGGTGAGAGGGGAGCAGGGGGAGCCCAGGGGAAAAGGAGGAGAAGCATTAAATTCCCAAAGGGAAATCCTTGGGAGGTGCCATTGGCAATGGAGAACCCAAATGGGACACAGTGACTGTGCCTGATCCGAGGGCTGGAGCCCCTCTGGAGCCAGGCTGGGAGAGCTGGGAATGCTCCAGGAGAGCTCAGAGCCCTTTCCAGAGCCTGAAGAGGCTCCAGGAGAGCTGGAGAGGGACTGGGGACAAGGGATGGAGGGACAGGACACAGGGAGTGGCTCCCAGTGCCAGAGGGCAGGGATGGATGGGATACTGGGAGGGCTGAGGGGCTGGGATGGAATTCCAGAGCAGCTGTGGCTGCTCCTGGATCCCTGGCAGTGCCCATGGCCAGGCTGGATGGGGCTTGGAGCAGCCTGGGACAGTGGGAGGTGTCCCCAGGAGGTGATAAGGGGTGGCACCAGGATGAGTTTCAGGTCCCCCCCAGACCACTCCAGGATTTTGGTGGCTGTCAGCCCGGACCCAAGGGAGCACAGCTCACCTGACAGCCGAGTGACAGATGACTGTCCTCCTCCTCCAGCCCTCTCCCACCGAGAAGCTGCTCAGCAGTTCCATGCTCTCCACAGTGCGGTGGATCAGGTACCTGAGGCGGCTGGACAGGGGTGGGAACAGGAGCACTCTGGAAGGAGAGAGGGCTCAGGGCGTCAGGAGCGTGCAGGAGGGGATGGGAACGGTGGGAAACGTCACAACCTCATCCCCGAGTCATTCCCAGCACGGGATTCAAACCAGAAAAAAGGCAGGCAGGACTTGGAGGTATTAAAAGCAGAAATGACTTCTCACGTTTGCAGATTTACACATAAATTGGAGTGTGGGCAGGCTGGGAATGCCTGACCCAGCCTTGGTCTGGGCTCTCCTTCCTGCTGCATCCACATGGGACAGGCTGGGAAGCACCAGCAGAGAGCAGCTACTGACCCCTCCCTCCCTCCCTCCCAGGCTGAGTCCAATTCCATTTCCCTCCCCACAATATCTATCAATTATTCTGTAACATTTCTAAATCAATATTTATCTCAAAATTATATACAAATATAAACTGCATAAACCTTCTAACAAACTTTAAAATTCCTCCTCAAATCCATTTCCCACATGGAAACCAAGAATGGAGAAATGAACTCCAGGAATAAACCAAGAATGGAGAAATGAACTCCAGGAATAAACCAAGAATGGAGAAATAAAAACTCCAGGAATGAACCAAGGATGGAGAAATAAAAACTCCAGGAATGAACCAAGGATGGAGAAATGAACTCCAGGACTAAATCAAGAATGGAGAAATGAACTCTAGGAATAAACCAAGAATGGAGAAATGAACTCCAGGACTAAACCAAGGATGGAGAAATGAACTCCATGTTCAATGTCACTGCTGTCACCTGGTTTGTCCCCGAGTGTTTGACAATGGCACAGGGAATTTCTCTGCCAAAAATTTTATTAAAATAAAAAGCACTGAAACAAACATTTAAGGTCACGAGAGGCTGGCAGGAGCTCAGCTCAGCAGTGCCACCCCTGCTCCTGTCCAGCCCCCCGGGCTTGGCCACCCCAAGGGCTCCAGAGGTCACAGGGTGGGACCAGCTCTGGGTGAAGCCAGGACCAGCAGTGGCTGCTGAAAGCCACCAATGGCCACCAAACCCTGCCTGAAGGTGTGACCAGGGGAGGGGATCCCCCACCCACCCCAGCACCTGGGGCTACACAGCCAGAGCCCAAAAGCTGCTGCTTTCACCCCAGAACAACGAGGCAAAGCACGAGCCCAGGTGCCCAGGTGTGCCTGGTGCTGCCGTGCCCCGGGGGCTGCCCGCGCTCAGGGACAGCTTGGGGACCCACCGGTGGTGCTGGCCCTGCTCCAGGAAGTGCTCCAGCTCCTCCACGATCCTGCCCACGAACTCATCCTCGCTGGGCGACAGGAAAACGCCATCCATGGGGCACAGTGCCAGGGGACAGCCTGCCGGGGGACAGGGACACACCTGGAGGGACAGGGACACACCTGGAGGGACAGGGACACACCTGGAGGGACAGGGACAGCCTGCCGGCGGACAGGGACACAATGGAGGGACAGGGACACACCTGGAGGGAAGGACACATGAAGGGAGGGACAGGGAGGCATGGAGGGAGGGACAGAGACACAGCTGGAAGGACAGGGGCACATGGACGACAGGAACGCACATGGAGGGAGGGACAGGGACACAGCTGGAGGGACAGGGACGGGGGCACACGTGGAGGGACAGGGACACACATGGAGGAAGGGACAGCCGCCAACCCCCGCCCATGGGTGCCCAGCACCCCCTACAAATCTCACCCGCCCCTCTGCTGGCTCCGTCTGCACCCCGCTATCCCCCAGCCCTGGGCATCCCCAAATCCCCCAGCCCTGCGCATCCCCAGCCCCCATCCCGCTCTCTGCATCCCCCTGCCCCCACCTTCTCCCAGCGCCACGTGCTGCCTCCTGTCCCCACCACCATCACCATCACCACCACCATCATCCTCATCATCACCGCCATCCTCACCCCCGAGCCGCCCATCGCCCCCATCCCCGCCCCCCGGACCCGCCGCGCCCCCGCTCCCGCCCCCCGGTGTCCCCCCGGCTCCGGCCGCCCCGTCCGGGCTCCCCCGCGCACTCACCGCCAGGCCCGGCCGAGCAGCGGATGCCGGAGCGGCGCCTGCGCCCGGTTCTGGCTCCTCCCTCCCGGCCCCGGCTCCTCCCGCCCGGCCCCGGCTCCTCCCGCTCGATCCCGGCTCCTCCCGCCCGGCCCCGGCTCCTCCCGCCCGGCCCCGGCTCCTCCCGCCCGGTTCTGGCTCCTCCCGCCCGGCCCCGGCTCCGGCTCCTCCCTCCCGGTTCTGGCTCCTCCCGCCCGGCCCCGGCTCCTCCCGCTCGATCCCGGCTCCTCCGGCCCGGTTCCGCCCCCTCCCGCTCTGTCCGGGATCGTCCCGCCTCGTCCCCGCTCCTCCCGCTCGATCCCAGCTATTCCTTCCCCATCCATGCTCGTCCCGCTCGGTCTGGGCTCCTCTCGGCCTGTTCGGCTCTTCCCCCTCATCCCGATTCTCTCCCGGTTCTTCCTTCCCGTCCCGGCTCCCTCCCCGCCGGTGCCGGGGCGCTCCCGGCTCTGCTCTCCCCAGACCCTCCGGCCAGGGCTCCGTTCGGCTCCGAGCGCTCCAGAATCGCCGCTGGGATTGGGGCAGCCGGGGCTGAGTTCAGCCTGCCCGGAGCTGCTTTCCCGGGGAACCGTCCCGGCCTCGGCTTTTCCCGGGGAACCGTCCCGGCCTCGGCTTTCCCGGGGAACCATCCCGGCCCCGGTTTTCCCGGGGAACAGTCCCGGCCCCGGCTTTCCCGGGGAACCATCCCGGCCCCGGCTTTCCCGTGAAACCGTCCCGGCCTCGGCTTTCCCGGGGAACAGTCCCGGCCTCGGCTTTCCCGGGAAACCATCCCGGCCTTTCCCTGGTAGAGGAGCAGGTTTCCAGTCTGGAAATGAAGTCAGGCAAGACATCAACCCCCAACAGCCCCATCCCGTTACCCTCCCCTGTGCTCACTTCTCCCTTTCTCTGTTAAAGCCCTTCTTCCTAAAATTCCTGATTTTTTCTGCCTGAAAAATCACTTGAAGGCCAGCAGTCATTCCCTGTCTCCCTGCAATTCCAGCTGGGAAAGCAGCACAATTCCACATCACCTGCACGGGGTTAATTCCCACACTCTCCCTGCCTGCCCCAGCCCAGCACATTAAAATCATGGAATGCTTTGGATTAGGAGGAACCTCCAATTTTTCCCCTCCATCTGCTGACTTCCACATGGATTTGATGTTTCTCCTCCTTTCCCTCTTTAGCAAGTATCACTTTTCTCAGGTCCCTCTGCTCCTCCCCCAAAAAACCCAGAACCTGTCCCCAGGTCCCCGTGGCACACCCAGAGCTCCAGGAGTGACCTGGGTTTTTTGGGATCACAGAGCAGGGTCAGGCACAGCTCCTGCCCCAATCCCTGCTCTGGGATCAGCCCCAGCCTGGAATAATTTCACCCACCCGAGTGTGGAATCTGGGGTGGGAGAAGGGAAAAGAGGGAGGAGGAGGAGGAGGAGAAGGAGGAAGATGCTTCCTGGTGGGATTACAGAGGAAAAAAGGGGGAAAGGAGCTGCATTCTGCAGCCAGGTAAACGAGGGGGGTCTGTGCCCAAGGCAGCCCCAGTCCCACCAGTTTGGAGCTGTTCCCGTTTCCCAGTCTGCCCACAGGAATGTCTGTAACACCCTGGGATTTCCTCCAGAGCCTGGCAGGTTTCGGGCTAGCTCTGTCACCACCCTTAGAGCTGCTGCAGGAAAATAAAAATAATTAAACAGATTAATTTAATTCAATCATTAAATACAGGTAACAATGGGACACAAGATGGGTCACTTCACCCTCTTTGTTGTGTTTCCTTTGCAGTTCACCCTGTTCATCACAGACACCCAGCTGGCTGCTTTCCCCCAGTCCCTTTTCAAACCATCCTGGATTAAGCCCCAGAATTTCGCCCCACGCGTCAAGAAACTCTTCCAAAAGGTTTTTGGGAAATCTGGGCACTCCAAGCACCACACACCCTGAATTATAAATATTAATTATAAATTAACACAGCAGCATTCAGACTAACTCAGTCCCTTGAGGGGTTCCAGATGATCACTCCCCTCTCACACCAACAATTCCTTCCCTAAATTAGGCTGAAAAATCCCAAGATTGTTTTTGGGGTGACCCAAAATCCTCCTGGCTGTCCCACAGGGGGATGTTGTGGATGCTGTGGGATCCTGTCCGTGCTTCCCTAGAGAAATCCCAGAGGCCAGGAGAGCTCTGTAATTAGCTCTGGGCTCTGTAATTAGCACTGGCTGATTTCTCCCTTGGTTTGCTGGGGAGAGGGAGCTGAGGATGTCTGGGATTCACAGGGATGAGCTGGGTTTAGTCTGGCAGGGATCAAACCTCCTTCCCAAAGTCACCTCCAGGGTGGGGATGGAGCCTGGGAGCTGCTCCTGACCCCTCTGATGAGACAGAACCTTCCAGACCACAGGGATGGAGCCCAAGAGCTGCTCCTGACCCCTCTGATGAGACAGAACCTTCCAGAGGGCTGGGATGGAGCCCAAGAGCTGCTCCTGACCTCTCTGATGAGACAGAACCTTCCAGACCACAGGGATGGAGCCCGGGAGCTGCTCCTGACCTCTCTGATGAGACAGAACCTTCCAGAGGGTTGGGATGGAGCCTGGGAGCTGCTCCTGACCCCTCCAATGAGACAGAACCTTCCAGAGGGCTGGGATGGAGCCCAGGAGCTGCTCCTGACCTCTCTGATGAGACAGAACCTTCCAGAGGGCTGGGATGGAGCCCAGGAGCTGCTCCTGACCTCTCTGATGAGACAGAACCTTCCAGAGGGCTGGGATGGAGCCCAGGAGCTGCTCCTGACCCCTCCAATGAGACAGAACCTTCCAGAGGGCTGGGATGGAGCCCAGGAGCTGCTCCTGACCTCTCTGATGAGACAGAACCTTCCAGAGGGCTGGGATGGAGCCCAGGAGCTGCTCCTGACCCCTCTGATGAGACAGAACCTTCCAGAGGGCTGGGATGGAGCCCAGGAGCTGCTCCTGACTCTGCAGATGAGACAGAACCTTCCAGAGGGCTGGGATGGAGCCCGGGAGCTGCTCCTGACCCCTCTGATGAGACAGAACCTTCCAGACCACAGGGATGGAGCCCAGGAGCTGCTCCTGACCCCTCTGATGAGACAGAACCTTCCAGACCACAGGGATGGAGCCCAGGAGCTGTTCCTGACCCCTCTGATGAGACAGAAGCTTCCAGAGGCTGATTGGGGAGCGAGGAGAGCTCCTGAAGAGCCTTTGTGATTGAAGTGGAGGAGGAAGGGAATTAGAGGGAGGATAAAGCAAAAAGGGATGGAACAGCCTGGGAACAGGAGGATCTTGGGTGGAAGGTGTGGTGGAGGAGCAGGAACCAGGACAGCGTTGTGGATTTCTCCTGTTCCCTCTGGAGGGCTCCATCCAGGACATCCAGGGGCTGAACCAGGGCTTTGATCCCTGCCAGGAACCCTCAGCCGGGCAATCCCAGCTCCTGGCCCAGGCCCAGAGCAGAATTTCAGCCACCAAATCCTTCCTGCAACCGCTCCAGACACGGAGCTGCTCCCAAACCCAGCACCAGGCTCCAGGGAAGGTGGCCACCCCTGCAGGACGGGGTGCTGAGGACAGGGACAGCCAGAGGGGAGCTCAGGAGAGTTATCCTGGGAAATCCATGGAATTCCTGAGCTCAGGAGAGTTATCCTGGGAAATCCATCACCTCCTTCCCACATAACCCACTGGTTTTCCATGGCTGGAGGTGCACACAGCCCAGCGTGGCCCCACAGAGCTCCAGGCAGGATTGCCAGCAGCAGTTGGCAACCAGGGAGCAGGATTTGGCCAGTGCCCATCCAGCAGCCCCGGGCCAGTGACCAGCTGGATTTGGCCAGTGACCAGCTGGATTTGGCCAGTCCCCATCCAGCAGGCCCGGGCTGGTGGCCACAGGAGAAGGGCAGTGGCCAAAGCCACCTCTCCCCTCAGGCACAGCTGGGTTTTCACTTCCTGACCACAGAGAGGCTCAGGAGACCCAACCATCTCTGCTCTCTCAGCTGAAGTCACCAGGAGAGAGGAATTCCAGCCCTTCCATTTCCATCCATTGCAGGAAGTGAGGTTGTTGAACCATGGGTGAACTGGAGAGAGCAGCAACACAAATTCTGCTGCCACCTGCGCTGGGCCCAGAATTCAGTTAGAGAAGCAGGGCTGGAGACACCTGGGAAACCACTCTGGAATTCCACCCTGGTGATGCAAACAGAGTGGAACACCCTCAATATCCCCAGCTCCTCAGAGAACAGGAATGTCCCGGCTCCCCTCGCTGCTGGAGACCTTCCCACCACTCTTTTTCTTTCCCACCCAGGCTCAGTGGAAGGCGCTGCTGGCCAGAGGGGGAATCCTCCCCAGCCAGACTCAGGAAGGGCGTTCTGAGGGGGGGAGGAGCCCAGAGAAATCCTCTCCAAGGCCACTTTGGGATGGGAGAAGGGAAAAGAGGAGGAGGAGAAGGAGGAAGACACTTCCTGGTGGGATTACAGAGGAAGCCTGCACAGGAAAAAAGGGAAAAAGGAGCCACGTTCTGCAGCCAGGTAAACAAGGAGGATCTGTGCCAAAGGCAGCGCCAGTCCCACCAGGCCAGTGACCAGCTGGATTTGGCCAGCTCCTCTCTCAGCTCCTCAGAGAGCAGGAATGTCCCAGCTCCCCTCTCTGCTGGAGACCTCCCCACTCAGGCTCTTTTCCCACCCAGGCTCTTTCCCCACCCAGGCTCAGTGGAAGGCGCTGCTGGCCAGAGGGGGAATCCTCCCACACCCAGGAAGGGCGTTCTGAGGGGGAGGAGAGACCCTCTCCAAGGCCACCGCGGGGTTTTCCACCTGCAGCACGGCGTGGGGCAGCAGCTGGGGCGGGCTGAGGCTCTGCAGAGCCCTGTGCTCGGAGGTGTCGGGGTGGAAGGACACCAGCTCGTTGCTGAAGGTCACCGTCTCCACGGCGCTGCCGCGGCAGAGGCAGCCCCAGCCCAGCAGGGAGGCGAAAGCGGTGCGGAACTCGGCGTTGAAGGCGTAGATGATGGGGTTGAGGGCAGAGTTGGCCCAGCCCAGCCAGGTGAAGGTGCCCAGCACGGCCCTGCTGACGCACGGCGACGCTCCCGGGACGCGGGGCTCGCGGCCGCAGAAGGGCACCAGGCAGTTGAGCACGAAGAAGGGCAGCCAGCAGCACACGAAGACGCCCACGATGATGGAGAGGGTCTGCAGCACCTTGGTCTCCTTCCTGAGGGAGTTTTTCAGGGAGGTTCCCCGAGGGCGGTCGCCGCTGCCCGGTGTCTCCTGGGAGGAGATCCCGCGGAGCTGGCGCCGGGCGAGGCGGAAGAGGCGCCCGTAGGTGCCCAGCATGATGGCCACGGGGATGTAGAAGCTGATGAGGGACGAGGCGATGGCGTAGGCGCTGCTGAGGGTGGGCTCGCAGCCCCCCTCCTCCGCAGAGCCGTTAAACCCCGGCTGCTCGGGGCTGGGCAGCGCCCGGTCCTTGTGCCACTGCAGCTGCACGGGGATGAAGGAGATGAGGAGGGACAGCAGCCAAGCTGCCGCGATGGTGATGAAGGCCAGGCGCTGCGTCACCCTCCTCTGGTGGCGGAAGGGCTCGGCCATGGCCCAGTAGCGCTCGACGCTGATGAGGCACAGGTGGAGGATGGAGGCCGTGCAGCACGTGATGTCAAAGGCCACCCAGAGGTCACAGAAAGCCCCGAAGGGCCAGAAGCCCAGCACGTCGCTGGCAGCTCTCCAGGGCATCACCAGGACGGCCACCAGCAGGTCGGACACAGCCAAGGAGACCACGAAGAGGTTGGTGACCTTGGAGCGCAGGTGTGGGAACCTGAGCACGGCCAGGCACACCAGGGCGTTCCCCAGCAGCGTGCAGAGGATGAGGAGCGACAGGCAGGCGGCTGTCACCACCCTCAGGGACAGCGGGGCGTGGCTTTGTTCTGCCCAGCTGGTGGCACTGAGCTGGTCCTGCCCCGCTCCTCCTGCCGAGGGGTAAAACCCATCCATGGCTGCCCCGGTGTCCTGGGTTGCCAAGCAGACTCTGTTCTCTTCACCATCTGTCTGGCAGCTGTCTCCTGTCCATTGGGCAGTTTTCCTGATCTCTGCCACACCCACTCCTCCCTCCAGGGGACACCTGCTGATAAGAGGCCATTGGATGTCCCTGCATGGCTGATAAGAACTGCAGCATCCCACTGGGAGATGTGAGCCCAGGGGGAGGAGCCAAGCATTCCTACCTGGATATAATCTGGAGATTCTGGAACACCAGCACGGCTTCTCCACTGGATTCCCAGAGGAGCAGCAGCTGCCTCTTCCCCTGGATCTTCAGAGGCAGACTGCACCCTTCTCCAGGATCCCTGCTCCAGCAGAACCAGCCCTGGCACTGCAGGAGGGCTGAGCCACAATTCCAGTGGGACTGCTGCCAGCCCCCTGACCCACAGGGTGTCAGGCTGTGCTCTGGCTCTGCCAGTGCTGGTTTGGTTCACTGCAGTGTTTATTTTATCCTTTTATTTTCTTCCCTAATAAAGAACTGTTATTCCTGCTCCCATATTTGTTGCCTGAGAGCCCCTTAATTTAAATTCATAGCAATTTGGAGGGAGGGGATTTACATTTTCCATTTCAGGGGAGGCTCCTGCCTTCCTCAGCAGGCACCTGGCTTTCAAACCAGGACACCCGTTTATCCCACCCTGCCGAGGTTTCTCAGCTGCTCAAGGCTCCATCAGCACCCAGAGCCCATTTTCCCTTTTCCCTGCTCCCCCAGCATCTCGGAAGCCCCAGCTGCAATCCAGTCCCGCTGCCAGCCCAGGAAAAGTGCTGGAAGCTCTCGGTCCTCTCCAGGTCTCTGCTGACAGGATTTTTGGATTTTTGGAGTTTGGATTTTCCCTCCTGCCTCCCACCCCAGTTCCCTTCCTCTGCTGCTCCCAGGAGCCAGAACTCACCTCCGGGGCTGGGGAGGCTTTGCTGCAAATCTTCCTCCCTCTCCTCTCTCCTCTTCCCCTGCTGGTGCTCCTGCAGAATTCCCAGATCCCTCCCGTGGGCAGGCTGGGATTTGCTGCCAGGAGCAAGAGGGGTCTGAGCTGCCTCTGCTCCTGCAGCCCCTCCCTGCTCACAGCCCCTGCTCTTCCCTCGGGAGCCAAATCCCTCTGGCTTTGGCTCGGGTGGGATCTGGCTCTGCCCCTGGGAGCTGGGAGAGACGTGAATCCACAGGGTGAGTCACCGGGAACTCGGTGAGAGGGTTCGAGGGGGAAAATAATCATTCCAGTCAGATTGGAGGGTCCTTGATGCAAATGAGCCCCGAAATTTATGGTGATTTCTGCATAAAAGGTGCCTGATTTCCGTGAGTCACAGCTCAGAGATGACCCCAAATCAATCACTCCTCCCTGCCCTGAGCTGGTGCAAAACTGGCATTTCCTGTCCTCTGCAAAATCCCTTCTCCAGGAAAAAAAAAAAAGAAAAAAAAGTCTAAAAATCCTGTACAAAGCTGGAAGTTTTTCTTTTTGAAAGTCCCACACAAAGCAGCCTCAGATCTTTTTTCAGCCCAGGTTACCTGCAGAATCAGTGAGGAGGAGGATAAGTTTTTTAGCCCTTGATAAATGGATTTGACTTTCAGTAAAGTGGTGTAAAGTTGCTTCTCTTTCAAGTTCATCACGATTTCCTTAATTCCCAGCTCATTCCACATCAGCTCTCACCTCAGGGATAACTGGTAAAACTAACCAGAAAGTCAAGATCCTTTTCCAGTCAGGTGTGGATGTGGCACCTGGGGACACGGTGTGGGGGTGGCCTTGATGGCCTGAAGGTCTTTGCCAACCTGAACTCCAGAATTTGACATTTTGGAGCTCCCAAGGAGGAGGAGCTGATTTGTGTCTCAGAGAAGGATTTCCTGGAAGCCTCCTGGCGTGGGATGTGCCACCATGAGCTGCCACTGCCACCCTGTGCTGTGACCTACGGAGGTGACAGATCAGTGCCACCCTGTTGGGCTGTGTGACAGATCAGTGTCACCCTGCTCTGTGTGTGTGACAGATCCAGTGCCACCCTGTGCTGTGTGACAGATCCAGTGCCACCCTGCTCTGTGTGTGTGACAGATCCAGTGCCACCCTGTGCTGTGTGACAGATCCAGTGCCACCCTGCCCTGTGTGACAGATCCAGTGCCACCCTGCTCTGTGTGTGACAGATCCAGTACCACCCTGCCCTGTGTGTGTGACAGATCCAGTGCCACCCTGCTGTGTGTGTGACAGATCCAATGCCACCCTGCTGTGTGTGACAGATCCAGTGCCACCCTGTGCTGTGTGTGACAGATCCAGTGCCACCCTGCTGTGTGTGACAGATCCAGTGCCACCCATGCCCTGTGTGACAGATCCAGTGCCACCCTGCTGTGTGTGACAGATCCAGTGCCACCCTGCTCTGTGTGTGACAGATCCAGTGCCACCCTGCTGTGTGTGACAGATCCAGTGCCACCCTGTGCTGTGTGACAGATCCAGTGCCACCCTGCTGTGTGTGACAGATCCAGTGCCACCCTGCTCTGTGTGTGACAGATCCAGTGCCACCCTGCTGTGTGACAGATCCAGTGCCACCCTGCCCTGTGTGACAGATCCAGTGCCACCACTGCCCTCCTGAGGAGGAGCCTCCCTGCTCTGTGAGGTGGGGAAAAGCAGGACAGGCTTTGCAAATCCCGGGCACAAACCGAGTTGGTTCAGCTCCGATTCATTCCCTCTGTGCCCGGAGTGGGGTCCTGGAGCATCCCTGACCCCTCCTTTCCCTGTCACCTCGGGGGGAAGAGCCGCCAGAGCGCCCCGAGCCGGCTCAGCTGAGCTCGGGTCCATCAACCCGGCTTTGCTAAACCCGGGTCCATCACCCCGAGCCGGCTCAGCTGAGCCCGAATCCATCACCCCGGGATTGCCAAACCCAGATCCATCACCTCGAGCCGGCTCTGCTAAACCCGGGTCCATTACCCCGGGATTGCCAAACCCGGGTCCATCCCCCCGGGATTGCTAAACCCGGGTCCATCACCCCGGGATTGCCGAACCCGGGTCCATCCCCCCGGGATTGCCGAACCCGGGTCCATCCCCCCGGGATTGCCGAACCCGGGTCCATCGCCCCGAGCCGGCTCAGCTGAGCCCGGGGAGAGCGGGACCTGCCCCGATCCATTCCCAGCAGGAGCCGATGTTCCCTGAAGCCGCAGCCGGGCTCGCTCCCTGGTGTCCAAGGCGCTCGCTGTCCCCGTGTCACGGCCACAGCTCGGCTTAATTAAGCCTCGGTTTAATTAGCGGCGGCTGCAGCGCCAGGGAGCGAGGGTAGATGGCACCAGCGGCCGCGCCCGGAGCAGCGCCAGCCCTGGGGAATTCGGGATCCAGCAGGGGAAAAGCAGGAGTGGGGCAGGGCAGGAGTGGGGCAGGGCAGGAGTGGGGCAGGGCAGGGCAGGAGTGGGGCGGGGCAGGAGTGGGGCAGGGCAGGAGTGGGGCGGGGCAGGGCAGGGCAGGGTCGGAGAGCAGGGCAAGGTTCCTCCCCCGAGGGCGGAATAACCCCCGGGACAGCCCCCAGGGAGCGGGCACAGCCCCGGGTGCCGGAGCTCCGGGAGCGTTTGGACGCCGCTCCCAGGGCGGGATTTTGGGGGGTCCGGGTCCTTTCCCACTCAGGTACCCCAAGGCCCTGGCAGGACCCTCATCCCCCCAGGGGTGCTCTGCCCTCGGTGCCCCACGGGGCATTTTCCTCCCAAGCCCCGCTCTGGGCACGAAGGTTTTCGGGAGCTCAGAAACAAACACCGGGATGCTGTCACTGCTGTCACTGCTGTCACTGCTGTCACTGCTGTCCGGGTGAGCAGGGGTGGCAGTGCCCTGTCACAGGGCAGGCTGGCACTGATCTGTCACACAGGACACTGGTGGCACTGGATCTGTCACACACAACACAGGGTGGCACTGGATCTGTCACACACAGAGCAGGGTGGCACTGGATCTGTCACACAGGGCACTGGTGGCACTGATCTGTCACACACAGAGCAGGGTGGCACTGGATCTGTCACACAGGGCAGGGTGGCACTGGATCTGTCACACACAGGGCAGGGTGGCACTGGATCTGTCACATGGAGCATGGGTGGCACTGGATCTGTCACCCACAGCAGGGTGGCACTGGATCTGTCACCCACAGCCCAACAGGGTGGCAGTGATCTGTCACACACAGCAGTGGTGGCACTGGATCTGTCACACACAGGGCAGGGTGGCACTGGATCTGTCACACACAGCAGGGTGGCACTGGATCTGTCACACACACAGCATGGGTGGCACTGGATCTGTCACACACAGCAGGGTGGTACTGGATCTGTCACACAGGGCAGGGTGGCACTGGATCTGTCTCACAGGGCAGGGTGGCACTGGATCTGTCACACAGGGCATGGGTGGCACTGGATCTGTCACACAGGGCAGTGGTGGCACTGGATCTGTCACACACAGTAGGGTGGCACTGGATCTGTCACACACAGAGCAGGGTGGCACTGGATCTGTCACACACAGAGCAGGGTGGCACTGGATCTGTCACACAGGGCAGTGGTGGCACTGGATCTGTCACACAGAGCAGGGTGGCACTGGATCTGTCACACACAGAGCAGGGTGGCACTGGATCTGTCACACACAGCAGTGGTGGCACTGGATCTGTCACACACAGCAGGGTGGCACTGGATCTGTCACACAGCACAGGGTGGCACTGGATCTGTCACACACAGAGCAGGGTGGCACTGGATCTGTCACACAGGGCATGGGTGGCACTGGATCTGTCACACACAGCAGTGGTGGCACTGGATCTGTCACACACAGCAGGGTGGCACTGGATCTGTCACACACAGGGCAGGGTGGTACTGGATCTGTCTCACAGGGCAGGGTGGCACTGGATCTGTCACACACAGCAGTGGTGGCACTGGATCTGTCACACACACAGAGCAGGGTGGCACTGATCTGTCACACAGCCCAACAGGGTGGCACTGATCTGTCACCTCCGTAGGTCACAGCACAGGGTGGCAGTGGCAGCTCATGGTGGCACATCCCACGCCAGGAGGCTTCCAGGAAATCCTTCTCTGAGACACAAATCAGCTCCTCCTCCTTGGGAGCTCCAAAATGTCAAATTCTGGAGTTCAGGTTGGCAAAGACCTTCAGGCCATCAAGGCCACCCCCACACCGTGTCCCCAGGTGCCACATCCCCACTTTGTGAACCCCTCCAGGGATGGGGATTCCACCCTTCCAGTGCCTGACATTTTCCATGAAGGATTTTGTCCCAATTTCCAACCTAAACCTCCCCTGGCACAACCTGAGGCTGTAGGAAAGGATCAGGGAAGGATCAGGGAAGGATCAGGGAAGGATCAGGGAAGGATCTCCCCTTCACTGGGGCTGGGGGGATAGGATCCATGGGATGGGATCAATGGGATGAGATGGGATCCATGGGATGGGATGGGATGGGATGGGATGGGATGGGATGGGATGGGATGGGATGGGATGGGATGGGATGGGATGGGATGGGATGGGATGGGATGGGATGGGATGGGATGGGATCCATGGGAACCATGAGATGGGATCCAATTTATCCAGTTTCTGGCATTCTGGAGCACACCTGCTGCAGAGATCCCTGCGGGTTCTGCTGTCACACCCCAAAGCCAGCAGCTCCTCCTGGGAGAGATCCCATCTCCTCCCCTGAAGCTGCTCTGTGTGATCACCAGGAGTTCAGCAGCTATTTTTTTCCAGGCTCCAGTTCAGCACTATTTTAAACAGCTCTCCAGCAGGAAAAGATTCCAGTTTGGTGGCAATTCAGCTCGAAGTTTTTCTATTTAATTTCCTCACCCAGCAAGAGGCTGCCCTTGATTTCTTTTCCCTGCTGTCTCACCAAAATATCCTGAAAATTCTCCATTCAGGCACCCTGATTACATCCCCCACTCTGCATCAAAGGCAGAAAATTACCAGCCACTCCAAAGAAAGCAGCAGCTGCTCGGGTTTAACTCCTCAATGTCACCTCCAGCAGAGACATCCCAGGATCACAGGGGAGTGTTTATTCCAGGAATTTCCAGGGAAGGAACAAGTTCTGAGATCAGGGGAGAAAGGAGGGGGAGCCAGACCTTAAAAACAAAAATCCAGGCTGTAGGTGAGACCTGAGCCCTGTAAAAAAATCCATGGGAGCTCTCCAGGGATCCGACCAAACCTCAGCCTGAGGAAACAGCATCAGCAGCCTGGGATGCCCAGGTGGGGATTCCTGGTTTAGGCAGCGTGGTTTCAGAGGGAAGTTTGGTTTTTGTGCAGCAGGCCACTCCATTGACATCAATTTTCTTCAAGCAGAGGGAAAACCAGACCCAGGCTCCCAGTCTGGGCTGCTTAATTGCAATTGGAATGAGAAGCTGGGTGAAAAACTGCCCCAAAATCAGCTTTGGGAATTGTCTGGTACCAGACCAAGGGTGCATTAGAACTGATTTCCTTTTCTCCATGGGCAAAGCGGTTTAGGCAAAGGGCTGTGGCTGTGAGCCTTCAGAGTGCAGGTTTGAGGAGCACAGTGATAAAAGAGAAGGGGAAAGAGAAGCAAAAGCAGGAATTGTGTCCAAGATGACACCAAGAATGAAGGCAGTGCCACCCAAAGAGCAGCTCAGGAAAAACAGACAAATTGTTAAACGTGGTAATTTTTAATAATGGGCTTTGTAAACCCAGGGCAGTCTGGTGGAGCAGTGGCTCAGTTTGGGTTTGGATAAGGCAGCCCAGGACTATCCCTGGATCCCAGCACAGCTGGAACAGCAGCTGGAACAGGGACAAAGCACAGGATTCCCCCGGGTCCCTCCCCTCCCCTTCTGTCACACACAGGCAGAAAACACCGAGGTTTTTCTCCCATTTACTTCCAGAGGAAAGGAATACAGAGCTTCATTGTACATCATTCCATGGGGGAAGTGAGAGCTGCAGCCTCCCCCGCCCCTGGCAGGAGCCTGCACTGGTCAGCGGTGACAGAGGGGACACAGCCCCTGGGGACAGCCCCGGTGCCACCCCCGGCCCTGGGCTGGGGCTGAGAGGGCAGGAAACGATCCCCAGGAGGGGAAACTCCAGCCCAGCCCTCACTGCCGTGATCCCGGGCTGCCACTGAGGAACGGGGCTTGGAGAGGCAGCGTGGGAGTGCTGGGATACAGTCCCAGTGCTGTGGGGATACATTCCCAGTGGTACTGGAATTCCCAGTGCTGGGATACAGTCCCAGTGCTGTGGGGGTACATTCCCAGTGCTGCAGGAACACATTCCTAGTGGTACTGGAATACATTCCCAGTGGTACTGGAATTCCCAGTGCTGTGGGGATACATTCCCAGTGCTGCAGGAACACATTCCTAGTGGTACTGGAATACATTCCCAGTGGTACTGGAATTCCCAGTGCTGCAGAACACATTCCCAGTACTGTGGGAATAAATTCCTAGTGGTGCAGGGATACATTCCCAGTGGTACTGGAATACATTATCAGTGCTGGGATACATTCCCAGTGCTGCAGGAACACATTCCCAGTGGTACTGGAACTCCCAGTGCTGCAGGAAGACATTCCCAGTGCTGTGGGACTGGAATTCCCAGTCAGGAGGAGGGGCACAGGGCTGTGATCCATCCACAGGCAGCCAGGCACTCCCCTGCCATGCTCAGGAATCCCAGGGAAGGGCACATTCCCCTCCTGGAGCTCTGTTTTTCAGGGATTTGGGTAAAAAGTGACCTGCAAAAGACGAGGGCTTGGCTGGTGGGGGGAGAGGCAGCCCTGGAGCAGCTGCAGCTGTGGTGCTCAGGGGTCTGTGCATCAAAAACATCCACGGGGCTGGCTTGGGGCTCTCTGGGGACACACAATCCTGCGGGAGTGCAGTGCCAGGGCTGAAGGCAAAGCCAGGGCCGCTCCATGGAGCTGGGCTCTCCCAAGGGATCCTTCCATTTCCAGCCCAAACCCCTCCAGCAGCTCAGAGCCAGCACCCTGCAGCTCCCAAGGAGTTTTGCTTACAGGGGAGATACAGAAATAGCCACCAGCTCCAAATTCAAGTGCCAGCAGAAAGGGGCTGGATGGCAACGCCCAGCCTTGGCTACAAGAGCCTGGAACTCCTCCAGGGAATCTTTTGCAGGTCTCCCTTTTAAGGCCTTAATGTCATTACAGAGAGGGATTTGTCTTGTGCTTGCCATTGCTGCCCTCTCTGAGCAGCACCAAAATCTCAAACTGAGCAGCTGCAGTGCCTGGCTGTCAGTGCAGGATGCAGAGGGAGGGACACAACAAGCACCAGGTGCTGAAGCTGCTGCAAGGGCAGGACTGATGTGCCAAGTGTTCTGAACAACCACACACACAGCCAAATGCTGAGCCACTGCAACGCTGCTGCTACTCAGACTCTCAACATCAGCCACAGCAAAGGAAGAGAAATCAAAACCAAACCCAACACCGAGCACTGGTATGGACACAGAAGAGTTTATCTTGGCTGGAGTTGTGTTCCCAGGAGGGAAGACTGGATGTGGCAGTGCCCTGGGGTCCCGAGGCAGATCGAGACCAGATGTTGGCACAGAGATGACAAACACCAGCTGGGGCCAGGTCCAGAGTGGATTGTCATGGCAGGAGCTCCTGCTGCTGAGCAAAGACAGAGCCAGGAGGACAGGGGCTGCTCCCTGCTCCTTGGAAGTTCTGGCCATCAGTTCAGGAACACTGAGACACTTCCCAAACTGCAGCAACAGGATTCTGTTGGCTCCTCAGAGATTCAGTCCCAGAGCTGTTTTGGGTTCAGAAGAAGCAGAGGGAGTCTTTTGTGCCACATCTGTGAAGGGAATTGCAACAGAGAAGAGATCAGAACTCATCAAACACATCCACAACCACCCAGCACAATTCCAGAGTGCCCAGGTGCTTCCCTGCTCTGCTCCATCCCCTGGGAATCACACGCTCCATCCCCCTGGAATCACATGTTCCATGTGGAACAGGGCAGGCCCTGGAGATTTCCAGGGAATGCCTTGGGAATCTGGGTTATAACCTGCCCAAACAGAAGGAAAACTGCATGGCCAATCCTGTGGGACTGCCAAAAGGAAAACTGAAACAGCTCAAGCCCATAAACTCTGGTCATTCACTGTTACTGAACCACAGGATATCCTGAGTTGGAAAGGACCCAAAAAGATCACTAATGAATCACAAAATATGATTTATTTATCATTCTTATTATTTATTTCCTGATCAGTAAATAAAGCCCAGTTTAAGCAGGCCTGTCCCACATGAAGAGCATTCCAGGGAAGATGCTGAGTCCTGGACAAATCCTATTTGAAAATTCTGGTTCATCCCTTCCAACACTGCCTGGCTTTGTACAACTTTGTTAAATGTAAAAAAGAATGAGTCCAAGCAGCAGCTCCCTCACAGAGCCTTCAGCTTTCCCTCCACCCCAGCAAAGGATCCAGGCAGAATTCCCAGCTCTCCTAAGACTGGGTTTAACTCTGCTGAGCCTGGATCCAGGCAGAATTCCCAGCTCTCCCAGGACTGAGTTTAGCTCTGCTGAGCCTGGATCCAGGCAGAATTCCCAGCTCTCCCAGGACTGAGTTTAGCTCTGCTGAGCCTGGATCCAGGCAGAATTCCCAACTCTCCCAGGACTGGGTTTAGCTCTGCTGAGCCTGGATCCAGGCAGAATTCCCAGCTCTCCCAGGACTGAGTTTAGCTCTGCTGAGCCTGGATCCAGGCAGAATTCCCAGCTCTCCCAGGACTGGGTTTAGCTCTGCTGAGCCAGGCTCCAGGCAGAATTCCCAGCTCTCCCAGGACTGGGTTTAGCACTCCTAAGCCTGGCTCCAGGCAGAATTCCCAGCTCTCCCAGGATTGGGTTTAGCACTCCTAAGCCTGGCTCCAGGCAGAATTCCCAGCTCTCCCAGGACTCTGCACTCCCTCCCAGGCCCTGCTGCCATTCCCACCTCCAGCAGACACTGAGAGCTGCTCCAGCTCAGCTTCCAGCTCGGCATCAGAGATGGGGGCACTCAGCCCCTTCTGGGGGACGGGAGGCAGATCCAGGCTAGAATCCTTGCTCGAGTCCTGCAGGAGACTGTCCAGCTCCTTCTCCAGCTCCTCAGAGTCCATCTCTGCTGAGACAAGAAAAGATTTCAGCTCCAAGGAGAGCTCAGTGGCATCCTCACGGCACAGGCTGAGATCCAAACCAGAGCTGTTATTCCTTCCATCCATTGTTACTCACAAGGAATTTCCTCTACTTCTTTTAAAGGACTGAAAATTCAGTCCTGATCTCAGGGAGGAGAATTTTTTCTTGGCACTGAGGCCAAGAAGCTCTGGCACCTTTCAGCAGAGGCAAACAAGCTGCAGCAGCAACCAGGCCAGAGGAAAAAGCTCATCACTTCAGCAAAACAAAGCAGCAGCTGCCCTAAAAATGGATTTAAACCAACACTACCCAGCTTTGACCTGAAACCCAGCCCCAAACGGGGACCAGGAGGATTTGGAGATGAAACAACTGTCAGAGGGGAGAGCTCCCTGCTCCCACTCCCTTCAAGGCACCAACTCTGGTGTTTTGGGAGGAGTTCATTCCCCCAGGGAGGTGCTGAATGTGGGGAGGGAGCAGGGAAAGGATGGAGTAGGGAAAGGAGGGAGCAGGGATGGGATGGAGCAGGGAAAGGAGGGAGCAGAGGTGGGATGGAGCAGGGAAAGGAGGGACCAGGGAAAGGAAGGAGTAAGGGAAAGGAAGGAGCAAGGAAAAGAAGGAGCAGGGAAGGGATGGAGTAGGGAAAGGGAGGGAAAAGGGAATGGAAGTGGCAGGGATGGGAAGGAGCAGGGAAAGGGAAAGGAAGGAGCAGAGAAAGAAGGGAGCAGTGAAAGGAAGGAGTAAGGAAAGGAAGGAGCAGGGAAGGGATGGAGTAGGGAAATGAGGGAAAAGGGAATGGAGGGAGCAAGGAAAGGAGGGAGCAAGGAAAGGAGGCAGTAAGGGAAAGGAAGGAGCAGGGAAAGGAGGGAGCAAGCATAGGGAGCAGGGAAGGGATGGAGCAGGGATGGGAAGGAGCAAGGGAAAGGGACAGAGAAGGGAAGGGAGGGAGGAAGGGAAAGGAAGGAGCAGAGAAGGGAGGGAGGAAGGGAAAGGAGAAGCAAAGGATGAAAAGGCCAGGACATACCCAGACCATTGATCCCCACTCCAGCCAGAGTCTGGGCCACCTCATCTTGGGTGTCACAAAGCTGAGGTAAAACAAACACAATTAGATACAGGTTAGAAATGAATTTTGTGCCCTACTGCAGCTGCTTTATCAACAGCAGAAATAACAAAGAAATCAGGAGTTGGCCTAAGGCAGCAGGAATGAGTGCAAAGGACATTTCCACCATGGTTTTATTTCACAATCATGAACAGCACCAAGGATGGCACATTGGAGGGTCAAAGCCAAAGCAGAATTTCACAGTGGGAGTAAAACCATTGCTCTGATTGAGCTTTTCACAGAAATGCTGAGGTGGAGTTGCAGCTTGGGCTCCAGAACCAGGAAGCAACAGATCCCAGCCAGGACACTCTGCAGCCCCTCAGCTCGAGCTGATGGTGCTGAAGAATGAATCCTTGGCTGTTCTCCACAGCAGCTCAGACTGCAGACTGCCTGCTCACTTCAGCTCCTGCAGCATTAACTCCTCTCCCTCACTGACATGCAGATTACAGAATTACAGAATTAACTGGAAAAGGTTGGAAAAGACCTTTGAGACCATCAAATCCAGCCTATAAACAACAAAAAAAAAAGAAATAAAACAGAATAAAATGAAATAATAGAATAGAACTAAAATAGCATAGAAATAAAATAAACAGAATCAAATAAACAAAATAAACATAAAATAAAATAAAAATAGAACAGAGTAAAAATAGAATAGAATTAGAAGAAATAAAAAAAAATAGAACAAAACCAAAACAAAACAAAGTAATAAAAAAAAGAAATAAAATAAAAAGAAACAAAAAGAAATAAAAAATTTTAAAAACTAAAAGAAACAAAAATAAAATATAAAGAAATAAAAAGAAATAAAAAGAAATAAAATAAAATTAAATAAAATAAAAAGAAATAAAAAGAAATAAAAGAAATAAAATAAAATTAAATAAAATAAAATGAAATAAAAAGAAATATTAAGAAATAATAATAATAAAGAAATAAAATTAAAAGAAATAAAAAGAAATAAAAAGAAATAATATAAAATAAAATAAAATAAAAAGAAATAAAATAAAATTAAAAGAAATAAAATAAAATAAAAAGAAATAAAAAGAAATAAAAAGAAATAAAAAGAAATAAATAAAATAAAATAAAATAAAATGTCAGGCTGTTTCATGCACAGAGCTGCATTCCAGCTCCCAAAGGTTTCATTTGTATTTTTAATACACGTAAAGACTTTCTAGGAAAGCTGGGTGCTTCCCCAGTATTGCTGATCAAAAAACCCCACAAAATGCAAATTTAAAGTCAATTAAAATACACTGCAGCAATACCAGAGGACACAGAAATCTTCTTGCTGATGCTTTAGCTCAAAATTAAATCAGTCTGCTTTAGTGCCATAAAGGGAAAAAACTAAATAATTAAAAGCAACCAAAGAATTAAGAATTAATTAATTAATTAATATCTGGGCAGGTTTCTTGGGGATGTGCCCACCCCCCTGGCTGTGCCAGTACCTCCTGGATCTGATCCACCAGGTTCTCTGCCCTCTCCACAGTCACATCCTTCATGGAAAGCTTCAGAGCTCCCACTCCAGCCTGGTAGGCATTGAACACCTGGAAATTCAAAATAAAACAGAGGAAGATGCACAGTGCTGATGAAATCCAGCCTGGTTGGTATTAAATATCTTGAAATAAAAAATAAAATACAGAAAGATGCACAGTGCTGATGAACTCCAGCCTGAGAGTCATTAAACACTGGAAATTAAAAATTAAAGAGATGAAGATGCACAGTGCTGATGAACTCCAGCCTGCTTGGTATTAAATACCTGGAAACTAGAAATAAAAGACAGATGCACAATACTTATGAAATCCAGGCTGGCAGGTATTAAATACCTGGAAATAAAAAATAAAAGAGATGAAGATGCACAGTGCTCATCAACTCCAGCCTGGTTGGTATTAAATACCTTGAAATAAAAAATAAAATACAGAAAGATGCACAGTGCTGATGAACTCCAGCCTGAGAGTCATTAAACACTTGGAAATTAAAAATTAAAGAGATGAAGATGCACAATGCTCACAAACTCCAGCCTGGTAGGTATTAAATACCTTGAAATTAAAAATGAAAAAGATGAAGATGCACAGTGCTGATGAACTCCAGCCTGGCTGGTATTAAACATCTTGAAATTCAAACTAAAAGAGGAATATGCACAATGCTGATGAGAACAGTGGGAGCTGCTCTCCAGAGCTGCTTCCCAAGCAGCATCCTTGGAGAAACACCCGGCCATGGAGGGAGCTTTATGCGGAGGGGCATGGCCAGGGTAAACCCCACCCTCGGGAGAAGGGAGGAGGGGAGGAGCAGGGGAGGAGCCCGGGAGGAGCCCTCGGTACCATCTGGTCGGTCTGCGAGGCGTAGATCCGATCCAGGATTCCCTGCACCGCGTCCAGCTTGGAGTGCAGCTCCTCGATGCGCCGCTCCGTCCTCCGCTTGGACTTGAGGCACCTCAGGGCCTGGCAGGGACACAGACACACACAGAGATCAGATCACACAGAGAGGGATCAAATCACAGAGATCAGATCACACAGAGAGATCACACAGAGAGAGAGATCAGATCACACAGAGAGATCAGATCACACAGAGAGAGCTCAGATCACAGAGAGAGCTCAGATCACACAGAGAGAGAGATCAGATCACACAGAGAGGGATCAGATCACACAGAGAGGGATCAGATCACACAGAGAGGGATCAGATCACACAGAGAGATCAAATCACACAGAGAGAGATCAGATCACACAGAGAGGGATCAGATCACACAGAGAGGGATCAGATCACACAGAGAGAGCTCAGATCACACAGAGAGCTCAGATCACAGAGAGAGAGCTCAGATCACAGAGAGAGAGCTCAGATCACAGAGAGAGAGAGCTCAGATCACACAGAGAGCTCAGATCACACAGAGAGAGCTCAGATCACACAGAGAGAGCTCAGATCACAGAGAGAGAGAGCTCAGATCACACAGTGAGAGAGCTCAGATCACACAGAGAGAGCTCAGATCACACAGAGAGAGATCAGATCACACAGAGAGATCAGATCACAGAGCTCAGATCACACAGAGAGATCAGATCACACAGTGAGAGAGCTCAGATCACACAGAGAGAGCTCAGATCACACAGAGAGAGATCAGATCACACAGAGAGATCAGATCACAGAGCTCAGATCACACAGAGAGATCAGATCACACAGAGAGATCGAATCACACAGAGAGAGATCAGATCACCCAGAGAGGGATCAGATCACACAGAGAGAGCTCAGATCACACAGAGAGAGCTCAGATCACACAGAGAGAGCTCAGATCACACAGAGAGAGCTCAGATCACACAGAGAGAGAGCTCAGATCACACAGAGAGAGATCAGATCAGAGAGAGCTCAGATCACACAGAGCTCAGATCACACAGAGAGAGAGCTCAGATCACACAGAGAGAGAACTCAGATCACACACACACACAGAGCTTTGTAACATTATATATTCTTAACTAAATTATGTATTTACAATCTTAGTGTTATTAATTAATTTTAGAAGGTTTTTTTAATAGTTTTAAGTTAAATGCAGTGGGTTTTTTAGGAGTTAGAGTTTGTTAGTATAAACAGCCTAAAATTTTTAACACCTAAAATATTCCAGCTAAACTCCAAAACACCTAAATATTCCAGTTTTAATATCTTAAATATGCCACCTGAAATATTCCAGCTGGAATATTTCTGAATATTCCAGTTTTAACATCTAAAATATGCCACCTGAAATATTCCAGCTGGCATCTGCCCCTGTTCACATTCCTGGGTGTTGAAATTTCCTTCACAAAAAGGAGTTTCATGTTGATTAAAAGCAGGAGTTTGTAGTCTGCTGCATCATACAAGAGGTGGGGAAAAGCAGAGAAAGGTGAAATGTGTGTTTTTGTTTGTGCTAAACTTGTTCAGAAATGATCATGTCAAGAAAAATGTTTTAACTGACAAATTAAAAAGAAAATTAAAAAAAAAAGGAAAAGAGCCAGGAGTTGGATTTTGATGATTCTGAGTGGGTCCCTTCCAACTTGGGATATTCTGGGATTGGAAGTGTCATAAAAACCCCAAATCCACCAGGAATCCCTGAGGCACACACAGAACCAGTGGGGTGAAGAGTTTATTTCCAATTCCCTTCATCCCCTCACTCTGCAAAAAGAAATCCTTCACCCTAAGGAGAGCTTTGGCTTCAGAGCCACCACCCCACACCCCGGGATGAGGCCCCAGGTCTAACCCTGGGCACGAGCTGCAGATCTAGGGCAGCTCCAGGACATTTCCACTCACCAGCTGCTTCTTCCCAGCTCTGCACGCACTCCTGGCATCCTCTTTACACCTGCAAGATGGAAAAAGGAGAAAGGAAAGGAAATTTCTTCCTTTTTTCACAAGCCACAACCACCCCCGCCCTCTCTGAGGGAACCACAAGGTGCATTTTGGATCCAACCACCCTCAAACCACTGCTGATTCCCACAAGTCCTTGACTGCACTCCAAATCCTTGCAAACATTCCCTGCACCTTGTTTTCACAGGGAACAAAGAGGAAAAGCTGCCCCAGCACACGGCTGTGACTGTTTATTTATGAACAGGAAAGAACAAGAGGAGAAAGCAGCTTCTAATTGTGTCCCAAAGTTCTACATCCCACAGATGTTGTTCCCACCACCCTTCCCCAAATTACTTCTCTGCTTCCTGGGAAAGGGACTCCACCTTCTGTGAGAGCAGCTGCTCACTCTGCATCAGCTGATAAACGCCGATGTCCACGTCGTTCATCGGGGACACCTTGGCGTGGAGGCCTCGGGCAAACTTCACAATCTGCAATCAGAGCAGCACAGGCTGGAGTCACTCCCCAGAAATCTCAATCAGGAACAGCTGCACTTGGAAGGAAGGAAAAGGAGTTTCTGCACTCCCAGTTGAGGCCTTGGCGTCATGAGGAGGTCCCAGTGACCACAGGGTTTGATATTAAACGAGGAGCAGGATCAGCAGTGTGGAAACAAAAAGCCTCAAGGCTTTAAATGACAATTTAAAAAGCCTCAAGGCTTTAAATGACAATTTAAAAAGCCTCAAGGCTTTAAATCTTCCACCTGGAAGATTTAAAGCTGTCCCTGGGTTCTGGAAGGGGATGGGAATGTCAGACTCCCAAGGACTTCAGAACACCACAGGGAAAGTGCAATCTCAGAGCTGTGTGCCTTCGCCTCTGCAGGAAGTGACAGACATTAACAGCTTTACAAAAATGTGGAATTCCACGCTGATTCCAGAGGTGTGGAGTCTGTGTGGTTGGGAACAGTCAACCTGCAGGGTCTGCCATGTTTTTAACTCCTCAGTTAAATCTGAATTATTATAAATGTCTAAAGAACCGACTGTCGCCGTGATATTTTCTGAAAAATCCCCTCGCCAGGATTTCTTCTCCTGGGAAGATGAGACGCCTCAGCTTCTCCACGTTTTGCTCCTCTGGAATGTGCTCTGGAGATCGTTTATCCAAAGATGTGAATTGGTTTTAATTAATGCCCAATCACAGCCAGCTGTGTCAGACTCTGAGGAGTCAGTCAGGAGCTTTCATGATCATTCTTTTCTGGCCTTCTGATGTGTCCTTTCTCTTTCTTCAGTAAAGTTTTAGTATATAACATAATTATAATATAATATATTATCATATAATTATAATGTAATATAATATATTATCATATAATTATAATGTAATATAATATATTATCATATAATTATAATGTAATATAATGCAATATAATATAATGCAATATAATGCAATATAATGCAATATAATGCAATATAATGCAATATAATATAATATAATATAATATAATATAATATAATATAATATAATATAATATAATATAATATAATATAATATAATATAATATAATATAATATAATGCAATATAATATAATATAATATAATATAATATAATATAATATAATATAATATAATATAATATAAATAATATAAATTAAATTAAATTAACTATAATATAAATGTAATGTAATGTAATGTAATGTAATGTAATATCATTAAATAAAATAATAAATCAGCTTTCTGAGGACATGTAGTCAAACTCTCATCTCTCACCTCGTCCTGAGGACCTCACACCACAACCTGCCAAGCCAGAATTAGGCTTTCTTGTCACCTCCAGCCAGGTAACAACACTGAAGCACCTGGAATTCCCCTTTCCAGGCAGAGCACACCCATTTGAGCCGCCAGAATGGCTGAAATCCATTTCTCTCGGGATGACGCCCCCCAGAAGCAGTCACCTGGACCCTGTACCTTCTCTCCATTCTGCTCCAGGATGGTGACCCTCTTCTCCTTCTGCAGCTGGAGCAGCAGCAGGTAGAAGGTTCTCTCGTCGGGGCAGAGGGCGGCGCAGAGCGAGCGCAGCTCGGACAGGGCCACCACGGGGTGGGAGCAGAGGGCAGAGCCCTGGTACAGGCGGTACACCTCCTCTGCCTTCTCCTGCAAGGAGAAGGGCAGACAGAAACCTTACGGGACTCCGAGATTCTAGAGGAGCTGAGGTTTTAGTCAAGAGATAAGCTTCATTGGGGTTAATTACAATAGATGGGTGGGCCTCGATGAAGTTAAGAGTTAGTAGTTAACTAACAATTGGTTGCTTGTCAATTATTTGATGAGCTGGGTTTGTAATGAAGAATACAGAAACTGATAAATAGCTTTTAGGAACATAAGACAATCGTTTTTAGGAACATAAGACAATTGTTTTTAGGAACATCAGGCAATTCAGCCTCCTCTGTCCTGAAACCAACTGAAGATGGGGAATGGGAGTTCTACCAAGGGTTCATTTGTCATAGTCACTTTGAAAAGGTAGAAAGGTCAGGATGAGGAAGACTTCATTTACTTCCTCATTTTGGGACCCCTCCCTATGGTATTCACATGCTCTCTGCACAGAAAGAACTGTGAGACAAGCAGAGAAGAAGGAAAACACAGTTCTTATCTTGCTGGCTGTGCCTGTGTTGTGCTACAGTAGGATGCAATTTGGAGATTGTTTACCCAAAGTGAGGATGTTTTGTTCCCTTGGCCTATCAGGGCCAGGTGTGTGTGGGACTGTCACGGGACAGTCAGAGAGAACCAGAGATGAGGGCAGCTCTGGGCAGTTGTGAGCAAGGGTGAGTGCTTGGCAGATTCAGTTTAGATTAACTGTACATAATACAGTATAATAAAGTAATTAATTAGCCCTCTGATGATGGAGTCAGATGCATCATTCTCTCTCCCCTTCCTCGGAGTCACCTTTGATTTACAACACCTCCCCATGAAAGGGACCACCGACCCATTTCGAGGGACAAACTACTCATGCTTAATGGCTTTTGAACTAATTACCACACAAAGCAGGGAATGGGATGTACCAAGTTATGAATATGTGTTTCTATTTTGGGTATTCAATAGCTGTACAGATAAAAGGGTTCTGTAACCACCTGTAAATTAAGGTGTGTATTTGGCAGTTATTCCACAATAAACACACACTTTGTAACTTAAAACTGTTTGAGAGATTTTGGATATCAGTACTGGATCAATATCCATACTGGGAATGGGCCGTACCAAAGTCATGAACATGGATTTGTATTTTGGGTGTTCAATACCTTTATAGATAAAAGGACTCTGCAATCACCTGTAAATTGGGTGTGTATTTGGCAGTTATCCCACAATAAACAAACACTTTGTAACTTTAAACTGTTTGAGAGTTTTTGTCTCTCAGAGTTGGATATCAGTACCAGATCAATATCCATACTGGGAATGGGATGTACCAAAGTTATCAATGTGCATTTGTATTTTGGGTATTCAATAAGTACAGATAAAAGGATTCTGTAATCACCTGTAAATTGGGTGTGTATTTGGCAGTTATCCCACAATAAACACACACTTTCTAACTTTAAACTGTAAGAATGTTTTTGTCCCTCCCAGCTGGACATCGGTACTAGATCAATGTCCATAATTTTTGAATAAATCACAGTGATGCCTTAGGATTCCAGCTGTGGTGTTTCCCTGATCCTGTCCTGCCTTAGTGCATCCCTCTGAACTCCACAGGGAGTGTCAGTTACTGTCCTCACTGCTTGGGCACACAGAACAATCCCTCCAGGCCTGAGATCCAAGGACACTCTGCTGCCTCAGGCCCCAGAAAGCATCAACAAAAGTGAATTGGGGGGAGCAAACTGGGGGTGAATGACTTCATTACCTGAGGCTGTAATTGGACAATTAACCCCTGATATGTAAATGAACCAAATTCACACCTGTATGAAAAACTCCAAGGTGACCACTGTGCACCTTGGAGGCTGCTGACTGCCCAAGGTGTAGCTACCTTTAGGCCTTTAATACTATTTATTATTAACATTTATTATTAACATTAATTACTAGTGTTATATATTAATTTATTATTTATTATTAATGTGATATTATTTCTCTTTAATCATTATTTTTATTAATAAATTGATATTTTTTATTAATAAATACCCACTTTATTCTCTAACTCTACTCTAGGTAGCCACTCCAAGGCATCCCAGGGATGCTGGCAGCCCACAGAGCATTCCTGCTCTTCCCAAATCCTCCCACACCTCCTTCCTCCCAGCTTGGACACTTCCTGCTTTATTCCAGAGTGAATTTCAGAATGAGCCACATGGAACTCAAAATAGTCATCCGCCAAAACCAAAACTCTGTTATGGACATTCCCTGGAAAGCTGTGGAGCAGCACAGGAACCACACAGGCAATCAGTTGGCTTCCCCTGCACTTCCTGGAAATCCCTCCCCAGGTCTGAACCAAATAAAAATTCCTGGTTTCAAACATTTCCTGCATTTCTGCTGGACACAGTAACCCAGAGAACCCAGCAAGGCCCGGGCTCATTCTGCAGCCACAGAGTAACAGAGAGAGCAGAGGGGCTGGGCCAGGATCCAATCCCGTGGGAAAGTAGCTGGAATAATGCCCAGGGAATCTGGGCTGGGGGGACTCTGGATGGCCAGGCGGGGGCTGTTCCATCCCCTGCTCATCCCCGGAGCAGATGGAGCTCAGGCTCAGAGTTCCTCATGTCCCAGCTCCAGCCTGGGATTCCCAGCTGGCTCCCAGCACAGGTCTCACCTCCCTGGACAAGCAAGGAATTCTGTCCTTCCTTCTTCTTGTAGTCAGTGAGGAGTGACTGTCAGAGCCATGGAATGCTTTGGGATGGAAGGACCTGAAATCCCACCCAGAGCCACCCCTGCCCTGGCAGGGACACCTCCCACTGTCCCAGGGGCTCCAGCCTGGCTTTGGCACTGCCAGGGATCCAGGGGCAGCCACAGCTCCCTGGGAATTCCATCCCACCTTCCCAGGGAGGAATTCCTTCCCAATATCCCATCCATCCCTGCCCTCTGGCAGTGGGAGCCATTCCCTGTGTCCTGCCCCTCCATCCCTTGTCCTCAGTCCCTCTCCAGCTCTCCTGGAGCCCCTTCAGGCCCTGGAAGGGCTCTGAGCTCTCCTGGAGTCTTCTCCTCTCCAGGTGAACATTCCCAGCTCTCCTGGAGCCCCTTCAGGCCATGGAAGGGGCTCTGAGCTCTCCTGGATCCTTCCTTTCCCCAGCTGAACACCCCCAGCTCTCCCAGCCTGGCTCCAGCCCGTGGAGCAGCTCCATCATTTTCAAGGAACATCTAAATCCCTTCCCATGCCCAAGGCACTCCCCCCATCTCTCTCCAGGCTTTTGACCACCTCAGCAGCACCAAGGAAGATCTGCTCAGCCCTGAGCCCTCCTTCCCAGCACATGAAATGACTCCTGGTTTTCCTGGAGATGCACAGGAAAGCTCTGCACAACACTTACCTGCAGCAGCTCCACGTAAATCAGAACCTCCTCTTCCTCGGGGATTTTGCTGTCCCCCAGCACGCTGGAGAGGGTCCACTTGAGGGGCTTCAGGATGAAAACTCCCACACCCCATGAGATCCAGCTGCTGTCTACACTGGCCATGAAGTCTGACTCCCTCTGGAGCTTCCCACGTCTAGGGAAAAGATAATTCACATGGAACTGAACACAGCCAAACTAAACCCTGGATATCCTGCACATCCTCCACTCCAGGGGCATTTTCTACCACCAAATCCAGCTCAAGTTTGAGATTTCAGTGCTGGAAGCACACAGAGGTTTCCACTCCTCCTCTGCTTCCTCTGGATGGATCCCAAGTGCCTTTTCTTTACTCTTTTTTCCAGTTTTGCAAGTTTCTCCCAGTTTTCTACTCAAAACTGATGAAGCATCAAAGGAGGGGATGAACAGGAGGATCAGTTTTAGGGGTAAACAGCCATTTCAGGATAGCTCCGTTTTTATATTAAATTGCAACAACAGCTTCTCAAATCTACGAGTTTTCATTTTCAGGTCACCAAGAGAGCTCCTGCTGTTTTTAGCCTCCTCGAGGTGCCAGTCCCGGGCTCCAATTTCACAGCACAAAATCTCTGCTTGCAAACACCAGCTCAACACATCCCCAGTGCCCTCAGCAGCTGCGACACCACAACATTCCAGGGTATATCCCCCTATTTAACAGCCATATTCCTGTGGGAATATTCCTGTCCTCCCACACCTCCTGCGAGGCCCTGGCTGAGCTCTGACTCCGTGTCCAGCTCGGCCTCCCAAATTCCACGCACACACGCCACGAACCGCAATTCACAGAATCTCAGACTGCTTTGGATTGGAAGGACCTCAAATCCCACCCAGCGCCACCCCTGCCATGCCAGGGACACCTGACACTGCCTCAGGTTGCTCCGAGCCCATCCAACCCGGCCTTGGACGCTTCCAGGCACGGGGCAGCCACAGCTGCTCCGGGAAACCCGTGCCAGTGCAGAATTCCCCTCCAGGCTGGCACAGCACGGATCCATCGCCAGCCGCATCCCCTGACACCCCCCACACCCTCCCCGACCTCCTTTACCTCAGCAGCTCCCTGAGGACGGTGCCGAGCCCCAAGGGGACGCTGCCCCGCCGCTCGAAGCCGTTCTGCAGCTCCCTCAGGCACGTCCTCACCGCGCCCCGCCGCCGGCCGCGGGCCAGAACCAGCCCGACCCAGAAGGCCATCTTGCTGTCCCACTCGGTGCTGTTCACCTCGCGGCTCTGCTTGAAGGCCGAGAATAGGAAGGCCATGCGCTCGTCATCCGTCTCCCACTCCGGGGGCAGGTCCCCGGCCGGGGCCGGCCCAGGGGGGGCCTCCCCCGGGCTGCACATCTACGCGAGCCCCCGGCTCGGCCGCGGCCTCCGCCCGGCCCGGCCGCCCGCCCGCCTGCCTCAGGGGAGACGTGCACGGCGCATGCGCGGTGCCACCCCCGCGCCCCCCCGCCTCACTTGGGGTGGGCCGCGCCGTCCCCCCCTCAGCCCCCGCTGTGGTACGGCCCGGAGAGGGTCATCGGCCCCGCCCCCAATCGCCGCCCGGATGCCTGACGGTGACGTCACGGTGACGTCATATATGGGGTCATAAATTGTGTCAACGCCAGTGGTGAGGGGGCGGGGCTTGGGCTATTTGGGACTACATATAATAATTATATATATTATATATATTTCCCATATATTTCATATACAGAATAAATGTATATTTTTAACTTTCATCATATAACATTTATTATTATTATTATCATAATCATTATCATTATTAATTAATAATGATACTATTATTCTATTCTATTCTATTAATATATAATATATTATATTATATTAATTATATTATATTATTATACAATTATATATCGATAGTATTAATAATTATAATGAATATATAATATATAATAATAAATAATAAATATATAACAATAATAATAATAAATCTATTATAAGATAATGTACATATAACATAAACTATATCATAAAAATTGTGTTAATGTATAACATCATAACTAAATATTAATTAGTATGTAATAATATAGGTACAAGTATATTCTATAATACTATATTGTGTACATTATATTTACATTATCTAATACAATATTATATGTATGATATAATAATCTGATATATCCCATCATGATACAAAATTAGATGATAATATTATATTATCATTATTTCGTATATAATGGATCTAATTCAAGGTGTTATTATATTATATATAATAATGTCTCATTGTATATCTTATATATATATATATATACATTATATATATATATATAATTAAATTGGTGCAGATTGCCCAGAATTTGGTGACAGCACCTTGGCTCTGCCAGCCCAGGGAGGGCAGCAGGTCCCAGAGCTGCCTCTAAACCAATCCATGAAAATCAGGGAATGACTCAGCATGGACAGCATTTCTTTTTAGCTCCTTCCAAACCAAAATTTCCTATTTATTCTTATATTTATTATTCTAGTTTTATATATAATTTTATATATTATATAGTATTTTATTATATTTATTTTAATATTCTGTATCATTATATTTACTATATAATATATATTATATACTTTTATATATAGCATATTTGTATTTTATTATTTTAATATATATAGTTATATTTTATATATAATTGTATATTATATTTATTGTTATCTTTATTATTATATTTATTATAATATATAATATATTGTATTTATTATTAAATTGATATAAAGTTTTAAACAATATATATTATATTATTATATTGATTATAATAGTCTATATAATTATATTTAATATGTAGTATATATTTTATAGTACATATTTATCTTTTTATTATATATAGTTATATTTTATATATAATTGTATATTATATTTATTGTTATCTTTATTGTTATATATTATAATATAATAGAATAATTTGTTTAGTATATATTAATATATAGTTTATATTATCTTATGTATCATATTATATATTATATATTATATATTATATATTATATATTATATTATATATAATATAATATATAATATATAATATATAATATTATATATTTTACATTTTACATTTTACATTTTATATTTTATATAATAATCTCTCCAGTTCTAGAGTTCTAGCCCCAAAATGAAATCCTTTTGTGCCTGGAAATGCGTTCCCAGCAGAGGGCCCAGCCTGGCTTTAAGGAGGGCAGGTTTTGGTGTTATCAGGAACAAAAACACTGTTCCAGGAAGGAAAAGGATCCCGAGGCTTTGTCCAAAGCCAGGCCTTGACCTGGGGGTGGAGCTGGGATCACATGTGGGGGTGGAAAGGGCCAAAGGATGAGCTCAGCCTAAGCATGGGCTGGGCCGAAGGTTGAGCTGGGCCAAAGGTTGAGCTGGGCCTGAGTATGAGCTGGGCCCGAGGATGAGCTGGGCCCAAGGACAAACTGGGCCAAGGGGTGAGCTGGGCCTAAGGATCAGCTGGGCCTGAGGATGATCTGGGCCTGAGTATGAGCTGGGCCCGAGGATGAGCTGGGCCCAAGGACAAACTGGGCCAAGGGGTGAGCTGGGCCTAAGGATCAGCTGGGCCTGAGGATGATCTGGGTCAAAGGATGAGCTGGGCCTGAGGGCGAGCTGGGCCTGAGGGCGAGCTGGGCCTGAGGATGAGCTGGGCCTGAGGGTGAGCTGGGCCTAGGGATGAGCTGGGCCTAGGGATGAGCTGGGCCTAGGGATGAGCAGGGCCTAGGGATGAGCTGATCCCAGCACTCCGGGTCAGGCACTGCCCCGGGATGGATCCCCCCAACCCCTCCGGCTGCTTCCGCTGCCGGCCGGGAGAGACTCGGGACAGGTGGGACCCTGAAGGATGCACAACAGGGAATTCCTTCCCGGGTTTCCATTGCTCAGCCCTTCCTGGGGAAGCAGGGATCCAGCACAGGGATTTGGGAAGATAAATCCCATAATTCCAAATAAATCCCATAATTCCAAATAAATCCCTCAGCCCTTCATGGGGAAGCAGGGATCCAGCACACATATTTGGGATGATAAATCCAATAATTCCAACTGTTTCTGCTTTCATTCAGCCCTTCGCAGGGAAGCAGGGATCCAGCACACATTTTTTGGGAAGATAAATCCCAGCATTCCAAATAAATCCCATAATTCCAAATAAATCCCTCAGCCCTTCCTGGGGAAGCAGGGATCCAGCACAGGTATTTAGGAAGATAAATCCCATAATTACAAATAAGTCCCAGCATTCCAAATGTTCTGCTTCCCCTCTGCCCTTCATGGGGAAGCAGGAATCCAGCACACATTTTTTGGGAAGATAAATCCCATAATTCCAAATAAATCCCATAATTCCAAATAAATCTCTCAGCCCTTCATGGGGAAGCAGGAATCCAGCTCACATGTTTGGGGAGATAAATCCCATCATTCCAAATAAATCCCATCATTCCAAATAAATCCCTCTGCCCTTCGTGGGGAAGCAGGGATCCAGCACTCATTTTTTGGGAAGACAGATCCCACCACTCCAGGTGTTCCTGCTTCCCCTCTGCCCCTCTCAGGTGTGCCCCCACCCTGGAGCTGCCCCATTCCTGGGACACAGCACGTGGAGCTGGAGCCGTTCCAGAGGGGCTCGGGGGGATGGAGCCCCTGTCCCAGGAGGAAAGGCTGGGAGAGCTGGCATTGTTCAGCCTGGAGAAGATTTGGGGTGGCCTCGCTGTGGCCTTCCAGTGCCTGGAGGGAGGAAAGTGGGACAGGGACAATTCACAAGGACACAGGGAATGGCTTCCCACCACCAGAGGACGGGGTTAGATGGGATATTGGGGAGGAATTCTTGAATTTCCCAGAGAAGTTGCAGCTGCCCCTGGATCGCTGAAAGTGTCCAAGGCCAGGCTGGAGCACCCTGGGACAGTGGGAGGCATCCCTGCCATGGCAGGGGGTGGCACTGGGTGAGCCCTTCCCACCCAAACCATTCCAGGATTTTTCCCCAGTTTTGCAGTGCTGGACATTGCCATGGTCAGGAACATCCCTGGGCTCAGCTGTGTCCCCTCCCAGTCTTGTTTCCTGTCCCACTGGAAGCAGGAAAAGCCTGGAGGTTTTTTCAGAAATACTGAAAACATCTTGCTGTAAACAACACCGCACTCAGCACAGACCCAAAACTGCTCCTGTGAGCAAAATTAAATAAATCTGGCTCTAGCCCAGCCCAAACCAGCACAATCCCTCCTGGAAATTCAGCTGTGGGGAAAAACCATGATATCACTTACAAGATATAAATTAAAATATAGTTTGGCTGGAGAATGCCAATCGACATGCTCTGAGAAATTTGGGACAAAAGATTCAAGGTATCCTCAGTGTTCAAACCCAAAACCAATTTTTACTTTGCTTTTGTAGCCTGGAGAGGGAGCAGCAGCAGCTCTGTCCCCTCACGGAGGTTTAACCTGGGATGGGACTCTTCAAGATTAGGAAAAAACTGGATTTTATCCATCATTTCGACCTGCTGAGCCAGAGGTTTGTGCTCCAGTTCCTGCTCCAGTTTCCAAGCTGGCAGGTGGATGTGGAGTTTGGAAAGGGAGTTTGGATGTGGAGGAGTTTGGATATAGGAGTTTGGAAAGGGAGTTTGGATGTGGATATAGGATTTGGATAGGGAGTTTGGATAGGGAGTTTGGATAGGGAGTTTGGATATGGAGTTTGGATATGGAGTTTGGATAGGGAGTTTGGATAGGGAGTTTGGATATAAGATTTGGATAGAGAGTTTGGATGTGGAGGAGTTTGGATGTGGAGTTTGGATAGGGCGTTTGGATATGGAGTTTGGTTTGGGAGTTTGGATATGAGGAGTTTGGATATGGAGTTTGGATTGGGAGTTTGGATATGGAGGAGTTTGGATATGGAGCTTGGATTGGGAGTTTGGATATGGAGGAGTTTGGACAGGGAGTTTGGACATGGAGATTGGATATGGAGATTGGATATGGAATTTGGATGTGGAGGAGTTTGGATAGGGAGTTTGGATACAGGGCTTGGATATGGAGTTTGGATAGGGAGGAGTTTGGATGTGGAGTAGTTTGGGGTGTGGAGGAGTTTGGATAGGGAGGAGTTTGGGATAGGGAGGAGTTTGGATGTGGAGAAGTTTGGGATGTGGCAGAGTTTGGGATGTGATGGGGCAGAGTTTGGGATGTGATGTGGAGGAGTTTGGGATGTGGTGTGGAGGAGTTTGGGATGTGACATGGAGCAGTTTGCTGGGGATGTGACATGGAGCAGTTTGTTGGGGATGTGGATTTTTGCAAAACCCTCACTCTCTCCTCCATCCCACAGCTCCTTTTAAGTCGTGGTTAAGGGGAGGGAAGGGGACAAGGGAGACAAAGGGAGAGGAGAGCTCTGAGTTCTGCATTTACTGTTAATTTTCCCTTGTTTTTAGGGCACTGGGCTGGCAGGGAAGGAGGAGGGTTTGTTTGACCTTTCCCCTGCAGGAAGCTGCCTCAGGAGAGGGAAAGGGAGAAAGGAAGAAAAATCCACCTGCTTGCCCTGAGCAGCCCACAAACCCCAAAAATAAAGCAGGCAAAGGGAGTGAGGACAGAAATCTGAGCACCTCTCACCGCAGAGGGGAAACTGAGGCACGGAGAGTGGCTTGCCCAGGCTTGCCCAAGAAAGGTGCAGTGGGGAATGGAGCTCTGTTCCTCTGTTCTCATAAAGTTCACAGCTTGCCAGAGCTTTTTTTTTTTTTTCTTCAGTTTCAAAGAGGAACTTGGAATTTATGAGCCAAATAATTCGTTGGTCAGGAGGAAGGGGGGGATGGTCAAAATTATCTTATGGCCTCAGAGCCCTCCCAGGCGCCAAAACAGGCAGGAGGCAGCACAGAACTGAAGGTAAAACTGGATGGTGAAGTTCAAAAATAAAACATAGATGGTCACGTACCCAAGCAGCTCCCCGGGGTGTGCTGAGGGTCACAGCCCTGACAGAGACGCTCTGGGAGGGGAGATTAGAGCCTCCCACAGCCCCAGTCTTTGGTAGAGCTGGATGTTGAACAAAGGAAAGCTGAGTCAGACAGGATAGGAACGTTTTGAGGTCTGGATGTCAGTGTGAGCCAGAGGAGGAGGTTACCTATTAACTGAGCCTGATAAGGCTCAGCTTCCCCAGTCACCCATTTACTGCTCATTCCCTGTGGGAATTTCATGCTCCAGACTCCCTTCTCTCCCCAGCCAGAGGGCAGGAGTTCAGCCAAGCTCCTGCTCCAACCCTCACCTGGTTTTATTCTCCACTTGCAGCAGAACTGAGAAAGCCAGGGGAGGATTTAAGACCCCAAAACTGGAGGGTCCCCTCTTCTTCTCAACGTGCTCAGTTTCCCCCCAGTGCTGTGCTGGGGTGCAGCCTCCTGGCTCCAGGGGACTCTGGGTGCAGAGGGATAAACAGGCTGGGGGTGATAAAGGCTGGAGGTCTGGCCCTGGGAGATAAACACACACCCCTTTCTCACTTGTGGCCAGAGCCTGCCCAAAACCCACCTTAAAGGAAAACCACAGTGGTTTTTCTGGGATGGGAATTCTTGCTGGGAGAGGGAATGATGTGTCTGCCCAGTGTCCCACTCCTGGGGATGGCTGGGGACAGGGAGAGGGTGACCACCCTGACCTCCCTCCCCAGCTTTAATCCCCACTGAGCTGCCTTTGTAGAAATATTCTCCCTGTGATTTGCCAGCACAGATAACTCGGGGCTGGTTTATAAATGGGGAGACTGAGGCAGAAAGAGAAAACCCTGTGGCTTCCCAGCAACGTTTGGTGGGAGGAGGATGGGATCCCGGGCTCTGGATGCTGAGGGTGTCCTGTCCCTGCTGGGATGGCTGTGGAGCAAACTGGCATGTTCCATGTGGAGCACATCCCGATTTGTCCTGGCTGAACTCAGGCACAGCAGTTCCCTAAAGAGCATCAGGTTGATTTTTCAGAGAGAATGAACAGAGAGGATGAATCCTTCCCCATCCTGTTTGCACGTGGATTAGCATTTAGCTGTAGTCCTGGACCTAAACCTCGTTCTAGCTCTGCTCTAACTGAGAAATGAATCATTCTCTGGGGACTCCAATGACTTCAGCTGCAGTCAGTGGTGCCCAGAGCACAGAACACATGGTGTTGGTTAAACAAAAGGCCCCACATACTTTTTGGGGGCTTGTAATAGAAGTACACACCCAGGAAACGAGCAGGAATCCTTCTTCTCCTCGAAATCCCATTTCAGCTCCATTAATTGTGGCACAGCCAGGCTGAATAATTGAAATCCCATTTCAGCTCCATTAATTGTGGCACAGCCAGGCTGAATAATTCCCCGTGCCAGGACACAACCAGGCGGCCGTGCCTCGTCCTGCCATGAGCACAGCCACCAAGGAGAGGGTGCTTCCCAAACACCCACATCCGGAGTGGATTAGCTGTGATCCTCCTCATCCAGCTGAATGCAAGGAGCCTTCCTGCCCTCCTCCCAGGCCGGGGTGCTCAGCAGCTCCTTGGTATGATCGATGCACTGAGCACTTTGCTCGCTGAGCAGTATTTTTCATGCCTTGGTGCTGCGTGCATTTTTCAGGCTATCTCCTGCAGATTTTCCTGCCTTCGGGCACTTAAGCAAACCCAACCTGCTTTTTTACACTCTCCGATGAGTCAGCGGGGAGGTGACGGACGGGAACGCACAAGGTTTCAGTTCAGTACTAGGAAAACATTAACGAGAGAGAGTTCTCTGTCCCAGAATCCCGATTCTGGAACGATTTGGGTAGGAAGAGGCCTGGCAAAGCTCTCTTGGAGCCCCTTTAGGTGCTGGAAGGGGCTCTGAAGTCTCCGGTTCCTGTCCTTCCTAAAGCTCCTCTACCGCTCCATTCCAACACTGCCACCACAGCTCCACCATCTCAGTAAAATCAGACTTTTCTTGGAATTATTTTTTCTCACACACACTCCCCTGATTGCGTGCAGCACCAGAGCCGTTTGTGTAACAGCAGAAAGTCCAAAGATTTAACTTTTACGGGTTTTTTTCCATTTCATCTCGAGTTCTGTCCCGCCAAAAAAAAAAAAAAAAAAAAAAAAAAAAAAAAAAAGGAAAAATACCAACTAAATACCAACTACGAACGAGGCTGAACTTCCCAGCTCTGGGGTGAGATGGCGATTTTTTTGCAAGACTGCCGTGCCTTGTGCCTTGAAGCCTTGAACCTTCCCGGAATCCCATGGGATTATCCACTTAACCCCCTCTTCTCGGAGCACAAAACCCCGCGGCTTTGCTCGCTCCAGCCCGGTGAGTGATCGGGAAAAAATGCGAGAGGAGAAGCAACAGCCTGAGAAGTCATTCCCGAGCGCTCCGGGGTGATTCGGGTGTTTTGAAACTTCTTAGGTCACTTGAGCGGTGAGCGAAAATAACGAGTGACTAAAAACTAAAAGGCAGGGGAAGAGCCAAAGCCAATTCGGCTTTCGGGCAAACCAAACCAAACCGCACAGGAGAATTTGAGCGGTTTTTGGCTGAGCAAACTGGCGAAGTTGGCAGAAACGGGACGGGCGCTGGGACAGCCCCAGGCCAGCCCCTTCTGGTAGCTCGTCACGCCCAGGCCCGTATAAACAGCTGCAGCTCGGACCGACTTCATACATTTTCCTTCTGGTTGCGGGGAGAGACGGCTGTCCCAGAGCCGTGTCCGGACCTTGCCCTGGCCGTGCCAGCTCCGTGCCCGCTCCGTGCCCGCTCCGTGCCCGCCCTGCGGAGAAGGGCGCTCCGCTCACGATGCGCTGGCCCCGACGGCGCTGGGTCCCTGCGCTGCTGCTGGTCACGGTCAGTGGGGACGGGGCTCGTGGGGCCGCGGGGACCCTCCGAGAGCGTGGCCAGGGGGGTCCGGACCCCTGTCGGGGCTGCGCGGTGTGGTCGCGACATGCCCAGACTTGCCGCGCTGTCGAGGGGCTCGGAGCGGCGGAGTGGGACGGGGTCCGGGAAGGGGGGGGAAGGGTGGGAAGGGGGCATGGGGGTGTTTGGGGGGCTGCCCTGGTGAGGTTCAGCCGAGCGGCGGGGTCTGTGTGAATGGGGGGTGCCCCTGGATGGAGGTGAGGGGGGTGCGGTTACCTGGGGAGAACGGCGAATGGGGGCGTGCCTTTACCTGCGATTGCGGGGGGAAGGGCTCGTATGAGTCGGGGGAAACTGAGGCATGGAGGGGCTCACCTGCTCCGGGCGCCTGGGGGGAGGGGGGAGGGGGCCGCTCACGTGGTCTGGAGGCGACAGGGAAAACGGGAGCGGTGGCGCTCACCTGGCCCGGGGAAGGGGGGGTGGAGGCCATGGGGCCAGGGGGGTTCGGATGGGCAGGGAAGGACCAGGGGGGTTCGGATGGGCAGGGAAGGACCAGGGGGGTTCGGATGGGCAGGGAAGGACCAGGGGGATTCGGATGGGCAGGGAAGGACCAGGGAGGTTCGGATAGGCAGGGAAGGACCAGGGGGATTCGGATGGGCAGGGAAGGACCAGGGGGGTTCGGATGGGCAGGGAAGGACCAGGGGGGTTCGGATGGGCAGGGAAGGACCAGGGGGGTTCGGATGGGCAGGGAAGGACCAGGGGGGTTCGGATAGGCCGGGAAGGACCAGGGGGGTTCGGATGGGCAGGGAAGGACCAGGGAGGTTCGGTTCGGCAGGGAAGGACCAGGGAGGTTCGGATGGGCAGGGAAGGACCAGGGGGATTCGGATAGGCAGGGAAGGACCAGGGGGGTTCGGATAGGCAGGGAAGGACCAGGGGATTCACCTGGGCACGGCACAGCGGGGTTCGGGGTACCGAGAGGACGTGAGGCTGAGGCCGGGGCTGGGGGCATGCCAGAGCCTGGAAAGGGAATTTTTCCCATGGGAAAAGCGATCTCAGCCCCCCGGCTCCGAGCACATAGCCCCGGGGGAACGGTGACGGTGATAAAAGGCGTCAGGCTGGACCTGGGGCTCATTGCCGGAGCCCAGCGAAGGGGATTTCCACTCCCTTCGCTCCTAAGCCGTGTTTGCCATTCCGTGCTGGCATCTGGTGGCAGCGCCAACACCCCTTTGGGATGTTTTAACACGAGGAATGCTCCCGGAGCAGGAATGCAACTCGCCCAAACGATATCCAAACCCTCAGCACAGGGATTTAGGACATAAAATTCTCCCTGGGCATATCATATTTCCCCGTGGATCGGATGCTGTAGAGTTGGGGAATACCTAACTCTGTCCTCACTTGAAGTCAGGATGATCCTGCCCTGAGTTTTTTCCCAGAGATCCTGCCCTGACTGGTATCCCAGGGCTGGCCTGCAACCCACGGCAGTGGAGGAGCCCAGCAGGTGCTGCTCCCGTGCTGGAGTTACAGCAGCGCTGCCCTAACCAGGTTTTCAGAGAGAGCTTCTCATCCAATTCATTCCCTACATTGTTCAGAAGAGTTTATTTAGACTGGCCTGGTAAAGTCAAGCCTTACTAAACCCATTGCCTAAAAAGTTTTTTTGCTTTTTATCCAATTTTTTGAATGAGAGGGATGGGGAGCTGCTGGGTGGTGATTCACATGGCATGGTCTGATATTGCGTCATGTCCTGTTTCCTCATGGCTGGACACAGGCCACTGGTTTTGAGTATGGATCTCTGAGTTTGCTGCAGCTCAAATTCTGCTTGCATTGGGAATTCCAGGGGAAATTCCCAGCCTGCATCAGCCCCGTGTCCTTGGAGCAGGTGACATCAGATCCTGCCCGCCTTGCTTTTATCCCACTTGGGCTGTGGATGTGTTTCATCCTCTTTCATCTCAGGAGTTCAGCCGGGGCTGCAGGGTCCAGCTCCTTTTGGGATCACCTCAGGAGAAAAATCAGGGATGGAAGCAGGAGAAGTTCAAAGCTTGGTCCTTTCCCGCACTTTTTCTCCAGACTGGATCCCCAGAAGGAAGAGCTGATGAAAGATTCCTGTGCCTCTAATTCTTCTGCCTCCAGGCTCTCTCGAGTTGTTTACTGTGGGTGACAGCTCCTCCATTCCGCCCTGCTGGGTTCTCCAACTGATGCTTTGGTCAGGGATGGCCGCAGGGTGCTGCGGGCTGATAACCTTATCGTGCACGTGTTGTGTTCTCTGGAAAGAAATGAAATCCTGTGGCTGAGGGGCCCTCCCAAACTGCAGAAAACGCTGTGGTGTCGCTGTGGTCACCCTCACAGCATGGCAGGGTTCGGGTGGGGAAGAAACATGGATTTTTTTTTTTTTTCCCCTGTGTGTGGAACTGGGACAAATTGTCCCTTCACTCCCAGCACTTCCAAGCCCAGATTAGGGTGAAGCTGCTGTGGCTGGAACTCCTCAAGTGGATAAAAAATTTTACAAACTTGCAAACGTTCCTAGCTGGAGAGAAGAGGAGCAGAGGCAGATCCAGGGAGATGTAGAGGCAGAAGGCGTTGGAGGGACATGGATTTGATCCCTCTGGGTCAGGGTCTGGAGCTGGCCCCGTTCCTGGGCAGGGCTCGGGGGCTCTGGGGTCTGGTCCTGGTGGGTGTTTGTCCTTGCCATGGCCTTAAATTTTAGCTTTCCTATTTTTCAGATTCTGTGCTGCCTAGGTGTGCAGTGCTGAGCTTCCTGTTAAGTGTGGTAAGCTCTCCTCACAGAGTAGCTAGACAAAACAATTCCTTTCCTGCCTTGGGGCCAAGGACAACCGATACAAGTTTCAGGCCCAAAAGCTTCAACAACGGTGAATTGAGAGAAAAACAGGAAGGATGGGGCTTTGTAACATAAAGCTGTAACTGGACAATTAACTCCAATATGCTAAGGGACCCAAAGTTATAAAAGTGAGAGACCTCCTCTCTGTTTTGTCACCACTTTGGTTCATCCTGGGTGCAGCCCTGGCTGGGCTCTGGTGCTGCCCAAGGTGGATCCATGCAGGAGATCCATTTTATAAATCCCTGCTTTATTTTTCTGTTTTCTCTGCCCTAGGCCAGCCTTCCCAAGGCATGGGCCTGGCTGGTGGTGTGGGGCAGGTTTCTCCAGCCCCGTGACCTTTCCTGACCTGCTGCAACCAGTTCTGCCTTTTCCTGTGGCGGGAACCTGGGGCAGGAGGAAGAGGCTGGGACCAGTGGGCAAACTCCATTGTTTCAGCTTGTGACTCACGGCAGAAATATTTGCTTTAAGCCTTTCACCCTTGTGCTGGGGAGGGGAGAGGAAAAGTGTCTCCTGCAGCCATGAGTGTTGTGACATGTCTGTCCCTGCCACCCCAGTGAGCGAGCTACGGGAAGCTTTATGTCATGGATATGCAGCTTTATATCCATGGATATGCAGCTTTATGTCCATGGATATGCAGCTTTATGTCCATGGATATGCAGCTTTATGTCCATGGATATGCAGCTTTATGTCCATGGATATGCAGCTTTATGTCCACGGATATCCATGGAGCAGCTCTGTGCTGGCTCAGAGGCCGATGTTGTCCCTGTTGGGGACACTGAGGTGCCCAAAGGCCCCCAAAGCCCAAGGGGACAAACGGCCATTCCTGCTGAGGCCATTCCTGCTGAGGCCATTCCTGCTGAGGCCATTCCTGCTGAGCATCGTCCCGGCAGGGCGGAAGGATCTGAGGCAGCACAAAAAGGGTGTGGAGAGTTGACGGAAATGTGACTTTTCTTCCTGATCCTCAGCAGAATAACAGGGAAAACACGAGGCCATGCTGTCCCTGGGAGCCCAGAGTGACAACCCAGGTGTGAAAAGTGCATATTATACAGCTCTACGCAGATTTTTACTAAATGTATTTTGCTGTGTTAACATTTTAATAAAATGATAAATGTAGTTGTGTATTTCAAAAGGTAACTTTTGTAGTTAAAATAGAAACTATGCTATGTAGGATACTTTTTTAAAAAAAGGACTTGCAGCGAGATAGCAGCCACAGGACAGCTAAATCTTTCAGAGAAAAAGAATTTATTGCCCTCTTATCAGAAGAAATGAACTTCTTCCCGCCTCGAACTTCTTCCCGCCTGGAAAGGGCTGTTAGGATTAGGAGAAAGAAGTTGATGATGACCAGACAGAATCCTGTGTTTGAATGGAATTTATGCATCATATATGAGGTGTATGAATATGCAATAGGCTGTTGCTTTTAAGGGTTAATCCTCTGTTAACGTGGGTCCTTTTTGGGCTTATTTTGCCCAGAAAAAGGTACCCAGACAAAACTCTTTGTTTTTATTGTCTCGTATTGTCCTAATTATTATTACTCTAATTGTATTACTGTTTTTATACCCATTTTATTACTATTAAACCTTTAAAATGTTAAGAACAAGTGACTGGTGTTTTTCACACCGAGCAGGGGTTTGTGCTGGGCACTGGAGCCGCCTTCCAGCCTTGACAGGGGGCTGTTCCCTCCCACAAACCTGTTCCTCTTCCCAGCTCTTCCCTTCCACTGGGGCTCGTGGTGCACTCGGAAACTGGGAAGGAAAAGGGTCCTTCTCAGAAACTGGGAAGGAAAAGGGTCCTTCTCAGAAACTGGGAAGGAAAAGGGTCCTTCTCAGAAACTGGGAAGGAAAAGGGTCCTTCTCAGAAACTGGGAAGGAAAAGGGTCCTTCTCAGAAACTGGGAAGGAAAAGGGTCATTCTCAGAAATTGGGAAGGAAAAGGTTCCTTCTCAGAAACTGGGAAGGAAAAGGGTCCTTCTCAGAAACTGGGAAGGAAAAGGGTCGTTAGTGACTCTTTGCCCTGCTGATACCCTGGCAGGCAGAATTCCCCTGCGAACCTCCAGATCTTTCTTGGCTTTGCCAAGGAATAACAGGCCCTGTTTTGTGGGGAGTGCCCTTGGCTGAGGTGGCTCTGAGCCATCCCAAAGCTCCTCTCCTGCTTCACTGGCACAGCACCTCTCACCCTGCCCTTTCTCCCCTTGCCCCATGGACTGGAGTGGTTTTTAACCCGAGGTTTTCTGTATTTTTTGACAGGTGGCTTATCTGGGAGCCAGTGCTGTCCACTTGAGGAGGAGGGACAGCTTGGATTCCTTGGATGTAGGCTGGCTGGGTGAAGATGGTTATTACATGAACAGTGGTGGTCTCTATTGCAAGAAGTGCCCTGCAGGTGAGATGTCTCAGCACTGATCCCACCTCTACAGCCTCTCTGTGCTCCTGTTCCTGTCCTCGCTCCTCCTGAGGGGCAGCAGAACTCCAGCTCTGCCCTGCTCCTCTGTCAGGGATCTAAGCACTCGTTTTGGGAGTATTTTCCTTTTCTTGGCTCACTCGACTCTGAGCTTCACTGGTGGTGGAATCACAGAATCCTTCAGGTTGGAAAAGCCCTCCAAGGCCACCAAATCCAACCTGTGCCCGATGCCCACCTTGTCAGTGAGTGCCACCTCCAGCCCTTCCTTGGACCCCTCCAGGGATGGGCACTCCAACCCTCCCTGGGCAGTGCCAGTGCCTGAGCCCCCTTTCCATGGGGAGATTCCTGCTGTGCCCCCCTGAGCCTGCCCTGGCCCAGCCTGAGGCCGTTCCCTCTCCTCCTGTCCCTGTCCCTGGAGCACAGCCCGACCCTGGCTGTCTCCTCCTGGCAGGAGCTGTGCAGAGACACAGGGGCCCCCTGAGCCTCCTCTGCTCCAGGCTGAGCCCCTCCCCAGCTCCCTCAGCCCCTCCTGGTGCTCCAGCCCCTTCCCTATGTGTTCAGAGTTTCCCTTTCTCTTCAGGCACCTACATTTCCAAGGAGTGTGAGGAGCAGAGAGGCTCTAGCACGTGTGTGTCCTGCAGAGCCAGGGAATACATGGAATATCCAAACGCCTTCCACTCGTGCCAGGAGTGCTCAGTGTGCAGGGAAGGTACGAGCTGGGGCGGGGGAGCAGGGCTGATGGCTCAGGCTGGGTCCAGCTGAGCTCTCTCAGAGCACAGTGTCACCTGCAGTGTCCCCAGAGAGTGGCGGGGGCTGCAGTCTGTGCCAGAGCCACATCTGTTAAAGCTTGGACCCGAGACTCCACAGAGAGCAGGAGGATGAGGCTCCCGGCAGCACTGGAAGCTGCTGGTGGAGTTTGATCCAGGAGTTTGATCCTGGCAGCTGTGGGGCAGGAGAAGCTGGCACTCAACAGCCGGGAGGGAGCTGGTCCTGCCCGGGCCTGCAGCTCAGCTGGGGTGGGAGCGGAGGAGCCAGGGTGGAGCCGTGTCCCCTCTGTCCCACAGATCAGGTGGAGCTGAGTCCCTGCCAGCCCCAGAGGAACACGGATCCCCAGAGGGATCACAGCTCTCTTTCCATCTTCCCCTCTGTCCCACAGATCAGGTGGAGCTGAGTCTCTGCCACTCCCAGAGGAACACGGTGTGTGTCTGCAGGAACGGCACCTTCTGCCCCCCGGAGCACCCCTGCGAGATGTGCCAGAAGTGCCAGCCCAGGTGGGTTGGGGGCTGCCGTGGCTCCTGTGGGGTCGGAGCTGCTGAGCCACAGCTGCTGAGCCCGCCCTGTGTCCCCTCTCCCAGGTGTCCTGAGGGTCAAGTGGTGCTGAAACCCTGCACACCTTACAGTGACCTCCAGTGTGGTCCTGACCTGGACACCTCTTCCACCTGTGAGTAGGGGTGCTGGGGGAGGGCTGAGGGATGGGGGTGGGAGCTGCTGCTGAGGCCAAAGCAGGAGCAGCTGCTCACAGCCCTGTTTGATCTGCTTCAGACCTCAAGATCGTCATCCCAGTGGTAATTGTGATGATAGCGATCCTGATTGTGATTGCTGTCTGCTACTGGAAACTCTTCTGCATCCCCCCAGGTGAGTGCAGGGGACCCCTGGAGTACCCACCTTGGCCAGGTGCTCTGGTGTGGGCTGGGTGGGAAGAGAGACCCCAGGAGCACCCACCTGGTGTGGGCTGGGTGGGAAGAGAGACCCCAGGAGCACCCACCTGGTGGGAAGAGAGACCCCAGGAGCACCCCGTGGTGTGGGCTGGGTGGGAAGAGGGTCCTGCCCGGAGGAAAAGGGATCACAGCTCTCTTTCCATCTTCCAGAGGATGGCAGACCCTCGAGCAGGATGGCCTATGAAATGGTGGTGAGTTCCTGGGATGGCAGGGGGGAATGGCTCTGTTTGTGGGCTGGGGAAACGTCCCCCATCCCCTCTGCTCCCCACTCAGCCAGCAGCTCCTGGGAAGGCTGGAGGAGCTGGGGGATGAGGCTCATCCAGCTGGGAAGGCTGGAGGAGCAGGGGGATGAGGCTCTTCCAGCTGGGAAGGCTGGAGGAGCAGGGGGATGAGGCTCTTCCAGCTGGGAAGGCTGGAGGAGCAGGGGGATGAGGCTCATCCAGCTGGGAAGGCTGGAGGAGCAGGGGGATGAGGCTCTTCCAGCTGGGAAGGCTGGAAGAGCAGGGGATGAGGCTCATCCAGCTGGGAAGGCTGGAGGAGCAGGGGGTGAGGGTCATCCAGCTGGGAAGGCTGGAGGAGCAGGGGGATGAGGCCCATCCAGCTGGGAAGGCTGGAGGAGCAGGGGGATGAGGCTCATCCAGCTGGGAAGGCTGGAGGAGCAGGGGGATGAGGCTCATCCAGCTGGAAAGGCTGGAGGAGCAGGGGGATGAGGCTCATCCAGCAGCTCCTGGGAAGGCTGGAGGAGCAGGGGGTGAGGGTCATCCCTGCAGGGCTGTGGTAGAGCTGGGCCAAGCAGAGGAGGCTCTCTGGTGGTGCTCTGGGTGCTTCCAGCCCCCTCCTCAGTGCCATGAACACTTTCCTGCTGGCACGTCCAGGATCCACAGTGGAGATCCCAGGGTAGGGGTGGGCTGTGCTCGCCCAGAGCTCCTCCAAGCTCGAGATCCATGCCCTTGGATCTATGGCAGGTTCTTGCCTTCCCAAACCACCACAGTTTGTGTTTCTCCCTTGCCACAGAGCTCCATGTTTCAGAAGCTGCCGTGGTGCAAGACAGAGGACGTGGGGACAGATGACAACGTCACCAACACGCAGGCAGAGAGGGAGTGGCATGGCAGGGCACCAGAGAGACAGGTACGTGAGTGGCACCCCCTGCCCCGGTGTGCCAGGCCAAGATCTGATCGTCCTGGGGGCCTTCCAGGGCTGGGCTGCTCAGGGAGATGGTGAAGGGTCTTTGTGGGGTCAGGATGGCAAAATCTGCTCGTTGCAGTCGAGAGAGTCCTCGGAGGATTTAACGCTGGTGCTGAACAAGCACAGCTCTGGTGTCCCCATCTCAGGGCCTGTGGTCAGATGTGGATGTCCTGGGGTGGGTGGTGGTCAGATGTGGATGTGCTGGGGTGGGTGGTGGTCAGACATGGATGTCCTGGGGTGGGTGGTGGTCAGATGTGGATGTGCTGGGGTGGGTGGTGGTCAGACATGGATGTCCTGGGGTGGGTGGTGGTCAGATGTGGATGTGCTGGGGTGGGTGGTGGTCAGACATGGATGTCCTGGGGGGGGTGGTGGTCAGATGTGGATGTGCTGGGGTGGGTGGTGGTCAGACGTGGATGTCCTGGGGGGGGTGGTGATCTCCTGCCCCAACAGCCCTGGGACAGAGGGAGAGGGTCTGCAATCCCCACTAATCACACATTGCTGCTGGGGCTTGGTGGGTGCTGTAGGACACTGTCATTGCAGGAGTGACACTGTCATTCCAGGAGTGACATTGTCATTCCAGGAGATGCTGCCGAGTGAGACTGAGAGACCCTGGAGGAGTCTGGTTCCAGCACCAGGGTATGATCCCTGTAAAGGTGAGTGCTGGGGCCCAGGGGATGTGCTGGGGCTGGGATTGCTGTCCCAGCTGTCTATCTCTGAGCTGTCCCTCTGTCCCTGCAGCGCTGCAGTGGTCCTTCTACACCTTTGGGATGAAGGTGCTCAGAGAGGACTGGAAGAGATTCGGCCGCAACCTGAACCTGGAGGAGAATGACATCACCATGGGCAGGTCACTTGATGACTTCTACGAGATGATGCTCAGGTGGCAGAACAGGGAGGGCTCCAAGGCCTCTGTGACCACGCTGCTGGACACCCTGGAGGACCTCAGGCTCCGCGGGGTGGCAGAGAATATCTGCGACACGCTGGTCCAGAAGGGATATTTTCAGAAACGAGCTGAAGGGAGCGGGGCACACACTGCACCTCCCACAGCAGGGAAAGACTCAGAACAGTTGGATCGTAGCTGTTTGTAGCTGTTTGTAGCTGTCCTGTGGCTCCTCCACTTCTGAAGCCATCATGAATTTTCAGCTGGGCCAGGAAGAGCTGATCCTAATGTGAAGTACAAGCCTCAGGGGCCTTTCTGCTGGAGTTACAGGTTGTGCTTCCTCGTGGAATCCAAGCTGGTTTCTTGATTTCACTGGGTCAACACCAAGAGCTTCAAATCATTTCAATCTGCCTCGGACCAGCTCTCTTGGAAGCACTGGTACTACCCAGATTTTTTTGGGATCTGTGCAGAAAAGGACTTTTGGCATCCCTGGGCTTTTGAACTGGATCATCCTTGATTCTCAAAGGATTCCTGGCATCATGAAATGGCTTCTGCTTCTAGAACATCTCTGAGTAAGCTTTATTCTGCACGCTTGGTGGTTCTGCAAGCTCAGCTGGGGTGTTAGGCTACTTTTTGTCTAGTTAATTTTTTTGGTTCTGTTTTTGTTTTACATAATTCTGCTTGTTCTTCAGAGCCAGTTTAAAACTGGGCTTGGAGGGGGAATGATTGATTTGCACTAAGGACACTGGGGTTGCCTGGGGAAAGGGACAATGCAGGGGGCCACCCAGCCCAGCCCCCTGCCAGGACCAGGGACCTCTTCTACTCCACGAGGTTGCTCCAAGCCCCATCCAGCCTGACCTTGAATGTTTGCCAGGATGGGGCAGCTTATCTGGGCAGCCTTTCTGGCAGTGTTTACTCATTGGGAAATACTTCCTTGCAATATCTAATAGAATGTGATTTTCACTCGGTTTAAAGCCATTCCCGTGTCCTGGCACTCCAGGCCCTTCTCCCCCTCTCCTGGAGCCCTTTTAGGTACTGGAAGGGGCTTGAAGGTGTCCCAGAGCCTTCTCTTCTCCAGGCTGGACAATCCCAGCTCTCCCAGCCTGGCTCCAGAGCGGTTCCAGCCCTCGGACCAGCTCCGTGGCCTCCTCTGCATTTGCTCCAGGATTTCCACGTCCTTGTGGAGGCCCCAGAGCTGCAGGTGGGGTCTCCCCAGAGCTGAGGAGAAGGGAACCTCCCCTGGTGGCCCCGTGGCTGTGGGGTGGCTCTGCTGTCCCTGTGCTGTCCCCCAGCCGGGGGGTGAAAGCACTGAGTGTGAGCGTGCCCGTGGTACCTCCTGCCCATCCCAGCCGTGGGCAGATCCTCATGCACGGCACCTCACACAGAGCTCAGGGACAGCCTGGCTGGGAAAACAGCTGGGAAAACAGCTGGAAAACTACTGCATTACTTGAGCTGCCACCCCAGTCCAGCCCAGTCCACCCAGTGTGGTGAGAGGGTGCTCTGCACCCTTACTGCTGCTCCCACTCTCCCTCACCCTCCAAGACAAGTAGAAATTTTTGTTCTTATTTATTTAGTAATTGTAAATGTTACATATATTAACTTGAAAGCTTTATAAAAATATTGGGGTTTTTTGTTATGCATGGTTGTGTGTTTTGTACAGAGCTCTGGCCCAGCCAGTTTGCTTTTTCAGTATTTTACATTTCTCTGTATATGAAGGGTTAACTTTTTTAAAAAAAAAAAATTTTCCTGATTTTCTCGTCTGGTTTGATTTGTTTTCCCCCCAGAACTATCCCACCAGGAATGGTCCCCACCAGTCCCCACGGGTCCTTTGTGCCAGGGAAAGCCCTCAGCAGCCATCCTGGCCTTTATTTCCCCTAGAGCCTGTCAGAGCAGGGGGTGCCACTGTCCCTGAGCCCGGGGTGGCACCGGCAGCGCTGCTCGGGGCTCTGGCTCCTCGCAGCCAGGGCTCTGTGTGGTGCAGTAGCTGTGTTGCAAATCCATGCAGTGCTTGGTGAGAAAAGGGCTCTGCTCAGCCCCCAGGAACGCCCCTGCAGCCGCTCCCCAGCCCCTGCAGAGGGGATTTTTGAGAGCGTGGGGCTGGGCTGAAAAGCAGGAGCTGCTGTTGAGCTGCCCGAGGGGTTGGTGGCCAGGGGTCCCTCCTGGGCATTCCCCGGTGCCCCCTGAGCATGCAGACCTGGGCAGGGGCTCCTGCAGAGCCAGGCACATGCAGGGTTCAGTGCCAGGGCTCGGGTCCTGGCCTGGGGAAGGCAAACAGGACTCAGAAGCAGCGGTGAGTGCCCAGATTGTGTGAAAAGGAGAGCAAGTCGTGGTCCTGCCTGCTCGCTGGGGCTGCCCAGGGACAGAACGCCGAAGGTGAGGAGCCACCTCACTCCTGCAGCGAGGCTGAGGGCGGCCATGCAGCAGGGGAGGCTCCAAGGTGCTCCAGGGACCAGCTGGCCAGAGGAGCAGCGAGGGGACACCACCGGGAGCATCCCTGGGCTCCTCCAGGGAAGGGCTCCAAGGAGTTTTCCCCATCCCAGCTGGGGAGGGGGAGGAGGGAGGGTTGGGTGCCTCCTGCCCTGCCTGGCAGCCCTGCAGGGACACAGGTGGGACAGGCAGAGCCAGGCCGATGGAAAAGCCACCGGGTGTTGGAGCAGGGCTGGGGTCCTGCCAGGCCTGGCTGTCCCTGCCCGTCCCAGGAGCGCTGGAAGGGGGTGATGGCATCACCCCGAGCCTGGCACAGGGATGTGCCCGTCCAGCTGCTCCTCCCACACACACAGGGACCACGCCGGGCTTTTAAAATACCATTTATTACAATGGGGCCTTCCAGGCTAAAATCCCGAGCCCAGGGCTCGGGGTTGGTTTCTGGTGTGGCAGATTGAGGGAGTGGGTTTGGGTTTGGGTTTTTTTTTTTTTTTTTTGCTTTAAGTTTCTGTCTAAACAAAACTGAAGAGTTAAGAACAGGGAGGAGAGGAGTCTGGTCCTCTCCACGCCCTGAATTAGGACTGACCCCACGTGTAGGGGAAATCCTGCAGTGCCTGGAGGCGTTTGGGGACCAGGGTCCCCTGCCCTGTGCCTGACCCTGCTGTGAGTCCAAGGGGGTGGCAGGACCCCCACGGTGGCTCCAGGTGGTGAGATGCCATCAGACACCCAAACCACATCCCAGAGCTTCTGGTTCCAAATCAGAGTGGAAGCTGGATGCGTTTCTTCTTCTTCTTCTTCCTCATGCTGATGATGTTCCAAAAAACAAAACCGATTTCCAACAAAAACTCCCCGTGAAATGAAACCACAACACAGCCCTCGTGCTCCTGTAAACGCGAGTTCCTCCTGCTGCTCGGGCTCTGCCAGTCCTGCCGCGGGCAGGGGGAGCCGGGCTGAGCCCCTCCCCAGCGGCCGCCCCTCTGCTGCGGGGCCGGAGCCGCTCCACGCCCGGCGCTGGGGCAGGGCATCCCCCCCTTCCTCCTCCTCCTCCTCCTCCCCGTCTCCTCCCAGCGACGCTGGAGCCAGGGCAAGGACGGGGCTTTCAAACCACAGCCGAGGAGGAGGAGGAGGAGGAGGAAGAGGAGGCTGTGGCTGCCGACGATGAAGGAGAGGAAGAAGGGGAGGAGGAGGCATTCCAGAAGAGCCACCGCCTCTTGGGCTGCCGTTTGAGGTGGAGGTAGTCTTCCTTCTCCCGCTCCTTCTTCGCCCGCTGGTAGTGATCCTCCTCCTTCAGGTACCACACCGGCGGCCAGCGGTGCTTCTCGAAGTACTCCTGGTTCTCTGCGGGCACACGGGGGAGGGTGAGGGCGGTGCCAGGACCGCGGGGACCTCCCTGTCACCTCCCCCTGGCTGCCACTCACCTCCCGACATGGCCTTCATGTCCCGGGGGAACTTGCGGCAGACGTTGTTGTAGTTGGTGCAGATGTGGTGCAGGCACCAGTCGGCCAGCTGGTAGGCGCAGTGGAACTGGGGAGGATGGGACACCGGCTCAGGGCCACCAGCAACGGCCAGCACCAGGGCTTCACCTCATTTCTCCATGGACATCCAAGGCCAGACCTGGCTGTCCAGCTCCTGGAGCTGCCAGACCCCTCTGTGTGTCACCTCCTGCCCTTCCAGATCCCTCTGTGTGTCACCTGGAGCACCCCCAGCCCTGCCAGACCCCTCTGTGTGTCACCTGGAGTATGCCCAGTCCTGCCAGACCCACCTCTGTGTCACCTCCTGCCCTGCCAGACCCCTCTGTGTGTCACCTTCTGCCCTGTCATACCTCTCTGTGTGTCACCTGGAGCACCCCCAGCCCTGCCAGACCCCTCTGTGTGTCACCTGGCGCATGCCCAGCCCTGCCAGTCCCACCTCTGTGTCACCTCCTGCCCTGCCAGACCCCTGTGTGTGTCACCTCCTGCCCTGTCATACCTCTCTGTGTGTCCCCTTGAGCACCCCCAGCCCTTCCAGACCCCTCTGTGTGTCACCCCCAGCCCTTCCAGACACCTCTGTATGTCACCTCCTGCCCTGCCAGACCCCTCTGTCACCTCCTGCCTTGCCAGACCCCTCTGTGTCACCTGGAGCACCCCCAGCCCTGCCAGCCAGGCTCCTGTCCTACCTGAGCCAGCTCCAGGAACACCAGCACGTCCCCATCGATGTCCACCATCATCTGCGCCGCCTCCATCAGGCCGGTGACCGTGTACTGCTCTGCACGGGGGACACGCGGGCTCAGGGGGCGGCTGGCACGGGTGACAGTCACCCTGCCGGGCCGCAGCCACCCAGACTCACCTGTGAGAGCCACCAGGTGCGGCAGGCAGAGGCGGTTGGCGAGGATGATGAGCTTCATGTCGTCCAGGTCGGGGCTGGAGCTGAACTGCCCCGTGTACAGGTACTCCAGCACCGCCCGCATGCAGCTCTTGCTGGTGTGAGGAAGTGCCACCTGCCAGAGGCACACATTGTCACCTCCTGGCCGTCCCCACCTGTGCCACCCTCCCGGGGGGCTCTGCTCACCTCGTTGGTGGAGCTCTCCACGAAGGGGCCGCCGAACATCGCGGCCATCCAGTCGCAGCTGGAGATGAGCAGGGGCTTGTGGGCACTGATAGCACCGTCATCCAGCACGAAGGTGACATCTGGGGACAAGCACAGGGGCACTGCTGGGACCGGCCCTGTCACCTGGGCTCAGCCACAAAGCACCTGACCCCAGGACAGCAGAGGGAAGGGGACAGAGCCTGCCATATCCTGCATTTTTCCCTAAAATATGGCTCATTTTTATCCAGCATTCCCTGCCAGCTCAGAGGAGCTCGGGTAAGAGCCTCAGCAGTGCTCAGCCTATTCCAAGGGGTGTTCCACAGCACATTTGCCACATTTGCTGGGAAGGAAATGTCACACCCAAACTTGAGTCCTTGGAGAGCTGGGAAGGAGGCTGAGGATCTCCTGCCTCGCTCTCTGCAGCTTCCGCCAGTGGCGTGCGAGGGCCGCCACCGGTCTGTCCCTACAGGGACAGCCTGACCATATTAGGATGAAACAAATCCAGCCGGAGGGAGGCTGGGACATTCCCGTCCCCCTGGGATGTCACCTCGTGCTGGTGGCTCGTGGTGCTCACTGGAAAGCTGGAGAAATCCTACTAAGGGCACTTGCCCCTCATAAATCAGGATGACCCTGTGAAATCCGGGCTGAGAGAGAAGGAAGTCGCCTTTGCAGCTCTTCCATAAATAAACAGAGCTGCTGGACCAGCTGGGGAGCAGGAAACCCTGGGGAAGGGCTTCACACTCACTTTCTCAGGGGGAAAAAAAGGCGATAAAAATCCCCACACAGCAAAGTGTGACCGAAAACCCTGGAGGAGGCACAGCCACACCGCCTCACACATGGAGCAAAGCCAGGAGCTCTGAGCCCCCCCCGCCCCAGTGAGCCCCCAAAAAGGACCAGGCTGCTCCTGGAGCCGTACCCGAGAAAGTCCCCTTGGCCAGGCATTCCTTCACCCGGTTGGTCCTCCGGACGTGGAAGGCTTTGGTGATCTCCTGGTTCATGAACGCCTCGTTGTTGAGGATGTTGGCCACCATCATGCGCAGGTCGAACACCTCCAGCAGCTCGGCGATGTGAGCGATGTGCATGAGGTCCCGCTCGTTCTCGTCCAGCTCGCCCGTGTACAGGTACTTCAGCACGGCCCGGAAAGGACCCGGCTGGATGGACGCGTCCATCTTCACCACCACCATCAGCTTGGACTTGTAGGTCAGCGGGTCCTCGGCCATCTCCTCCTGGATGCTGGTGAAGGCCCTGCTCCATGAGGAGAGGTTCCGGCCCCGCCGCAGCCCGCGCTCGCCGTTCTCGTAGCGGTTGCCCCGCAGGATGCCGTCACTGGTGGAGGCTCTAAGGCACGGTTTGCGCTGGCCGGGTCCGGCCTCCTCGGCGCTCTCGCAGATGTCAAAGCTGGCGGCCCTGAGGAGGAAATCCCGCCCGTGGTGCCTCTCCTCCTGGTGCAGCATCCGCTCGGCGGCCGCCGTGACGGCCACCCCGAAGCCGTGCCCCGCAGTGCTCTGCTGGTCCTCCTCGCTCAGGTCCATGAGGAACAGGTCGTAAAACTTGGAGGAGGAGGTGGAGAGGTAGATCTTGTGTGCGTAGATTTTGATCTTCTCTTGCAGCACCAGGATGACGTCCGCGCACAGGGGGTCCTCCAGAAGGTGGGCCGGACGCTCCTCGTTGTTGGAAGGGGGGTCCGGGACTATGATGATGGGAGGAGGGGGCTTGGGGGGCAGGAAGGGGGCTTGGAGCAGGGGCCGCTGCACGTTGCGCAGGTGGGACTTCCAGAACTGCAGGTGGCGGCGGGAGATGAGGGCGGCACGGATGGCGTTGTCAAAGACGTCCTTGACGCCGAACTGGGCCACCACGCTGGTCTCGTAATAAGGGATCCCCAGCTCCTTGGCGACCTCCCTGCCCTTCTCCGGGGGAAGGATCTCGTTAGGTTTAATTGGCCTGAAATAGACAGGAGATAATTAACGAAGAGAGCTCTTGAGATAAGGAGGGCAGGCAGGGACGTCTCCGGGGCACGAGGGTCCCACCTGGCCAAGGGCCGCCGTGCCCGGTTGACGGCCTCCAGGTCGGCGTAGCGCAGGTCGAGCTGGCAGCCCACCAGGATGACGGGGGCGCGGGGGCAGAAGTGTTTGATCTCCGGGTACCACATGGTCTTCACATGGTGCAGGGAGTTGGGGTTGGCGATGGAGAAGCACAAAACCACAACGTCGGACCTGTGAGGGGACAGTGGAGGGGTCAAGGACCGGTTTGGGGGCTCCCTCCCTGCCCGGGGTAGCGCCGGGCTCTGCCTCTCCCTACCTGCCATAGGCAAAGCGCCTGTCCTTGTGGTGGTCCCCAAAGGTGTCCCAGAGGCGCAAGGACACGCTGACATCATCTACCACATCCCGGGAGCGCTCCAGCACCTGGGGGAACAGAAACCATCCAGCTCCTCAGTCCCTGAGCCTCACAAGGACAACGGCAGGGCTGTCCCCACCGCGGGGAGTCGGCCACGACCCCCCTACGAGCAGGAGGTGGCTCCACCTCCTCGGGGTGCCCGCAGGGTGTCCAGGAACCCCCCCAGCCTCCTCGGCAGCCCTCACCTCCTGGCAGACGCGGTACTGGTCGATGGCCCACACCGTGGGCACGTGGGTGGCGAGGAGCTGGTACTGGGTCAAGGTGGCGTTGCAGGCACGGGCACAGATGAGCCGGGTCTTGCCCACCGCGTTGTCCCCGACCACGACGCACTTGATGGTTTCTACGTTTGGCCTCTCATAATCCATGTCAGAATCCATTAATTGGGACCTGCGGGGGGAACGAGGGCTCGGCAAACATGGCCAGGACCAGCCAGCCGGCGTCTCCAGGGCGCCACAGGGGCACAAAGCAGGAGGATGCTGACACTCCCTGGCAGCCCAGGGAAGCTCTGCAGCAGCTGCCCAGCCCTTCCCAGCTCGCTGTGCCCGCCTGTCCCCTTTAAAATTTCATGTTCTGCTGGCGGTGTGGCTGCTGTGCCACGTCAGACACATGGCCTGCGTTGGATTGCGCCCTCCCAGCTCTCCGGCTCATGCTTGTTCATGTGAGATGGGAATTTTTTTTCTCCCCTCTCCCTTCCTCCTCTTCCTTTTCTCCATCTCCAGCATTTGCAAGAGAAGCTTCCAGAGCCGCCTGACTGAATGCACACACAGGCACTGCCTGGCTCTGCTGTCTGGCAGGGAACACTGACCTGGCCTCCTCTTCACACCCCATTCCCAATGCTGGGATATTTGCTCCCAGCTAAGAGCAGCAAGAAGAAACTCCTTCATTTTCCCAGAGGCTCAGAAGCCACAGGGATTGGGAGAGCTCCCAGGAGCTCTGGTGGGTGCTGCAAGGCTGATGAGCTGCACCCAGGTGTGCCCAGGTGTGCACTCATTCCCTGCTCAAAGCCAGAGCCTAAATCAGCCACAATTAACTCATCACAGCATGAACCCGAGGGTTTATGTGGTTTCCAGGGGGAAAAGCACTGAGGGATTGAGGGATAGCAAAAAGGACTAAAACCCCCACATCCCAATTTCTCTGAACTTCCCAAGGCCACGGATCTCCTTCCCCTTGGGATAGCAAAAAGGACAAAAACTCCACATGCCAATTTCTCTGAACTTCCCAGGGGCACAGATCTCCTTCCCCTTGGGATAGCAAAAAGGACAAAAACCCCACATCCTAATTTCTCTGAACTTCCCAAAGCCAGGGATCTCTTCCCCCTTGGGATAGCAAAAAGGACAAAAACCCCCACATCCCAATTTCTCTGAACTTCCCAGGGGCACAGATCTCCTTCCCTTTGGGATAGCAAGAAGGACAAAAACCCCCACATCCCAATTTCTCTGAACTTCCCAGGGGCACAGATCTCCTTCCCTTTGGGATAGCAAGAAGGACAAAAACCCCCACATCCCAATTTCTCTGAACTTCCCAAGGCCAGGGATCTCTTCCCCCTCGTCGCTCCCTCCTGGCAGCAGCCTCCCGAGCTGCTATAATAAACCACCAGCGCAGTGAGCGAAAATACCCGGTAACGATGGCAACCGAGCCCTGCACGTGGGACCACAGCTCCCCAAACCGGCAGCCTGGCAAGGACTTCCCAATGTTAGCACCTCCCTCCGTGCGCCGGCTCCCTGGGCACACCTGGATCCACGGGGCAGCACCGAGCCGCCTGCCCCGTGGGCAGCTGGAGGCAAAGGCAGGTGGCACAAATCCAGGTCACCTCGGGTGCCAGTCCTTCCACACGGGGCTGGTCCCGAGGCAAAACTTCTCCGAGGAGTTGTCGCCGCATTCCACGCCCCCTCCATCCTTCGGGATGCAGGGAATTCATCCCAAAGGGCATCGCAAACCAGGAGCAGCAGCAGGGCAGGTGGGCTCCTTCCCCGTTAGCCCCTCAAAATCCATTTCCAACCCCCTCTGCTGCCACCCCCTGTCCCCTGCTCCTCCCAGGGATCAGCTCGGCTCTGTAGGACACGGAGATCTCCAGGGTGGGGGGGTGTGAGGGCTCGGGGAGCTTTGCTGTGGTTATTTTTAGGCCCAGCCGTGCTCCCGAGTCAGCCGAGCTGGTTGGGATGGAGGGGGAAGGCACAGGAATGACAACTGCAGCTGGCACTTGGGATGTTTGTGCCTCATGGGGAGCTCAGCCCACCCCCAGCCCAGCCAGCTCGGGAAGTCTGGTGCCTCATGGGAATTAAGGGCTAAATCCTTGTGGGATCAGTGCCTGCCATGAGGAGGGGAAGAGGGGGACAGCAGCAGGGATAAAAAGGGGTTCTCGATAAAGCAGAACCTCACTGGGGAGCTCTGCTGGCCCCACAGTGGGGGGGTCACAGCCCCTCACCCACAACACCACCCCAGGAGGGGCTGAACCTTCTCAAGCCCCCTCCTCACCTTCCCCACCACCACTTTTTTCCTGAGAACAGCTCCAAAATCCACCGCAGAGTAAAAATAACCCGAGATGCCGAGAGATTGGAGTTCCCCCCAAAGGAAAAGCTCTTCCCAGAGGAGCAGGGCTGCTCCAGCCAGCAGCCCCCCAGCCCTGCTCTCCCTACCTGCCGCAGCCCCCCACCCAAACCACAGCACCCAATTCACACCCACACCCCCCAAGGAGAACCCCAAAATTGCTCTTTCCAGGCTCCCAGCCCGCGGTTGCCAAGGCAACTGCACCATCACCCCGGGAGCCGTCGCTTAGCAACTCCCAGGCTCCAAATCCTCCATCCCGCACCTCGCCAGGGGAGGAGAACCCCCAAACCGGGGCGAAACCACCCCGAAACGGCGGCGATGCCCCAAAATAACGGGGTGCTCGGGGCAGCCGCGGGGTGCGGGAGGAACGGGGCCCGGGCGGCCCCGCGGAAGCAGCTGGGGCTGTGGAGGCCGCGGCGGGAGGCGGTGCGGGAGGAACGGGGCCCCGAGCGGGGCTGCAGCACGGCCGGGCCCGGGGGATGCGGCGGGCGGGGGGCACCGGGATCGGGGCCGCGGGGCATCGCAAAGGGCACGGGGAGCAGCGGGAGAGGGTGCGGGAGTTTGGGGAGGGAGCGGGGTGGAGCCGGATTGGGGGTGCGGGAAATTGCGAGGGGTCTCGGGGGTGCTCGGAGCATCCGGGTCGGGGGTGCGGGGCATCGCAGAGGGGTCGGGGAACACCGGGAGAGGGTGCGGGCATCGCGAGGGGGCTCTGGAGGATCCGGAGCGGGTGCGGGCATCGCGAGGGGGCTCAGAGGTGTTCCAAGCACCCGAACCGGGGCTGTGGGGCATTGCAAAGGGGACAGGAAGCACCGGGAGAGGGTGCGGGGCATGGAGAGGAGGTCGGGGAGGACCCAGGCCAGGCGTGCGGGACATCACGAGGAGGTTGGGGGTGCTCGCAGCACCCAGATCGGGGGTGCGGGACATCGCAAGGAGACTGGGGAGGGCCTAGGCCGGGGATGTGGGGCACCGCAAGGAGGCTCCGGAGAGCTCGGAGCACCCGATCGGGGCTGCGGGGCATCGCGGGGAGCTTGGGGGTGCTCGGAGCACCTGGATCGGGGTGCGGGGCATTGCGAGACGGACGGGAAGCACCGGGAGGGGGTGCGGGACACGGCAAGGGGACTGAAGAGCACCGGGAGCCGGCGTGGGGCAGGCTAGGGGGACCCGAGCCACCCGGATCGGGGGTGCGGGGTGCGGAGAAGGGGCCGGGCCCTCGCCGTCCCCTGTCCGGGAGCCGGGCCGGGCCGGGCGGCGGGGCAGGATGCGCGGAGGCGGAGCGGGACGCGGGGCGGAAGCGCGGGGGGGTCCCCCGGTACTTACACCAACACAGACGAAGCGGCGGCTCCCAGGGGCCGGGGCCGGGCTCGCCCCTCCGGACATGGCCACGGCGCAGCTTGCGCGGCTCGGCTGGGCACGGCTGGGCGCCGCGCTGCGCGGCTCAGGGCCGGGGCCGCGGGGGCCCATGGCGGCACCTCGGCCGCCCCGATCTCCGCATCCGCGGCCCGCTGCGCTGCGCGGAGCCCTGCGCGGATCGCGGCCCTGTGCGCTGCGCCGAGCGGTGCGCGCTGCCCTGCGCGCTGCAGTCGCGGCCGCCCCGCCTTTCATTCACAAAAAACAAGCGGCCCCGGCCGAGCCCCGCCCCGAGCCCCCCCCGCTGCCGCGCATTGGCTCCGAGAGACACGGGGGGGGCTCCCGGGGGGGGGGTACGGGCGCATCCTGCCGCGCTTGGGGACCCTCGGCATGTCCCTTGCAGGACGCTCCGCTGTGGCCCCGAGTCCTGCCGTGGGATCCTCATCCCGCCCTTAAATCCTGCCCCTGCTTTGTCATGTCCCCCTAAATCCGCCTTGAGACCCCATAATGTCCTCTCAACCTCCCTTGAAGGGGGCTCCGTCAATTCTGCCTTCGGACCCCCCTCCTCTCGTGTCACGACACGAACCTATCGTGTCCCTAATGCTCCCTTGCAGGGGACTCTGTGCCCCCCAGTCCTGCCTTCCATGTGACCCCATCCTGCCCCTAAACCTCTCTCTAAGTGGGCTCTGTTGTGCCCCCAATTCTGCCTAAATCCTGGCCCTAAAAACCTCCCATCCTGGCCCCCAATCCCACACTCCATGGATCCCTATCCCCCCTCTGCATGAGACCCTCACCCTGGCCCTGCTCCTCCCACCCTGCCCTCCATCCTCTGTGACATTCATTGGGGGAGATCCTACCCTCACCCTCCCTAAATTTCACCTCCATCCTTCTGCATCCGACCCCCCCCGTGCCCCCCAATCTTGATCTGGGGTAGGGGTGCACCCTCTCCGGCATCCCTCTGAGACCTTTCCCTCTCCCCAAATTTCGGGAGGTGCCAGTTCCCAGCTGGGCCATGTGTGGTGCTGCTGGTGGAGGAGACCCCTCACAAGCCCCACAGCCCCCCGGAACACCACCAAACCCTCGCAGGGCTTCTCGCTCGGGCGGGGGGGCGAAGCCGCTCCATCCCTCCGAGCCCTCCAAACACAGCCCACACGCTGCAGCCCTGCCTTTTCACCCTTTTCTACAGGGCTCATTGCAGTCCCCTCCTCACCCCCAGGGCAGCTCCCCGAAATCTGAACCCTCAGGGCACCAAAAAACCCCGAGTCATCTTTGCAGCGCGGCTGCCGGGAAGGCGGCGGGCACCGCTGGCCGCGCTGCCCTGACCCCGTATATCCGCATCATGTGATCCTCGCCGTCCCTTCCCGAGGCTTTCAGCCGCCTTTCCCGGCCCATCCCCGCCGCGGAGCCGCGCTAGGCTCGGCCCCCTGCCTGCCCTGATCCCTGATCTCGGATCAGGCCCGTGCCGGGGCTGACGCTGATGCCGCGCCGCAGCGAACGGCGCAAAGCGCAGCGCTCGCCTCGCCCGGCACGGCACGGCACGGCACGGCCCCCCCAGCCCGGCGCCAGCCTCACCGAACTCGCAGCACGGGGATCTGTCTCTCCATAGCAGAAGGAGATGGAGCCGCTAATGTGGGGAGGGGAAAGCCCTGTTGGGTTTTGAGGCGGCAAGAGGCAGCTCCCGGCGCTGCCGGGACCGGGAGGCGGTGGCGGAGCTGTGGAATCGCTGCCCCGGGAGCTGCGAGCAGCCGAGCCGCAGAGCCTGGAGCTTTCTGCTTCTTGGAGTGGGTCACGGGGAAGGAACACGTAAAGCTTGTTTGCCAGCCGCATGATTTGGCTTATTTGCTCTCTTGTAGCAGGTGCTTAATTGTGGCAGGAAGGGTTCCCGGCAGCTTTCTGGGCAGCCAAACTCCCGCCTGCCCCTCTCGCGGCCAGGCAAAACAAAAGCACGATTGTCACCCGCAGGCGGAACGCTCCGGCTGCGGAGCTCCCCGGGCCTCCTTCCCGGGAGAAAAGGTTACCGAGGCACCGAGGTGGGCACGGGCCGGGGAAAAGGGGTCGGGAGCAGCTGTGGAACACGTGGGTGCTGCTCACAGCCCCTCTCCTCCGAGGGAGGAGGACAACAAGCCTCAGCTGACTGTTCCTCAGCGAGCCCACGCTGTGGCATGGCTTGGCATGGCATGGAGTGGCACAGTGTGGCACAGCCCAGCTGCCCATGGCATGGCACAGCTGCCCAGTGCCATCCCCCTCCCTCCGCAATCCTGGCCAGGGCTGTGATTCAAAGGCCTTTTGCTTCCTGCTCCCATCTTTCCAATCTAAGCCTCTTGAACCTGTCCCCAAGGAATTCCAACTGTCCAGCTCCATGACCCTGACTCCACAGCCAAGGCAGAGCTCTGGGGGTCACACCAAGCCCCCTTTTCACCCCACAGCATCCTCCCTCCTCCTCCTCCTCCCCAGCAAGGAATGAAGAAGCCCTCAGGATATCCAAGATGTGAGTGGACATTGCTCCAGCCCCAGTAAAATTTATGACTCTCCAGTTTAAAGCCAGGGGCATTTCCACCTCTCCCAGGTGCTGCCAGGACCCTGCCCAGCCTCGCTGGGGTCAGGATTCAGCAATCCAAACCCAAACCAAGTTCTCCTTATGCTCCTTGGATGCTCTGCAGCCACTACAGCTTTCCTGGCTCTGCTCCCCACCCTGCCCCCCAAACCCAGCATCGTTCCCCTTGCAAGGGGCTGAAAGGCTGGCACAGACCAAGGCAATGCATCCCTCACTGGACAAAGCAGATTCAGGACAGGGGGACACCCCAAAAACCCCGGACCACACATTCCCAAAGCCCCCACCACCAGGACCCTGCCTTTGCCTTTTCTCTGCTGCTTTCCACCTCATCCACGGGGAGCGGAGGCGTTGCTGTGGCGTGGGTGGGATGGGAGCAAAGAGCAAAGTCCTCGGAGAAGGTGACCGCAGGAAAAGTGCCAGGAGCAGGGGCGGGAGGAGGCAGCAGCAGATACTTACAGGCTGTGAGCCATGGCTGTCATCTTCCCAGCAGGGCTGCCCTTCCCTGGGCTTTCCATCGCTTTCTCTTGGCAGGCTCTGCAAGGAGAGGGCGCAGGGATCTGTGAGACCACCCCAAACACGGACTCGCATCCTAAAGCCACCCCTCCCCACCCGGTGTCACCTCCCCACCCTGGAGACAGAAAGGTTTTGGGAAGGCAAGTTCTGGGCTGGCCAAGCAGCGTCCTGGTGTGGGGACAGAGCTGTCCCTCGTCTCCCCATTGTCCCCATGTCTCGCTGCCAGCTCTGCCCTCCTCATGCCACCCTACAACTCAGCCAAAACACGGAACACACACAGACCTGTCCCCTGCTCTGAAGGTTCCACAGTGGCAACATCCCCTCAGCCCCAGCCAGGCTCTCCCAGCTCCCACCCCCTGTCCAAGCACCTCACCCTTGGCCTAAGAGCCTTCTCTGTGGATCTGAGCTCCCTGGGCCCAGCCTGGCTCCTGGGGTGGCCAGTGGGCCACCGAGTCCCCTGGCATGGTGGCTTTGGACAAGGCTCTGGAGCGAGGCAGGGCAAGGGGCTGTCCCTCCTTCCCCGGCACTGCATCCTGCACACGTCAGGAGCAGAGTCCAGCCTGGGATTGCTCCTGGCAAAGCCAGCAGAGCTCTGGCTCCTGGCAGGGAGCGGGTTCCAGGCACCCACCACGGTGTTGGATCCATCCATGGATTCACCAGGAAGAGCAGCAAGGGTCACCCCTTCACTTTGCTCCTCTAAAATCCCAAATGCTGCAGTTTGGCTTCCTGGATGAGCCTACAAGGGGTCTCCTTGCTCAGGACAGCTGCTCCGAGCGCCCCATAGGCCCCCCAGGCCCATCAGCAGCCAGGGAGGGAGGTGGCAGCTCCAAAAAAAAAAAAAATTGGCTTTTACAGGCTCAGTATCCAGCTGGAGCCGGGAGAAATCTTCAACCAGAACTTTGCAAAAATGGCAGAACCCAACCTTGATGGGGGAACAGTGGGGACAAAAGGACACCCTGGGATGTGCCACCACACTGGTGGGGAGCAGAGCCTGGGAAACAGCTGATACCAGAAGGAAAGGTCTAAAACAAGCAGAAAAGAATGTTTTTGCACCTTCCATCCCCTGCCCTGCCAAAGCAGCAGGGGCTGTCTGAGAGCCAGGAATTCGGGGGGCTCTGGAAACTCCCTGCATGCAGGAATTCTCTGCCCCAGCTGGATCCCATCTCCCAGCCCTGGAATCAGCCACCTGACACCGCCAGGGTGACAGCTCACCCTGCCATCGATAGGGCTGCAGAACTCCAGGGAGTCATCACGCAGCTCATAAATATTTAAACCCAGAAGGAGCCGTGTACTCCTGCAAAACTCCACTCCTTACACAAGCCCAGATCCCTTCGCCCCAGCGCTCAGCTAATCAACATTTGGGGCTCTCCAGGCGGATCTTTTGCAGCTGAAAACCAGGTCAGGGCGAAACGCAAGGTCTGGATCCATCCCTGCAGGATTCCTGCACCCTCCAGCTGGGATTTGTTGTATTGACCACCCCGAGGGGTGCAGACAGAGCTGCTGGGGTGGAATTCCAGCCCAGGCTGCGCTTCCAGCTGCTTGTTGCCGACAGCCCAGGCAGGTTTTGGGGGGCACAGCCGGCCCCACACCCTGGGAGAGGCTGCAGCTGCAGCCTGGAGCACTGACAGGCTGCTCCAGGCAGGATTCACAGTTTCCTACAGCATTAAGAGCTGCTGACGCCTCGTGAAAAAACTGTGAAAAGCTTCTATTTTGGGGAAAGTTCCTCTTATAACGGTGCATCCTGTGGCTTCTCTGTTTCCATTTTTCTCCTGGTTTCTCTTGCTACGGAGAGCAGTGCAGAAAATAGGCGGATAATATTGCCAACCAGTCTGGACTCTCCGTCAGAAAAGGAAAATAACCCTCCAAGCCACCCCCAGCCAAGGAATTCATTCTCATGCCGCACCTGGGTGGGGGCCTGGGGCCAGAAGGGAGAAAACGAGACCCTCCTGGGACTTGTTTTTGGGCACGGAGCTTGGTGGGGGGTTGGATATTTCCTGAAGAGGGAAAATGCTGGTTTTGCTTGGTTTAGACCTTTCTCTCTGGTGTCAGATCTTTCCCACACTCTCCTCCCCAGTCTGCTCCTAACCAGTGCGGTGGCACCCATCTCCCACTATTCCCCCACTAAAAAATAAAAGGGATTCAAACATCAAAGAACGAGGAGTCTGTCTCCAAGCAACTGTCTCCAAGTAGGGAAGGAGAGCAGAGAAGGAGAAACTGAGTGGGGAGAAAACTTCTGGAGAGAGGGAGGGAGGGAACAGCAGGAAAAGAGGGACGTGGGGGTGACAGAGCTGGGAGCAGGCGGGAGCCCCGGGGCAGGAGGATCTCCCTCTTTCCTCATCCAAGCCCTGGCTTGTGAAACAGCTCCAGGCTCCCCAAAGGCACTTCCTACTCCAAGGGCGCTGCCTCTGCCACTGCCCCGCAGGGCACAAAGGTGGGGACGTGACCCAGCCCTGGGTGGCTGTGTGGCCCTGCTGATGGCCGGCCAGGAGCCCCCAACAGCCCTGAGTGCCTTCATGGCCGTGCTGGTGGTCTGCACGAGCCCCCAACAGCCCTGAGTGCCTTCATGGCTGACCAGTCAGGAGCCACCACCAGCCCTGAGTGCCTTCATGGCCGTGCTGGTGGTCTGTCAGGAGCCACCACCAGCCCTGAGTGCCTTCATGGCTGACCAGTCAGGAGCCACCACCAGCCCTGAGTGCCTTCATGGCCGTGCTGGTGGTCTGCCAGGAGCCACCACCAGCCCTGGCTGGATGCATGGCCATGCTGGTGGCCTGCCAGGAGCCACCAACAGCCCTGAGTGCCTTCATGGCCATGCTGGTGGCCTGCCAGGAGCCACCACCAGCCGTGACTGAAACAGCGAGCAGCGCCCGGGGAGAGCCCCCGGCTTTATCTCGGCTTTATCTCCCTCCCCGTGGGAGAGCGGGGCCAAATTCCGTGCCGGAAAACTCTTGGCCCGCACATCTCGGTGTCTCCTGACACGTGGCTCTGCCTGAGCAGCCTCTTCTCTGCCCTGAGGACCACCAAGGCACCCCACAGATCCCACACCCCAATTCCCCACAGCTCCAGGGGGTCGTGAGGGAAGGAGGGGCTGCCAATGCCTCCCGCTCCGGAGGGGCTGCATCGCCCCTGGGCTCCGGGACAAGCCTCGGGGGCGCTTGGAGCCGTTCCTAGGGCAGGATCCAGCCCTTCTCCCGCACAATTCCCCCATTTCCCACCTCTCCGAGCCTTTGCATTCCCCCACAAACTGAAACCCTCGTCCTCTCCATGCCCCATGGGCGCTCCCCGGGGCAGGGGGGTGATTGATCCGCTCCGGGCGGGGTTACCTGAGCGCAGCGCCCGGCTCTGTCCCGCGGCTCTTCCCTCCCCGGCTCTGTCCCGCGGCTCTTCGCTCCCGCAGCCGCCTTCCCTTTCCAGGTGCAAACTAGCCTGGACGGGCAGCACCCATTTTTATACGCTCGCCCATGTGATCCAAACAAATGCCCTAGGGATGAGTTTTTGCACTGACACAACTCAAGGGGCTGGGACTAAAAACCTGTTGGACCACAATCCCAGCTCAACGGACAGGAATTTTCCACTCGGAGCCGTTCAGGCCGGCTCAGGGTGCGCCGGGGCCCGCGTCTCCCTGCTCCCCCCAAAAAAATCCCTTTCTTTTTTTTCCCCCTGAATTTCCCAAGTCTTTCAGACTCGTTCCTAAACGTTTCCTCTACTCCAGCTGGAGAAAACGAACCATGGGATGGTTCCACGGAGGAAGGGATGGATGGGAAGTGTGAAGGAATATGTTTGAGGCACTGATTGCATTTAAATTCTGCAAAGCTTTTAATTTTCCCATGATCTGTGGGAAAAAACAAACAAACAAACAAAACCCCACAGCAGCAGATGGCAGCTAGGGTGAGAACTGGGGAGAATCCTTTGCTCCTGGAAAAGGAAATTCCCTGCAGCCTTGAGGCCTGGGAAAAACACTTCTGCCCAGGTCGGAAGGTGATTTTGGAGCGTCCTGCTCTGCGATGCTCCTCAGGGATGCAGGGGAGGAAGGCAGGTCCCAGGTGAGTCCGAGTGACCAGAAATGCCCGGGATGGGAGCTGGAAAAGAGAGGGTGAGCTCTGGACGGGTGAGTCAATGGGAACCGAGGCAGCGGGGCAATGGCCACGGGCCACGGAAAGGAGGCACGAGCGTGACTCAGTGGGACCGAGCGGTGACTCCGTGGGAAAGGAGGTAGCCCATGGGATAATGGGGCAGGAGGAGCCCCTGGAACGTGCTCCTCTGGGGCTGGAGAGCGCTGGCAGGGGGAGCCGCTGGAGCTGATCCCGATGGATTTGATAAGAGCCGGAACGTGCAGCTCGGCACACACGGGGCCAGCGCAGCAGCGCCTGCCTCACCTCCAGCCCGAGGTGCTGTTGGGCTCGCTCACCCCTCCAGGATGTTCTGGCCTCGCTGCAGGCACAGCCCTTTGCTCCGGCTTGGCTTAGAGAGGGAACTCGGGGGGATTTTTCCGCCTGATTTGGTGGGAGGCACTAAAAGGCGACGGTTTTGCAGGGTCACGGGGCAAGGGAAACGCTCCCCGCCCGGAGCAAGGGCAGGTTGGCAACCGCGTCTCGGAGCATCTGCAAATGGTCCTAATCTCGCCCAAACTGCTCCAAATGATCGCCCTGGGGAGATCCCAGCCCTGGGGCTCTGCCAGAGCCAGGCGGGCACAGGCTCAGCCCTGGCTCTGGGGATGCTGCCGCTGGAAGGAGGGGTAGGTGGAAAAGGGGGGCCTGGCTGGCTGAGTTGGGGACCCCAGGCTGTTTTCTGTCGCTTTGCTGCTTAGGGGTTTTTGGGGTGTAGAGGCAGCGGCTCTGTGACCCTGCTGGTGTGAGGAACTGTAAACAGGGGAGATTTAGGGGTCCCCTTCAGAGCCAGGGGGGCTAAGGGGCTGTGAAAAAACACTTGGGCAGGGGAGAAGCTGGAAAATGTTGTGGAAAAGATGCTCATGCTGAAGGATTCTCCCCAAATATGGGAAGTGCCCTGACCTCCTTCCAGCCCCCAGACTGGTTTTGGGGCATCATGAGGGGACTCAGGGCTTCCCAGGAATGCGCCACCGCTGGGACTCAGCTGTGAGCTCGTTAAAGCTCTACCAGCCCCTGCTGCAAACCAGCTAAACCCATTTAGGGAAGGGTTAAGCCAGTTCAGAGTGATTTGGGAGCCTATTGATGCAAAGGTTAATCTGGTATAAGTGCATCAACATCGGGGATTTGAACCAATTTAACTGTTCCGGCTCCAGGTTCTCCCTGCAGGATTTAGGGAAGCGCCCAGCCTGTGCTGCCCTTCCTGCCAGGCTGCGGAGAGCCTTGGGAAGAGGGAGAAAACGAAGCAGGGACCAGAGCCTTGGGAGGAGGGAGAAAACGAACCAGGGACCAGAGCCTTGGGAGGAGGGAGAAAACAAACCAGGGACCGAAGGGAAGAGCCTGATGGAGGCTGAGTGCGGAATGCTGCCCACCCCTGCCCAGCCGGTCGGGGCTCCACGCGGGTCCCGGTGCCCAGCTGGCACCGGGGAGCAGCCGGGTGGGCAGTGGGACCCTCCCAGGCCATCCCAGCTCGTGGGACCGGGCTGAGCCCGAGCTGAGTCAGAGCAGAGGATGCTCCTTCCTCTTCCCGGCTCCTCATTATCCCGCTGCCCCAGGGCTTTCCCACGAGCCTCATCCAGCCGGGCCGTGGCACTTGGAAGAGGTGTTTGTTTATTTTTTGCTGTCATCGCTGAAGGGCTGTAATCACAATTAGAGCGTCCACGAGGCACGGGGCAGAGATTCATCTCCTTTCCAAGGCCGCGGTGCTCAGGAGAGTGGGAGGGAAAGAGGGAAAAGGTGGAAATGCTTCCATGCCGATCCCCGCGCCCACACAGCATCCCTGGGGAGCGCGGCGGGGTTGGCAGAGGTCACACCTGAGGGTTTCTCAATGCTTTCCCTCCGAGCTGCTGTCGCGTGTCGGTGCTGCAGCAATTCCCCGTGGCTTTTCCCGGCTCCAGGAGCGGGCAGTGGGGCGTGCTTAATGCAGGAATTCGAGCCGGGAAGTTCCACAGGGGCTCAGCGTGTGGGAACGGAGGGACGGGAGCGGGATTGGATCGGGCAGCACCTGGAGAGGAGCGGGCTGGGCCGGGCCGGGCCGGGCCGGGCCGTGCCAGCCCCGCTGGGATCGGGGAGCTGCCAGGCTGCGGAGCTGCTGCTGGAGGAGCAGCGGCTCCCGCGCCGCTCTGCGCTGCCTTGTGACTGCGAAATGAATGTGCTTAATATAGGCCAAGTGAAAACATTCTGCCCAAAATAGAAGCCCTTCCCCAGAAAGCGCCGCAGCTCCGGCAGGAGCAGTCACAAGGTACCTGCCGGGCACGGGGGGCTGTGCCAGGTGTGCCTGTGCCGCGCTGCACATCCCCTCCCGGCTGTCCCCAAGGTCACCTCCCGCCCCCGGGCTGCAGCTCACCCCGACCCTCCCCGAACGTGCCGGAGGAGTTCAGGGATGGGGATTGGGGCTGGGATTGGGGTGGGGTGCGGGGGTGATGGGGTGGGGGCCGCATCCCCAAATCCTGTGATCCCGCGGGTGCTGCAGGGGATGGGATTGGATGAGATGGGATTGGGATGATTCCAGCTCCTGCTGCACCTGAGGTTTGGGATGGGATGGGAAGGGAAGGGGGTGGCTCTGGGGGCTGCTGCCAGGCTCGGGGGCTCGCTCAGCTGTGTGCTTTTCCCCAGACAATATCAGATATTCCTCTGCTCCTGCTGGAATACCCGGCCGAGTCAGAGGAGTGGGGGCGCTGCCACCGAAGGGTTTGGGGGTCGCGGCAGCCCAGGGCTGCTCTGTGCTGGGTTTGTGCTGCGCTGGCAGCTCCTCCTGTTGGATCCGTGCAGCAGCTGAGCTGCTGCCAGCTCCAAAGGCAAAAAGCACCGCGGATTCCTTCCCTGATCCCCCAGAGATTCCTGCTCGGAGGGTGCTGTGGGTCCAACGCCCTTTTGGGGGCTCTGACCTGTCCCCTGCGGTCACTCGTGACCTTCCTGGGGACGAGGTTTAATCCAGCTCCACCAGGCCCAGGAAAATGGGCCAGGAGGGGCTGAGAGTTCAGCGCTGGAGCTTTGGCAGGTATCGAGGGAAAGCCAGAAATCCTCCCCTCTTAATCCCAGGCTGCAGCAGGGATCTGCATTCGGTCTCTAAAGCTCTGCTGTTCCAGCCTGCGGCTCACAGGAGGGGTTGGGGAGATAAATTCAACCCCCTCACTCCAGATTTTGCCCCAGCATCTTATTAATGCTGGAAAAACCCCAAAATTCCCTTTAAGGTGTGGCTCAGCCTTTTATGCTGTGGTGTCTTTAACCCCTGCCCCTCACGTGGCTCTGGGCAGGCCCAGGGGACTTCCCGAGCCCCATAAATCTGTCACATCCCTGAAATCCACTGAAAAATTCCCCAAGGAGCAGAGCCAGCCCCGCAAATCACTTCAGATGCAAATTTACGGCGTGGCCGGGGCCAAGCGGGGTTTTTGATTCACGGAGCTCCTGCCCAGGGGCTTGGCCAGGACAAGGTGAAGGCGACCTTGGCTTGGAGCAGGGACCGAGTTCTTGGCCAGGGAAGGAGGGCAATGTGAGGACAACCCACGGAGAAGGGAGATAAGAGGCACAGGGAGCCAGGGCACAGCTGGAGCTGCTGAGCGAGGAGAGAGGATGTGGGTTTTGTTTCCCTCTCTGATGGCCGGGCTTCCTGCGAGGCCCGAATTGAGGGAATTCCCCCGGCCACCCAGGCTCTGCCAAGTGCTCGGCTTGGTGCTGCCTTGCTGCTCGCTATCAGCAGTGTAAATACTTTTTTTTAAGTGATTTTTCAGCCTGTAGGTGTTGGTTTTTTGGAGTTGCTCAGGTGATTTGCTCAGTGGACTCTGGGGCATGGAGGTGCCACCTGGGAATATTCGAATTTTTTCCCAAAAGAGAAGAAAATGCTGGATTATTGAGGGAAGAGCTGGGCTGGGCTGATGCTTGTGGAGCCCAAGGAGCATTTTTATTGCTCAGAAATAATCTCGCTTCTGAAAAGCAGAACAAATCCTTGTTCTCCAGAGCTTTGGCTCGCTGCTGAGGAAGGGTTTGAATTTTTAATGGCTTCAGTGGTAACTTAAAAATTTTGCCCAGCCTGAAACTGGGAGCAAAAAACCCCCCCAGAGGACTGGGGACACCAGGGCACGGTGTCACCTCCCTGTCTCTGCAGGCCATGGTGTCACCTCCCTGTCCCTGCAGGCCATTCACGCCTGGGGACAGCTGAGGCCACAACAAAACGGGATGGGAACAAGCTGGAAATTCCAAGAAAATGGCAAAACGCATTTTTTAATGGAGCAGGGAGAGCAGAAAAGCCAAGGTGGGCGCTGGTTCGTCTGGATTTCACATCAACAGGAAGCCAGCTCTGGCTGGGGAGGGGGGGAAGTTCCAGACAATGCTTTCTTGGGAAGTAAAACCAAGATTTTAATGAACTTTTAAGTGAAACTCCGCTCGGGAAGTGATGGTTCTGCAGGAAATAAAGAGCTGGAGGCTTTGCACGTGTGGGGGAGCTCTGAGAGCTCCTCACTCTCAGCTGATGGTCATGGGGAGCCTCGAAAATTTTCTATTTTTGCCTCAGCTGGATCTCAGAGCTCCTCTGAAGAACATTGTGGCCCCTTGGCAGCAATGGGAGAGCGCTCAGGTGGGATGTGCTGGGGGGTTTTGCCTCCTCTGCCCCTTCCTTTCCCTCTCAAAGCCCCGTTTGTGGCCCAGCCCAGGTGGAACTCGGCTCCCAGCTCGGCTGATTTGGCTTTCCCGGGTGCTTTGCTGCTGTTAAAACGAGCCCCAGACTTCTCCCTCCCTTCCCTCCCTTCGGTGCTTGGCTTTTATTAAGAGCTTTTTAATCTCTGATATTAACAGGAAAATAATTTCCTCAGCCACCTCTCGGTTTTGTCAGCTCTGAGAGGCTTTTGGAGCTGTTTGCTGGGGATGCAAATGCAAAATATATTTATTTTTGTATCTCTATTTAAATACCTGCTCCCAAATGAATTGATGTTGGGACTGCAGTAATTTTATTCCATGGATTCCCTGATTTGGTTAATTAAATTAATCTTGTGCTGTTTACTTTGAAAGCTTTATTTTATTTATTATTATTATATATTTTTGTTTGTTTGGGGGGGTTTAATTTTTTTTTTTTTATTTCCAGAATATTAGGAAATATCCCTCATGAAATCTGGGAGAACTGAGGGGTTCCAAACAGGTTTTCCATGGTGTTTTTACCCAAATTTTGAAGCACAGGGCAGCATCTCTTTGTTTCTCATCCCAGCCTGGAATGAGGGGGGAATTCCTGGACTTCCCTGGGCTCTGAACATCACACCCAGCAGGTGCCAGAGGCTTCCCAGCTGGAATAACCAGATTCCTGCAGTCCCACGGGTTTAGTCAGGACAGGGAACCTGGGAACACCCTGGGGTGGCCGGGACAGGAGCTGGGCTCGGGTCTGGTGTCCTGGAAAGGCTGAGCTGGAGCAGAGGCTGGGCAGAGCTAAAGAACAAAGCAGGGATTAATTAAAGGGATCTCCATGGATCCACCTTGGGCAGCACCAGAGCCCTGCCAGGGCTGCACCCAGGATGGACCAAAATGGTCCCAAAATGAACCAAAATGGTCCCGAAATGAACCTGAGATGGACCAAAATGGTCCCAAAATGAACACAAATGGTCCCAAAATGAACCTGAGATGGACCAAAATGGTCCCAAAATGAACCCAAATGGTCCCAAAATGAACCAAAATCAACCAAAATGGTCCCGAAATGAACACAAGATGGACCAAAATGAACCCAAGGTGGACCAAAATGGTCCCAAAGTGAATCAAAATGAATCCGAGATGGACCAAAATGGTCCCAAAATTAACCCGAGATGGACCAAAATGGTCCCAAAATGAACCCAAGGTGAAACAAAATGCTCCCAAAGTTCACCACAGGTCACGGGTCTCTCACTTTTATAAGTTTTGGTCCATCAGCAGTTGGAGATCATTGTCCAACTCCAGCCCTAGGCCACCAGGTCCCACCCTTGTTTTGTCTCCTCACCCACCTTGTTTGTGCTCCTGCTGATTGTCCTTGGTGCCCAGCTGGAGCAGGAGTTGTTTTGTCTCCCTGCTCCGGGAACAGAGCTCACCATCCCATAATATCAAGCCCAGACCCACACTCTATAGCAGCACAGAACCTGAAAACCAGAAAATCTCAAACCTGAGGCACCACTTGACACCAGAGCTGCCTTTTCCTGCAGCAGGATCCTTCTCCAGAGGGGAAACTGCTGCCTGCAGCCTCTCCCGGGGATTTATTCTGCTTCTCCCGGGCATGAGGAGGAAGAGGAGGAGGAGGAGGAGGATGCTGGTGGAAATCACCCATCCCTGGGCTCAGATTTCCAGGAATGTGGCAGAGACAGCAAAGCCAGCAGCTCTGGGGTCACCCCGGCCTGGGTTTGGAGACCACGGGGGTTTCAAAATTAAATATTCCCGTGGTTTCCTGCCCCTCAAGGGCATCACACAGCAGAGGGTGTCCAGCCCTGGCAGCATTTTACCATGGATTCTTTGTCCTGGTAGAAGCTGGACAAGTTTCCTGCTGCTCTTTAAACTCTTTCCGGAGTGGAGGAAATAAAATCTTTGTCAAAAAAATCTTTGGAAAAAAAACCCAAAAAACTTTTTTTTTTTTTTTTTTTTTTTTTTTTTTTTTTTTTTTTAGGGAGGAAGTCATGGTTCATCTTACATGGGAAGATGAAAAATTGTAAAATTTCACATCTTTAAAAATGTAAAATTGTTGCTCCCATGAGTTTTGCTTCCTGAGCATCCCTGGGAGATCCCCCTGCACCTTTCTTTTCCATTGGCAAACCCTTTTGGGATGATCTGTGAGAGGCCTCCAGGTGGAAGGGGCTGATTTTGGCTCTGCCAAGGGCTTTTCTCAGCCTCTGGGCTTCGGGGGAAAAAAAATCCCTGTTCTGAGTTCATCGCATTTTGGGTTCTTGGTGTTGTTTGGGGAACCTCTGCAAAGGGTTAACAAAAAAAACAAAACCCCAAAATGCTGCAAAGGGTCTGGAGAGGATCCTGAGCCAGCCCTGGGGGCCACAGAGCTGCTCCAGGGCTGGAGACCCTCTGGATCCAGGGAGAGCTGGGAATGTTCCCCTGGGGAAAGGAAGGATCCAGGAGAGCTGGAAATGTTCATTTGGGGAATGGAAGAATCCAGGAGAGCTGGGAATGTTCATCTGGGGAAAGGAAGGATCCAAGGAGAGCTGGGAATGTTCATCTGGGGAAGGGAAGGATCCAGTAGAGCTCAGAGCCCCTTCCAGAGCCTGAAGGGCTCCAGGAGAGCTGGACAGGGACTGGGGACAAGGGATGGAGGGACAGGACACAGGGGATGGCTTCAAACTGGGAAAAGTGAGATTGGGGTGGGATATTGGGAAGGAATGAGGGTGGGGAGGGGCTGGGATGGAATTCCCAGGGAGCTGTGGCTGTCCCTGGATCCCTGAAGTGTCCAAGGTGAGTTTGGAGCCCCCTGGGACAGTGGAGGTGCCCCTGCCATGGCAGGGGTGGCTCTGAGTGGGATTTCAGGTCCTTCCATCCCAAACCATTCCATGTTTTGCCAGGACTTCCTTGTCCACATCTCCACCTCTCCCGGTGCCCAACTCCCTGCCCTGCCTCTTGCTCAACTTCCATCCTCAAACCCATTTCTCCACGGAAATTCCTGCCTTCCTCACCATTCCATGCCCACATTTCTGGGCATTTTCTGCTGATCACCAGCTCTGCCCGACGCTGGGGACCCCGAATTTTCACCCCCCCTCCATCCATCCATGTGAGGATGCAAACCCCAAGCCTGACTCAGCCCGGCATTCCTGGGAAAAGCCTGACTCACGTGAGCCATTTGCCGGCTCAGGGCTCTAATTACGGGCTGTGCCCATCTCGGCAGCGTGGGAACGGGAGCCATTAAGCCCCTAAAAGCTCCCGATCATTCCCAATCCATTAATGTTCCTCATTAGTTAAGCCCGGCGCCTCTTTCTCTCGCCGGGCTGGCTCGTGTTCTCCGAGCGTGCAGCCCCAGCTCCATTATGTAATGATCCCCTCGCTGCCGTAATCCCAACTCACTCCGGGCTCTTTCCCACTATTATTTCATTTCATTTATTCGCATGTGCCTCTTCCCCGGAGCCCATTAGGCAATGGACGAGACGGGCAGAGCTGAGGGGGGCTCGCAGCGCTCCTGACCGGCCCGAGCGGGGCAGGTGGGGCCGGGGGTTGGGCGGCAGCGCCCGGCGCCGTTCGGGGCCGTTCGGGGCCGTTCGGGGCCGTTCGGGGCCGTTCGGGGCCGTTCGGGGCCGTTCGGGGCCGTTCGGGGCCGTTGGGGCGGTTGCCGGGGGTTAAAAGCCGTTGGCAGAGCCGGAGCAGCTGCCTGCCCCTTCCCCGGGCTTTGGCTTTCGTTCCCGGTCCCTCCGGCCCTTCCTGCCAAGGAAACCATCTCCAAGGCAACCTCAAACCTCCGGGCTCTGCCTCCGAGCTGCTCGGCCGTCCCCAGGACCCTGGTAAGTGGCTCTCTGGTGGCCCGTGGCTAGCGGCTCCGCCGGGAGCTGAGCGCTGGCGCTGGGCTCGGCAGGGGGGTGGGGGACCCAGCCCCCTCGTCCCCGTGTCCCCTCGTCCCCCTCGAGGCTTAAAAAGGGGTGGCCAGAGTGCGGGGAAAGCGCTGGAGAGGGTGGCTGGGTGAAGGTTCCCCTGCAGGGACCGTCCTTGGGCTGGGGACGTGTCCTGGCTGGGTGTGTGTCCTTGGGGATGGGCTCGGACAGACCGCAAGCAGCCCCGATCCCGATTTTCCATGGGATTTGGGAGAGCAGCAGGTGGAGATGGGGACCGTCCCCTCCTGGAGCGCGGTGTCCCCGGGATCGCTGCGGTGTCGCCACGTGGGGACATTCCCGGGGCCACGTGGAGGGGAAGGAGCACCAGCCTTGTGGGAAAGGCTCCTCCGAGCTCGGGATTTCCTGGGAAAGGAGGGCAGGAAACCGCTCCGGTCTGGAATAAATGGGATCGAAGTTGTGGAGCCGCAGGAGGAGCGACGGACGAGTGTCGGATTCGGTTCTTTTTTGACTCGGAGATGGGGACACTGAGAGCTTTGCATCTGCTCGTGTGAAAAACGCCAATCACTTGGGTTTAGAATTTTTAAAAGTTTAATAGTAATAAAATGGTTACAAAAATAGTAATATAATTAGAGTAATAATAATTTGAACAATTGAGATTAGGGCAATACGAGACAATAAAAACAAAGAGTTATGGACAGTCTGGGTACCTCTTTCTGAGCAAAATAAGCCCAAAAAAGGCCCCACGTTAACAGAGGATTAACCCTTAAAGCAACAGCCTGTTGCACATTCACACACCCCATCCATGGGGCATCAATTCCATTCACACACAGGATTCTGTCTGGGCAGGGTCAGCTTCTGCCTCTGAACCAAACGTGAGTGAGGTGGGCAGAAGTTCGTTTCTTCTGATAATGGAGCAAGAAATTCTCTTTCTCTGAAAGATTTCAGTGTCCTGTAGCTGCTGTCTGGTGCAAGGACCCCATTCCTTTCTTTAAAAAAATATCCCACACCCATAGTTCCTATTTTAACTCCAAAAGTTCCATTTTAACTCCAAAACTACCTTTACCATCCTATTAAAATATTAATACAGCACCACTAATCAACAGAACACACTACAGACAGTAAATATCTGCCTAGAGGTATTTAACCTGCACTTTTCACAGTTTGCAAGCCTCGAGATGAGAAACTTTGAAATACCAAAATATAGGACAGACTTTGTTGAGAAATAAAACTAGGAACAAGTTTCAAAGGAGAGCCTCACAAATAAAACAAAATACTTTAGAGAAATAGAACTGTGAAAGATGAGTTATAGTAAAACCCACGAGGAGTAAATCTAGATAATGAACTTTAAAGCATTTACAGTATGGCATGGCAAAAGCTGATAGGCCAAAAAATGTATTGTAATATATGTATTTTATAATTAATATCTTGTATAGATATGTATTATACATGCTATATATATATAATGTATGTATTATACAATACATTGTATATTATACTTATTGTATATTATAGATACTTCTATATGAGTGCATATAATATAATTATATATATAATATATTATATATATTATATATAATATATATATAATATATAACATATACTTATATACTATTCTATAATAATATAATTATATTATTGTAATTAAAAAATAGTTGGGTTCTGTGATGGTATGAATTACAACAATTGAATATAATATATCTTATTATATATAAGATATATATAATACATACTTTATATATATAATATATGTATATATACATATAATACATATATTATTTCTATTATATATTTATACAAATTATATATAATATGCATGAGTACATAATGTATAAAAATAAAATATCTGTATAAATTGAATCATATCTGTATTGTCTCACCCTTCACACGAGACTAAAAACAGAATTGAAGTTTTTAGAGTGCCTCTCAGTGACCCCCTCTCCAAACCAAAAGAGAAGCTGACCCCACAGAGCAGGGCTGCTTTGGGCTGGGGGTGCTGGCTGCCTGGGGCTGAGCCTGGCTGTCCCCGTGTCCCCAGGGCAGGATGAAGCTGCTGGTGGCCGCGCTGGTGGCGCTCACCCTGCTCCTGCCGGGCGCCCGCGCCAGCGAGGGCTCCCGCACCTGCATCTTCCAGACCCTCAGCGAGAGCGACCACGAGTTCTGCAGGTGAGCCCTGCTCTGGGACCTCTGTCCCCTGCCTGTCCCCTGCCCCGCCTGGCCTCTGTCCCCTGCCTGTCCCCTGCCCGGCCTGGCCTCTGTCCCCTGCCTGTCCCCTGCCCGGCCTGGCCTCTGTCCCCTCCCCAGCCTGGCTTCTGTCACCTGCCCAGTTTGGCCATTCACTTTGTGTCATCCCCTCCCCAGCCTGGCCCCTGTCACCTCCCCAGCCTGGCCTCTGTCCCCTGCCTGGCACTGCCATTACCTTTGTGTCACCTCCTGCCTGGCCTGGCCTCTGTCACCTGCCTGTCCCCTGCCATTCCCTTTGTGTCACCTCCCACCCAGCCTGTCCCCTGCCAGGCCTGGCCTCTGTCCCCTGCCCAGCCTGGCCTCTGTCTCCTGCCTGTCCCCTCCCCAGCCTGGCCTCTGTCACCTCCCCAGCTTGGCTTCTGTCACCTGCGCAGTTTGGCCATTCACTTTGTGTCATCTCCTGCCCGGCATGGCCCCTGTCCCCTGCCCGGCCTGGCCCCTGTCCCCCACCCGGCCTGGCCATTCCCTCGGTGTCACCTCCCGCTCAGTTCCAGTGTCCCCTTGCCTGTCAGTTCCGGCTGTTTCCCTCCTTTTCCCCGGGTCTGGCGCTCTCTGGAGTCATTCCCCAGCCTGCCCTGCAGAGCCTTGGGAATGACTTTGGCAGTGCCAGGGGTGCCAGGAGCTTTCCATGGAAAGCTTCAGAGGGAGGAGGAGGAGGAGGACGCTGCTTTGCCATGGAATGCTGGAGGGGTTTGGGTGGGAAGGGGCCCTAAAACCCATCCAGCTCCAACCCAGCTATCCCTAAAACCCATCCAGCTCCAACCCAACTATCCCTAAAACCCATCCAGCTCCAACCCCAACTATCCCTAAAACCCATCCAGCCCCAACCCAGCTATCCCTAAAACCCATCCAGCTCCAGCCCCAGCTATCCCTAAAACCCATCCAGCTCCAACTATCCCTAAAACCCATCCAGCTCCAACCCAACTATCCCTAAAACCCATCCAGCCCCAACCCATCCCTAAAACCCATCCAGCTCTAACCCAGCTATCCCTAAAACCCATCCAGCTCCAACCCAACTATCCCCAAAACCCATCCAGCCCCAACCCATCCCTAAAACCCATCCAGCTCCAACCCAACTATCCCTAAAACCCATCCAGCTCCAGCCCCAGGTATCCCTAAAACCCATCCAGCTCCAGCCCCAGCTATCCCTAAAACCCATCCAGCTCCAGCTCCAACTATCCCTAAAACCCATCCAGCTCCAACTATCCCTAAAACCCATCCAGCTCCAGCTATCCCTAAAACCCATCCAGCTCCAACTATCCCTAAAACCCATCCAGCTCTAACCCAACTATCCCTAAAACCCATCCAGATCCAACCCAGCTATCCCTAAAACCCATCCAGCCCCAACCCAGCTATCCCTAAAACCCATCCAGCTCCAGCCCCAACTATCCCTAAAACCCATCCAGCTCCAACCCCAACTATCCCTAAAACCCATCCAGCTTCAGCTCCAACTATCCCTAAAACCCATCCAGCTCTAACCCAGCTATCCCTAAAACCCATCCAGCTCCAACCCAACTATCCCTAAAACCCATCCAGCCCCAGCTCCAACCCCAACTATCCCTAAAACCCATCCAGATCCAACCCCAGCTATCCCTAAAACCCATCCAGATCCAACCCCAGCTATCCCTAAAACCCATCCAGCCCCAGCTCCAACCCCAACCCCTCCCGCTGTCCCAGGCCGATCCAAGCTGGCCCTGGGCACTTCCCGGGGTGAGGCAGCCACAGCTCCTCATGGAATTCCATCCCAGCCCCTCCCCACCCTCCCAGGGAGGAATTCCTTCCCAAAATCTGCTGAAGATCACACAAGGAGCACGGGAATTCCAATGTCCTTTGGCAGATTTAGGGAAGGAATCTGTAATTATAATAATTTCTGATAATTTATGCTAATTCCCATTCTCCCACCCTTTCCCCCTGCCAGCATTCCCGAGCCCCCCTGGCACCCACCCCCACCTGAGGCCTCATTTTCCTCGCTGTGCCTTTCTCCAGGGGGGATTTGGAAGTCATCTACCCCGAGGTGGGCGATGTGAGCTGCTCCTACATCCCCAAGTGCCACGGCTACCGCGAGAAGCTCAGCCAGGAGTGGGCCAAGCCCCGCGTCCGCTACCCCTGGGCCAAGAAGGTGAGGCCCCAGTCCGGCTTTTCCCGGGCTCAGGAGAACTTGGGGAGCTTTTTCCCACTTTTCCTCGTTGATTCAGGGCTTTGGTTGGAGGCTGAGCTGTGGATAAATGGAATTGGGGTTTTTTGTGGGTTTTTTTGGTCATTTATTTTTAATTTTTTTCCTATGCTGTGGCCATTAAATCACCTTTTCTCACATTCCGACTTTTTTTTACTACACTGAAACCACTTTTATTTTTTTATATTTATATTTATAGTTCATATTATACTTTAGTATTTTTAGACTTGATTTTATTTCTATTTTATACTTGTTTTTATTTCTGTTTTATACTTTATTTTATACTTTATTTTATACTTTATTTTGTTTCTATTTTATTTCTATTTCGTTTCTATTTCATTTCTATTTTGTTTCTATTTTGTTTCTATTTTATTTCTATTTTATTTCTATTTTTTCTATTTGCTCTATTTTTTTCTATTTTTTTCTATTTTTTTCTATTTTTTTCTATTTTTTCTATTTTTTCTATTATTTCTATTTTCTCTATTTTCTCTATTTTTTCTGTTTTTTTCCTTTTTTTCCCTATTTTTTTCTATTTCATTTCTATTTCATTATATTTCTGTATTTCACACTTTTAAATATTTTTATATATATATTTTTTTTTTAATTTTATATTTTTTCCATTGGCCATTTACTAAATATTTTCTTTTCCTACATGGTCCCCCTTTTACAGCTATTCCAGCCACGTTGTAGCCATTTAATGAGTTATTTTCACCACATCCCCACCTTTCAATTTAGAATATTTGCTGAATTGTAACCATTATTTCCCCTAGAAATGCAGTAATTTATGATTTCCCCTACCTTCATTTTTAAAACAATTAATTAAATTTTAATATACTGTGACCATTTAAGTGGCCAGAGCATAGCAAAGCAATTAAGTTATTTTTTTCTGCCACTCAGTAATTTAATTTTTTGCTGTTTGTGGCCTCCAAATGATTTAATTTTGTGCTCCACAAGGCTGTTTTTAAAAGAGAATTAAATGGCCACAATGTAGGAAAAATGGGAATTAAGTGGCCAGAAGCTGAGAAAAGTTTAATTAATTTTACATCTACGTTGTGGCCACTGAATATTTATAATTTTTGCTACATTTTGGCCATTTCAATTTTGTTTCCTCTACTTTGACCATTTAATTTTTTGGTGTATTCTGACCACTGGAATTTTTTTCACTCCATTGCGGCGGTTTCGTTGTTTTGCCACGTTTCAGCCAAAAAAACCCCAAAAAAACCCCAAAAAATTCAATCTAAAATTTCCCACCGCGGATTTTATTTTTTTTACAATTTTTTTAGTCAACTTTTCAAAATTCTCCTGGTCTTGGGGTGGGATTTGGGATCAGCTATGGAATTTGGGATCTGGGTGGGATTTGCGATGGGATTTGGGATCGGGGTGGGATTTGGGATCGGCGATAGGATTGGGGATCCGTGTGGGATTTGTGATGGGATTTAGGATCGGCGATGGGATTTGGGATGGCGGGTGAGATTTGGGATTTGACATTGAGTTTAGGATCGGCAATGGGATTTGGGATTTGCGATGGGATTTGGGATCGGGGTGGGATTTGGGATTTGCGATGGAATTTGGGATTGGGGTGGGATTTGGGATTTGCGATGGAATTTGGGATTGGGGTGGGATTTGGGATCCGCGATGGAATTTGGGACGGGGGTGGGATTTGGGATCCGCGATGGAATTTGGGACGGGGGTGGGATTTGGGATCCGCGATGGAATTTGGGACGGGGGTGGGATTTGGGATCCGCGATGGAATTTGGGATTGGGGTGGGGGGGAATCCCGGTGCTGCTGTTCCCTCTCGCCACCACCAGGTGGCAGCATTGAACTGCCCGAGCTCCAGCGCCGCCCGGACTGGGAGGAACTGGGATGAACTGGGAGGAACTGGGAGAACTGGGATGAACTGGGAGAAGTGGGATCTGTGCTGAGCGTGCCGCGGGCACGGGGAGGGGACAATAAATGGGGTGGCACTGAGGTGTTTTAGGGGACACCCCGCGCCGTGCCGTGCTGTGATCCCAAATCTCTCCCAGGATGCGGCACGGTCTCGTAGCGATCCCAAATCCCGGTGGAATCCTCGCTGGCACCCCAAACCCGCCCTATCCCAAGAATTTCTGTCATTCCCATGGGCAGCTCCAGCCCTGGGAGCTGCTCAGGGAGAAGTCAGCTCTGCTGGCGTTCCCTCGGAGCGTGAACAATCCGTTTTTCCGGCTCTTCCCCCCATCTGGGAAGTCTCTTCCCCCTGCGGATCACATGGTTAGAAGGAGAACTTTTCCCTAAAGATGTCTGACTCTCCAAAAAAACCCCAGAATCCTCCTTCCTGGCAGAGGCTGCTGCCCGCAGAGCCATCCCCGGCTTTCCAGGAGTTAGAAGTTTCCCAGGCATGGATGTGGGCAGTTGTTTTTCCTTGAATTTTAGTCCTGGAAAGCAAAGCAGGGCCGGGAGAAGGGAGGGGACTCTCCGGGGATGGAGCGCTGCTGCCGGCGGCCGTGGGAAGGATTTTGGGGAGCAGAGCCAGACCCTGCCAGGCTGTGCCAGTGGGGGATGAGGGCTGAGCGTCCCAGAATCCACAAAAAGCAGGCAAGGCTGAGCCGGGAGCTTGGGGGTGGCACCTGTTTATTTTGGGATGGAATTCCAGCTGTGCCTCGGGGGTGGCAGGTCCCCAGGGAGCCCCTGGCACGGGCGGCGGCTCCCGCTGGCACCGGGAGCGGCTCCGCTGAGGATCTGGCACCGTTTCCTTCCGAGACATCTCGGCACATCTTGCGCTGAGGCAGCATCTGAGGACACGGGGCCCCGCTGCTTGCCGGGCTTTGGGGTGGCTTTCTCCTCTGGCCTTCCCCAAAAATGCCTCCCCAGCTCTGGGGATGATCCAGCTGCAGCTCCAGAGTTCGTTCTGCCTGGCCTTAAACCCTTAAACCCCCTGGCTCTCCTCAGTGTTTTGGCTTTTTTATACAATTTTCTTACTCCTGCACCTCTAAGGATGCTTTGGGATAATTCTTTTCCCTCCTAAGCTCACCCTAAATTGAGTGGGAACAAGAGCTGTGGCATGAGAGTTGTTTTTATGGTTTTTGTGGGTATTTCTAAACACAGGACATTTGATTATTCCTAATTTATTCCCAAATGAGAGAGGGAAAATTTGGCGAAGCGAGGAGATCTCCATCTCCCTGCGGTGCTCCGGTGGGATGCTCCAACTCGGTGATCCTGGATGGGGTGGGGAGGGCTGGCTGAAGGGCTGGAGATGCTTTTCCCATCCAAATCCGTGGCAGAAAATCTCGGGGTTTGAGGATGCAAACTTGTGTAGGAAGTGTCGGCTCTCTGTGGAACACTTTGTCTCTTCAAGAAAAACAACCACCAAAAAAGCCAAATGCGGAGTGTTTGTTTTTCTCTCTAGAAATATTTATCAGTTTTCTGAAGGGGGAGGAATGGGAGGTTTCCCAATCTCGTCCCAGATATTTGGGATGGGTTTGGGGTCACCTTTGTGCCCACCTTTGTTCCTGCAGCTCCTCAGGGAAGGGAACATCGATGGTTTGAGGTGAGGAGCTGGAAGTGGGGTGGCATCTTGCAAAGCTGAGCTCTGACGGCAGCAAAATCCGACCTGGGGGACTTTAATGCATCATTTTAGGGTGGATTTGAATATTTTGTCAGGTTTAAACACTGAGCTGTCAAACCTAGCTTTATCAAACATCAATTTACTGCCCAAAAAAACCATTTGGGGGCAATTTTTAGTGCCATGAGGGCACCTGTTGTGTGTGGGGGGCATGTCAGTGAGCAATGGGCTCAGGGAAGGGAGTCAGGGACAGGAGAGAGCTTCTGGATGTATGGATACCCTGGAAAACCTGTCCTGGTGGGCAAAGATCTGGGAATATCTCTCAGGAGATCAGCCCTGGGATGTTCAACCCATGGGAGAGCAGCCCTGGGATGTTCTGGATATTCAATTAATGGGAGATCAGCCCTGGCATGTTTGGGATGTTCAGTCCATGGGAGAGCAGCCCTGGGATGTTCAGGGTGTTCAATCCATGGGAGATCAGCCCTGGCATGTTTGGGATGTTCAGTCCATGGGAGAGCAGCCCTGGGATGTTCAGGGTGTTCAATCCAGGGGAGATCAGCCCTGGCATGTTTGGGATGTTCAGTCCATGGGAGAGCAGCCCTGGGATGTTCAGGGTGTTCAATTAATGGGAGATCAGCCCTGGCATGTTTGGGATGTTCAGTCCATGGAAAATGCAGTTCTGGGATGTTCAGGATGCTGAGTCTAAGGGAGATCAGCCCTGGGATGTTCAAGGTGTTCAATCCATGGGAAATGCAGCCCTGGGATGTGCAGGGTGTTTAGTCCATGGGAGATCAGCCCTGGGAGGTTCAGGATGTTCAATCCATGGGAGATCAATCCTGGGATGTTCAGGGTGTTCAATCCATGGGAAATCAGCCCTGAGATGTTCAGACCATGGGAAATGCAGCCCTGGGATGTTTGGGATGTTCAATTAATGGGAGATCAGCCCTGGCATGTTTGAGATGCTCCATCCATGGGAGATTAGCCCTGGGATGTTCAGGATCCTGAATCCATGGGAGATCAGCCCTGGGATGTTCAGACCATGGGAAATGCAGCCCTGGGATGTTCAGGATGCTGAATCTAAGGGAGATCAGCCCTGGCATGTTTGGGATGTTCAATCCATGGGAGAGCAGCCCTGGGATGTTCAGGACATTCAATGCAGGGGAGATCAGCCTTGGAATGTTCAGGGTGTTCAATCCAGGGGAGATCAGCCCTGGGATGTTGAGGATGCTGAATCCATAGGAGATCAGCCCTGGAATGCCCAGTCCTCACTGCAAAACTCCCCTGAGCACATCCCAATCCCCCTCTGGGTCCCACTGCACAGACCTGACCCCAAACCACCAAACCCCCAAGCACCCAGAGCACCTTCCCAAAATCCCAAGCTCAGGAGCTGCTGGGGGCCCTTTCCCAGCCCAGGGAAGCAGGAGAACATCTGGAAGGACGGGAAACGCGTCCTCCTTGTCCTGCCTCGATATTGCTTGGCTCAAGCAAAAATAAATTGGAAAAGAAAATTGGTCCTTGCACCAATTTGGGGCAGTTTCTGGATTGTGCAGCGTGGCAAAGCCCCCGACGGTGATGGATCGCTGCATTAACCCAAAGCTGCGTCCCCTGATTCCCTTTTATTACCACTCGTGGTGGCAGACAGAAAAACAGATTACACTGGAGATCAAATCGATAGGAACTTTATTTACTGGCCTTTGAAAAACATATTTCTGGGCTTTATAAAAACATACGGCAGATGCCAGGGATGGGCCTTGTCTCCTTGTTAAAAAGCAATTTACCTGTGCTGGAGCTGCTACCTTGTACCTGCTCCTCCAGATTTGTTTTCATCCCAAGGTTTGACAACTTCCTTAGAGGCTTCTTTAGGCCGTGCCATCACTTTTTTTAGGATACAGGAAGGGATTGGATTTTTTTTTTTTTCACAACAAAATCTAGAAATAAAGTGTTTTTCTCAAGGTTTCTACCCCAAACTCAACTTTTTAAAACTTGTTTTTGCAAGCAGCCAGTTTGCACATCCCTGAGCTCAGCTCCTTCCTGCTGCTCCTCAGCTCTCTGGGATAAAGGCATTTCCAAGCTGGGATGAGCTGGGGCTGGGGAGGCAGCTGGAGAAGCCCCCCCAGCTGTGTGACCCATGGGATGGCACCCTCAGGGCTGGCTTTGAGCTTGTTGTGCCTCAAGCTGTGAGCAGCACCCCGGGGTGGGGCTGGAGATGTCCTGGGAATTGGAGCTGTGCCCTTGGGAATGGGAGCCCGGGGAGGGAAGAGCAGCAGGAGGAGTTTGTCCCAAGGACCCACAGAAAATCCACTCTGGTTCTTTTTCCCATTCTCCCCCTTCTGTGAAGCACTTGGTGGCCTGGCTGGGGACAGGCCTGGCTTGGGCCAAGCCTGACTCATAACGAGTTTTGTGTTCCCATTATTTGGGCACTCGTTTGTGTGGGGAAATCCATTTGTTTTAACAAAGGCAAGGGCAGCTTTGTTCCATCTCCTCGCGGGCTGCGCTGCAGGGGTGGCAGGAGGGGACGTGCAGCTGGCTGGGGAGGGACCTTTTTGTGGCACTCAGGTTCCATGCACGCCTTGCTGGAGAGGATGGTTGGAAGCAGAAGATTTCTGACAGTTTGTGTATCCCTGCTGGCTCATGGAGCCGTCTGGAGCTGAGGAGCCACCAGCGTGGTTTTCTCCCTCTCTCCATCCTGTCTGGGCTCCTCAGAAACAATGGCCCCACATTCCTTCCTGCTGCTGGCAGCCGAGATTCCCGGGGTTAGCCCAAGCCCCCGGTGATGAGCCCCTCCCTGCTGGCTTGGGTTCCCATGCCCTGGGATCGCTCCAGTGGCATTCCAGCACCCCGGACTTCACAGGGGGAATGGTGTGAGGGATCTGAGCTTCCAGAGGGCCTCTTTGAGGGCTTTGGAGCGGGGTGGCAAAGCTGAAATGAATGTGTGTGCCGAGGGCTCTGCGTGCTGCCTCAGCCCTGTCCTCTGCTGACCCCCTGCCGCCGCTTCCACGGGGGATTCATCCGGGATGTGACCCCTCCGAGCCAAGCACTGCTCCAGTTCCCATCCTTTTGGGGAGCAGGAGGGTTTTTTCTCCTTGGAGTGGTTCACCAACATCACAGGGGGTGTTCTCCTGGTCCCACCGGAGGGGACGGGCGGGCAGCTGGTGCCACCAGCCAGGAGAGCCTCGTTCCATGAGCAATCCTGGCAGGAATGTCACTTCACATCCTTCTCCTGACCTCCCCGTTCTCTGGACCTTTAACCACCCTGGACAAACATCCAAAGATCGTGCCCCCGAAGGCAGGAGGCCGGGAAGCACCTCCGGGTCATCCCCGTGCCTCGGCATCCCCCGCTCACTCCTCGTTTTCCCCAGCAAAGAAAATGTTTGAAGGCGCCGCTGATTTTTCCCTTTGATCCCTGTAAACACTATACAGTAATCAAAGTTTAAGCTGCTTTGGGTGAAATAATTGCTTAACAATCATATAAGACAAAGTGATTCAACAAATGACAATTAGGACTTGTGATCTACAGAACAGATGCATTCAGTGTAGCATATTATAATGTGCTAATAGGAGATTGACAGCACAATAATAGGAGAGAACAGCCACTCAGCCTATAATTCCCAACCAAATGTGAGGCTGTCCACAGAGCTCAAATCCGAACAGGCTGTAAAATTAGAGGTAAGAAGGCACAAGTTTCACAAAGACTCATTAGCAGGTTGGCTGTGAATTTCCAAGGAAGGGGGGAAAATTCCTGCTGGAGGATTTACTCGCGAAAGGAAGGAAGGAAGGGGAGGGGGGGGGACCTCAACCTCCGCACGTCTTTACGCTGGGAATGAGTAACCTCGATCCCAGCGGGCTCCAACAGGCTGGAGCAGCCGCTGCTGCCGGGTGCCAGGCAGGTTTTGGGGCAGAGGGTGGCTCCCGAGCCCTGGCAGCAGCCGGCTCCTTCCGCGGGGGACGCGCCCAGCAGACCCCGGTGTGAGGGACGGAGTGAAATGAGGAGTGATATGAGCACGGAGCTCCACCGGGCGTTCCCGACGGGAATTGGGCTCTTCCCAAGCCTTAAATGATACTGATGGGTGACAGGGCCACCCTTTAGCCCTGTCCATGGCAATTAAGGGGACATGGAGGGATGGGGACGTGTGCGGGAGTGGAGCTGTCAGTCTCCACGGCCCTGGCACGTGCGGAGGCAGGAGCTGGGATCCATCCCTGAACCCCTCCACACCCTGGGATAACGTTCTCCGTGTGCTGCTCTCTCCTCTCTCCTTCCCCAGCAGCTTTGGAGGCAGAGAGATCAAAGGAACTTAAAATTTCCAGCTCTGGTGACAAACCAGATTTCAGCTCGTCTCGTCCTCCCCGTGCCCCGCGCACGTGTTCCCCCAATGTGGAATTTGGCCATGTTTTATTATTAAATAAACATGCCAGAAAATGCACTTTTTGTGCATGGGGGAGGATGAGAAGGTTTGGTAATTAAAACTTCCATCCATCAACGCTTGGCTCCCGGAGATAATTGTGTGGCTCCCACAGATGTATGTTTGGTATGGAATTAACCAGTGGGAATTGGTGCTGGTGTGTCTGAGGGGATGGGATGTGCCAGGGGCGGCCCAGGATTCCACTGGAATATCCTGGGGAAGCTCTGGTCGTGCTCTGGTTGGGAATTTGTTGGGAATTGTGCTTTTTGTCTCAGTTTATTGCATGGGCAAGCGTTTTAGATCCACTTTATTTTCACCTGCAAATCCCAAAACTGCAGGGATGCACCTGCCAGGTGGGTCTGGCATAAAAAAATAGAGATTTTACAGGAATTTTATTAATTGCAGAGCTAAACTGACTTGTAGAAACAGATAAATCTGTTAAAAAAAATACAATTTTTCTTTCCCCTTTTCCCATCTTTGGATTTTCCCGGCATGCCCCAGCCTGTGATGTGCCAGCGTGGGCGTCGTGGGGCACTCGGAATTTCAGAGCCTTTAGCCAAGGTGACACTGGAGAAAAAGCTGCAAAGATCCCTCCCCTCACCCCAACTCCAGGATTTATTTTTGAGGAGACCCTTGGGAAGCGCTGCCCCCGCAGAGCCCGGAGCCCATCTGGGTTCCCGAGCTCCCACGGGGTGGTCGATGGCAGATCGATGAGCCCCAAGGGGACCTGTCACCCTGGTGGTGTCTCCTGACATGCCCCAGACCCGCCTGGGCTTCTTCAAAAGGAATTAATGGCGTTTTGGGTGGGCAGGAGGGTTTATAGCAGCAGGCAGGTTCCTCCCGATGCTCCTGGCGCTTGAAAATGGAATTTGGGAGGTTTGGAATTGTGTTTCATTACGGGGGAGCTGGGTATGGCTCCCCTTCATCTTCCTCATCTTCCTGGCATCCTCCTCTTTCTCCCCAGCTCCTCCTGATTCCGTGGAGTTTCCCTGCTCTGGCCTTGGGCATTTTTTGGGCTGGGAAAGGCTCCAGGACCTCTGGAACACTGGGCTGGGTGTGCTGGGGGGGTCTTTGCTCCGTCACTCTCCCCACTCCAGGCAGGTGTTGCTCTCCCTGATTTTCAGAGGGCTCCAAGAGCAGCCAGGCTCTCCTGGGTTTCTCTGGGATGTGACAAGCTGCTGGATCCACGGCTGAAAAATCTGGGAATTGGGAATTGCCAGGTGCTGGGTGGAGGGCAGCGCGGTGTGGGAGAGGTGTTTGCCTGGCAAACACACCCTGACCCTGCTGCCACCCTCCCGTGGGATTATCCGAGCATCTCTCTGGCATCTGGGATGCCTCGAGCCTGCTCCGAGCCCGGATTTTGGCAGCAGATGCCCTTCAGCAGCCCTTGCCAGGTCCCTTGCTGGCAGGGAATCCTGCTCCGTCCTGCTCTGCCGCTCCAGCTGCACTTCCCAAGCATCACCTCCCACTGCAGGGAGCATCCCGGGGAGCTCAGCCTCACCCCTGGGCTCGGAGCATCATTCCCGGGAGCCTTCCCTCCTCCCCTGCAGCATCTTCCCCGGTGCCTCCCCGCCAGCACAGGAGCCTTTTTTCCATGGATGAGTAATTCTTCCCAATTTGGGGGCTCCTTCCTGCGCTGTAACAACCCCGAGCTCGCCTGCCTTTTTCTTTTTCCAGCTGCCATCTCCAGCAGAAATTCCCTTTTTTTTTCCTTTTTTTTTTTTTTCCCCGGCAGGAGGGGAGGGGCTGTGGGGGGGGAGATCTCGGTTATACAATCCGGGGTTGGGGCGACTATTTTGGATCCCTCCTTCCTGCCTCCAAATTGCAGCTCCGAATGTGACAAGTTACAAAACACTTGAGTCATTTCTCTCTCTCTCTCTCTCTCTCTCTCGCTCGAGCGCTGCCTTTTCCCCCACAAGGGTTTGGGTTGGTTTAAAGAGGAAAAAAAAAATAAAAGCAGCAGGATGGGAATGGGAATGTGGGAATGGGGATGGGGAGGGGGGGGAAAGGCGGCTCCCAGCCCGGGGGGCTGCGGGCAGCCCCCACGCAGGGGAGCTGGCGGGGCTGTTTATGTAAGATGCTCATGTTCTGCTGAGCTGCAGCGAGAGCTGTTGTCGATTCCCAGGAAAACCCACGGCTGCCCACGTAGGATCTCCCGAGCAGGGTTGTGTAACGGGGAGCCAGGCAGCCTGGGGGGGAGGGGGGGGTCGGGAGATCCTGCCTGGGGAGGGGGAAAGCAGGGATGGCTGCGTTGGAAGGAGTGGGAAAAGTCCGTGGGAAACGCGGCCGCTGGGATGTGCTGCGGGTGCCTCGCCAGGAGTTTTTGGGGTGCTCTGGGCTGGTGTCACCTCTCAGCACGGATTTGGAATGAATTGAGTCACTGGGTGACTTCCCAGCATCCCTGTTTCCTTCGGATCTTGGGAGGAAAGGGATTTTTGTGATGAGATTCAGTGTTGGAGTAGGAGAAAACGTCAGCGATGGTTTGGTGGAGGAGGTGGGCTGATCCTGAGCTCCTGGAGCTCCTGGGATCATCCCAAGGGCAGGTTCAGGTTGGACGTAGCAGGAATTTCCTCATGGAAAGGGTTGTTAAACCTTGGAAGGGGAGGTTTGGGGTCCCCATCTCTGGGGGTGTCCAAGGAACCCCTGGACGTGGCACTCAGTGACAAAGTGGGGATGGGCACGGCTGGGACTCGGTGATCCTGGAGCTCTTTTCCAACCTGAATGATCCAAGGATTTGGGGAAAAAAAATCCCTCATTTCCCACTGTCCCCAGTGGATCTGCACTGTCACCAGCCTTAATGCCTGCGGGAGGGGCTCCAAAGCAGCTCTGCACCCCACGAAAATCCCCATTTCACTGCTTCTTTCCCTAAATACCAAAAATCCGGGAGTGCTGGTGGCTTGTGCTGCTCCAGCCCGCGAGGAGAGGAGCCCTCTCGAGGTGCTGGGATGGGAGCTGCCTGTGTTACATTTTTATCCCTATTTATTCATGCAGAGCCGAGGCGCGGGGCGAGGCGCCCTGCTCGGGAGCGCTGCTCTCCATGAGAATGCTCCTTCATTTACATCCTCCCTCCTTCCCCACAACTGAACTTATCCGGGTTATTTTTATTCCTCATGTGTATTTTTTTTCTTTTTTTTTTTTTTCTTAAAAAGATTGGGGGAAGGGGAGGAGAAAGGAAAAAAAACCCAAAAAACCCAAGCATCACCACCCGTCTAAATTCACCTTATTTTTACTTCTATTAAAATTTCCCCTCTGGAATTTTGATAAGCTAGGAAAAAAAATGAGGCACACGAGCGAGCTTCACCCGAGGGGAGAGCCGAGGCCCGGGGATGAGGGGGAGGAATGTGTTTTGGGGCAAAGAGTAAGTTTAGAACTATTTTTCTCTTAACTGGAGCACTTAGCTGCACTGCAAGCCATTCATCTTGTGCTTTAATAACTCATTCTCCCCGCGAGATGGGATATCACAGCCCTGGATATTGCTTTTCTTGGGATCCAGGATCAAAGATGAATCTGCTTCCTCTAATAAAATACGTTCTCATTGGAATTGAAATAGTTTTCTGCACCCTGATTTTCCCCTGTATTTTGGGTGTTGAGCTCCTCTTTGCCCCAGATCCCCCTCGCTGGCCTGGTATTTTATTTATTTCCCCTTCCCAAACGGTGGAATTAAAAATTCCCTCATTTCCCCCCATCCCTGGGGAGCCCCAAGTGCTGCCATTTGCCTCGGGCTGTGTCTAATCAATCGATAAATCCGATATTGATGATTTATAGAGGATATTTTACATCCTGGGCTCTCCCTTGCCGTGGGAGCCGATGCATTTTTGGGGCGCCACGGGGTTTGTGACCATTTTATCCTTTCCCTGCCACTTTTTAATCAACAATTCATCCCCTGGAGCAAACATTTCCCTGTGCAGCAGCTTGCGCTTGTCCCCTGGGGGGTGTGACGAGTTTGCAGGGCCGGGGAAGGCGGCTGGGAGCGCTCGGAATCCTGGAAGGATTTTTCTGGGAGCAGAGGGAGCTCTCGGCTCGCGACTCCGCCGCTTCCCGGCGCCGCCTCGCCGGGATGAAAAAACGCTGAAACAAAACTTCTCCCTTTCATGTTCCCCTCGGCCCGACTGTCTCTTAACTACGCATTTGATCTCGCATCTCCGCGAGAAGGTTCCGAGCCTGATCAGGAATTAATGGGAAGCAGGAATGAAGCCGCGGATCAAAGCGGCGCTCGGGGTGGCCGAGGGGGGACGCGGTGTGGTGGCACCGGGAGGACACGGGGGACACCGCCCGGCGGCTGCTCCCGCTCCGGCACAGCCCGGGGGGCACGGGGCAAGTGCGAGGGATTGTCACCTCCTGTGGCCGGGGCTCCGGGGGGTCGTGGCCGTCTCTCTCTCTCCAGAGGTTTGCCAGGGTTTGGGAATGCTGGAGGCAGCCGCGCTTCCCGCACGGACGGGAATTCCCTCGTTAAACAAATATTTGGTGAGTGGGGAGAGGAGGGGAGGCAGCAGCGCTGCTGAGGCCCCCAAAATGCTGCACTGCCCCAAAATGGTGAGTTCCCCAAAATGCTGAGTTACCCAAAATGCTGCACTGCCCCAAAATGCTGCACTGCCCCAAAATACTGAGCCCCCCAAAATGCTGGGGTCCCAAAATGCTGAGCCCCCCAAAATGCTGAGTCCCCAAAATGCTGTTATCCAAAATGCTGCAGCTCCCCAAAATGCTTCACTCTCCCAAAATGCTGCATTCTCCCAAAAAGCTGAGTTCCCAAAATACTGGGGTCCCCAAAATGCTGCAGCTCCCCAAAATGCTGCACTCCCTTTCCAAAATGCTGAGCCCCCCAAAATTCTGGGGTCCCGAAATGCTGCACTGCCCCAAAATGCTGCAGCTCCCCCAAATGCTGAGCCCCCCAAATGCTGCAGCTCCCCAAAATGCTGCACTGCCCAAAAATGCTGAACCCCCAAAATACTGAGCCCCACAAAATGCTAAACTACCTCCCCAAAGTGCTGAGCCCCCCAAATGCTGCAGCTCCCCCAAATGCTGAGCCCCCCAAATGCTGAGCCCCCTCAAAAATTCTGCAGAGCCCAAAATGCTGCAGCTCATTGAGATGTTTCAGCCCCCCAAATGCTGCAATCCCTTAGGATGCTGCAGCCCCCCAAAATTCTGCACCCCCCCAAAAATTCTGCACTCCTTTAAATGCTACCCAGCCCCTTCGCCGTCACTCAGAGCCCAGAGGAGGACAGTGACAGAGCCAGGGTTACCCTGGGGTGGGAGCAGTGTCTTGCACCCACCAGATTTGCAAAATCAGAGTTTTCTCCACTAAAACTGTTGAATTCCTGCCTGGACCCGGCTGTTTTGGAGGGATAATCCTGGATGGGAGCAGGGGGCACGTGCTGGGCCCTGGGGTCAGGACTGAGCTGGGACTTTGTCCTGGTTTGTGGGGCAGCTGCTGGACCTCGTCCTGTCCTCGCTGCTCCCGGGTGCTCTCCCTCCTCACAGAGGGGCAGGTCACAGCAGCCTCGGGATTTGCCAGATTTCTTCCAGCTGGAGTGAAAAGCCTGGGAATTTGGGTGGAGAGCTGGCCATGAGGGAGATCAGGGCTCCTGGTGGCTGGGGGCAGGAGCAGCTTGGCTGCTGGGCTGTGGCCACTTGGGCCTTTTCCTTTTCCTTTTCCTTTTCCTTTTCCTTTTCCTTTTCCTTTTCCTTTTCCTTTTCCTTTTCCTTTTCCTTTTCCTTTTCCTTTTCCTTTTCCTTTTCCTTTCCCTTTCCCTTTCCCTTTCCCTTTCCCTTTCCCTTTCCCTTTTCCATGGGGCATCCATGAGATGAGCTGGTCCACGAGAGGCTGCTGGCAGAGAGGGAGCTGCTGTCTGGCACCTTTCCCTTTGGAAAGTGAAGGAATGTTTGGCAAAGTGGACTTTTGTTACCTTTTGATCTTCTCTTGTTGGGATGTCGCTGCAGGGACAGAGGAGAGATGAGCAAAGCCACTCTGGCCCCTGCAGTGAGTGCAGCCTTCTCACACGTGGTTTTCCCAGCAAAATCCAGTATTTGGGATAGGGACACCTGCAGGTGGATGGGGGGGATCCCTGTGGGGTCCCTACCTGAGCAATCCCACCCATGTTCCACCCAGGCACCCGGAGTTTAAACCCCAACAGACGCCGTCTTTCCAGGAAAATCCTTTATAAACCATGTAACCACCTCCATCCAGGGGAGGAATTGCACTTTTCCCAAGGGCTTGAGGCCACAAGGCAGAGCTGTGGCCGAGGAAAGGCTCAGCCTCCTCTCTTTGCACACCTCAGCACACCAAAAAACCTCCTCCATGAGGCCAAGCGTGCAATTAAAACCCAACGCGGCACACACACAAACCCGTGGCAGCCTCCAAAGAGTGAGTTAAACGAGGATGAAAGGCAAATGCCAGCTCTGGCAAAACCCTAGGAAAGGAGCCATCAGCTCTCCGCAGCGTCCTGGGAATTTCAAACCACGCCAATGGAATTTGGCCGCTCCATTTCATTCGCTGTCAATCAGCGTCGCTGCTACTGATGCTTCCTCCTCTTTTTAGATCCCCCATTTCTTTTGGCGATGCCCAGAGCGCAGTTGTATCCCAGCCAGGCAGCCCTCATCACCAAGCGATTAAATCAGCGGGAAAAAACCCAGGAGAGACGTCTCCTCTCAGACATAATAGCAAAAAGGGGGCGGCAGGGACGGGGAGGGGGCCGACGGCTCCGGGTCTATTTCTGCTCGGATGTGTCCTGGCGCCGCCGGAGCCTTCCCCGGGTGCCGAGCTGTGCCGGCGATCACCGGCTGCAGGTGGCAAAGCAGGGCGTGCAGGGAAGGCTCCTGCACCAAGCTGGGTTTTCCTGCTGTTCCAAAGTCCCTGGGCCCGGGGGTTGGTTCTGTTTTGGGGCCTCTTTGGGGTTCTGTCCTGCTGCAGCCGTGCCAGGTTCCCGCGGGTGCTGTCGCTGCCTGGAGGGATTGGGGTGTTGGGGAATGTGGGCATCACACCAGGGCCTGAGCTTTCTGATATCCAGGGGTCCTGATCCCTGAACACCCTGATATCTGAGGGTCCTGATCTTTGAGCACCTTGATCCCTGAGCATCCCTGATCCTTGGGCATCCCTGATCCTTGGGCATCCTGATCCATGGGCATCCCAACCCCTGAACATCCTGATATCTGAGCATCTTGATCCTTGGGCATCCTGATTCCCTGAGCACCTTGATCCCTGAGCATCCTTATCCTTGGGCATCCTGACCCCTTAACATCCTGATCCCTGAGCACCTTGATCTCTGAGCACCTTGATCCTTGAGCATCCTGATCCTTGGGCATCCCAACCCCTGAACATCCTGATCTCTGAGCATCTTGATCCTTGGGCATCCTGATCCTTGGGCATGCTGATCCTTGGGCATCCCAACCCCTGAACATCCTTTTCCCGGAACGTGTTGACATCTGAGTGTCCTGACCCCTGAGCATCCTGATCTCCCAGCCTCCAATCCTGAGCATCCTGACCCCTGAGCACCCTGGCTCTGAGCATCCCTCTCTCCAAGCATCCTGTTCCCTGAGCATCCCAGCCTCCAGTCAATCATCCCAGCCTCCAATCATCCTGACCTCTGAGCATCCCAACCTCTGAGCATCCTGACTCCCAAGCATTCCATCCTCCAAGTCCCCCAGCTGTTGAACATCCTGCCCCTCCAGCATCCTGCCTCCAGGCATCCCTGGCCCCGAGCATCCTGGCCCCGTGCCTTCCTCGGGGGCAGCTTCCTCCCTGCCTCTAAAATCAAGTGCTTTAATAACAGGCTGTAAAAGGACTGTGGAGAGAGGGGGGAAATAATTGTGTGATCCAGGGTTATCAGTTCACCAAGTGTTTCCTGGCCTGGATTTGGCCATTGCCAGGATAAAACTGAGCGATGAGGGCTGCCTTAATGAAAATGCCTGTCCCTAGGAAACATCAGTGTGACCATTCCAACCCTGTTGTGTCCGAATGTTCCTGAACCCCTTTTTCCTGCAGGAATTTGCAGCAGCAGCATGACCCTGGCTTTGTGTGTGACAGTCCTGGGCTGTTGGAAGTTGCTTTTATTTGTTTTATGGTTGTTTTTATTTCTTTTTAAGTATTTTATGTTTAAACATAAAGATTTAGGAAATCCCACACATTTATCACATCCCTGGGGCAGCTCCAGCCGCTGCCACCACACCTGGCTCTGTCCCGAGTGGCAAAGTTGGGCTCAGATCCCAGCTTTTCCCACACAAAACAAAACCTCTGGGGCTGGGAATCCTAAACTTGCCATCCCAGAGGACCATCCACATCCGGGCTGGGGAGTGACGGCTCTGGGGGGTTGTTTGTTTGGGAAACAGGATCAGAAATGAGCCCTGGAGTTGTGGTGTGGCCCCAGCGCAGGGCTGGGCCAGCCACTGCTTTTCCATTCCAGAAATGTCACTGAGTCACGGATGACTCAGAATTATAATGGGAGACATTTCCAACCCTGTGCATGACTCGGAGACGTCTTCCAGGGATATTAGAGCTGTTTGTAAAGTCCAGGCCTTGCCCTGGCACTGTCCCTCCCTCCCTGGCTGCTTGGTGTCCCCCCCTTGGCCAAGGTGACAGCCCAGCGTGCGGTGGCAGCTGGGATGTGGCTGAGGATGCTCCTCCGTGTCCCATGGGATCAGGGGGACATTCTGTGGGATCAGGGGGACGCATTAACGCTCCCCATCAGGTGGCAGGTGTCTATTAAAGTGACTCCCATCACCGCTGCCTCCGGCCTGCCCTTGACCCGGGGCTGGCCCAGCAGACAGCTCCGTGTCACGCGTGACCCCCGTGGGTGACCTCAGCGCCGAGGTGGCCACGGCTCCTGGGATTTTGGCTGCCAGAGGGGGATCTGTGTCTGAGCATCGTCAGGGTTCACTTTGCTGCCCTTCCCTCCCCTTCCCACGCAGGGAAATTTCCCTCCTGCTCCTGGATGATGGGAAGGGGACAGGCCTGTGAGGTGTCCCCCCACCCCGAGGTGGCACCAAGGGGCAGCGCTCTCCTCAGACATTCCTCAGCACCTCCTCTTCCCACAGCTCACCCCATCCCGGCCTTCCAGAGCCAATTAATTAGGCAGGAATGAATTGAGGGAGGCACTGGATGCAGTCAGACCCGTTCAGGGCTCTGGGTGGCCACTGTGGGTCGGTGCCAGCGCCATTCCTGGTGCCGTTCCCGGTGCCATTCCCGGTGCCATTCTCAGTGCCATTCCCGGTGCCATTCCTGGTGCCATTCCTGGTGCCGTTCCCGGTGCCATTCCCGGTGCCGTTCCCAGTGCCATTCCCAGTGCCATTCCCAGTGCCATTCCCGGTGCCGTTCCTGGTGCCGTTCCTGGTGCCATTCCCGGTGCCATTCCCGGTGCCATTCCCGGTGCCATTCCTTGTGCCATTCCCGGTGCCATTCCCGGTGCCATTCCCGGTGCCATTCCTTGTGCCATTCCCGGTGCCGTTCCCGGTGCCGTTCCTGGTGCCGTTCCCGGTGCCATTCCCGGTGCCATTCCTTGTGCCATTCCCGGTGCCATTCCCGGTGCCGTTCCCGGTGCCATTCCTGGTGCCATTCCCGGTGCCATTCCTTGTGCCATTCCCGGTGCCATTCCCGGTGCCGTTCCCGGTGCCATTCCTGGTGCCATTCCCGGTGCCATTCCCGGTGCCGTTCCCGGTGCCGTTCCCTGTGCCATTCCCGGTGCCATTCCCGGTGCCATTCCCGGTGCCGTTCCCGGTGCCATTCCTTGTGCCATTCCCGGTGCCATTCCCGGTGCCGTTCCCGGTGCGATGCCGCGAGCCAGGCCCAGGGAGCCGCGCGCTTCCCTCCTCGCTGGAAATACTTTCTCACCAAATAGCATTAAATATTCCTGAGCTGTGAACATCTTGGACTGATTTTATTTTCCATAAATAAACTTGTTGGGAGATATTTGGAGATGGGCCTAAGCTGCAGAGCTTGGACTGGCTCCCAAATCTCGCTGCTGTTTGGGCTCGAGGGGTTGGTTCAGGATTGTTCCGAGCTTTATTTCGGTTTCACGGAGCTGGGATTAAAGAGGTGCCCTCAAACAGGACCCTCTCGGTGCTTTCCCAAAATCCCTGATCCCATCAAATGCTGTTGACGGCAGGAGAGGGGATCACAGGTGTCCCCTCCCCTCCAGCCATGGCTTTAGGGTTATATCTATTGGGGTGGGCGTTTTGGAAGTGGCATTTACAGTGGGATCACCTGGATTCTTCCAGAGGTGCCAAATCCCAGTTTATTGGGCTGGGACTGTGGGTGCTCCATGTTTTAGGCACTGTGGGGTTTTGGGGCACAAATCCTTCCTCATCACACAGACAAGATGCCCCCTTGCCCAGCTGGAGATGCCTCCAGCCTGTCTCAGCTTCTTGCTGGAAATTTGTTGCTTTCCAGACTGGACAAAGAAAAGCAGAAAAAGAGAGATTTAAAAAAAGAAAAAAGCAGAAAAAAACGCCCTAAACAATGATGTTTATTTATTTTCCAACGGGAAAATGAAGTGGGAGAGCTGCAAGGACGTGTTTGCAAACCTGCTCCTGGCAGAGCTCACCCAGAGGGGGCTGGATCCGGATCCCTGGGGCAGGGAGGTTTAATTCCCGTCCTTTCCCGGCAGCTTCCCGCCTGTCCCTGCGCCTGATTAACAGTGACAAGGACAGGATTGCTCTTTTGGTGAGCGCACATGCTCCCCAAACCCCCGGCCATCCCTCAGCCTCGCCTTCTCGTCTTGTCCCTCAATCCCCAGGTTTATTCCGGGGGAAGAGGAGTCTAATCCGCCCTGTAAACTCTGTCACATCCTCGTTAATTTGGCCATGTCTCCCTCGCTCGCCTTAGGGAAGCATCGCATTTTTAACGAGGCTCCGGGGGGGCGAGGGCTTCGTTTTGACAGCTGAGGTGGGAAAGGTGCAGCGTCAGGGCTCGGGCTGCTCCGGGGGCTGAGCTCCTCCGGCAGCTCCGCACCGGGAATTTCCTCCCGGCTTCTTCCCTCCCCTGGGCTGGGGCCGCTGCTCCCGAATTTCCTGGGGGGTTCAAGCTGAGATGGGCACAGACCCAGAGCCCAGGGGTGCTGCTGGTTCTCCACCATTCCGTGGGGTTGGCGCTGCCACCCCAGCGTGACACACGTCCCAACCTCCAGGAGAACCCCATGGCTCAGGACCAGCTGCCCTGGCTAATTCTGGACAATTCTGGGTTTTATCCTCCCCCATTATTCCTAAATTCAAACATTTTGTAGTGGAATCTCATGGCATGGGCTTAATTCCAAAGAATATTGTGACTATATTCCAAAAAATCTTACGTACTTGACATATATTCCCAATTCTTCTTTATACATATTATGTACACTCCTAATATTTTATATATATTTTGTATTTTCCCAATATTCCAAATATGTTATGTATATATAATGTATATCCCAATATATTATATATATTATGTATTTTCCCAGTATTTCAAATATATTATATATATAATGTATATTCCCAATATTTTACATATATAATGTATTTTCCCAGTATTCCAAATATATTATATGTATAATATATATATATTCCCAATATATTATATATGTTATGTATTTTCCCAATATTCCAAATATATTTTATATATATTATGTATATTCCCAATATACTATATATATTATGTATTTTCCCAGTATTCCAAATATATAATATATATTATGTATATTCCTAATATTTTATATATATTATGTATTTTCCCAATATTCCAAATATATAATATATATATTATGTACATTCCAAATATATTATATATAATATTTCTATTCTAAATTTATTTTACATATTTTGTAGTTTCCCAATATATTATATATAATATTTCTATTCCCAATATATTATATATAGCACAGGTTTCCTAGACATTTATTTTATATTCCATCTATTTAATGCTGTATCTGGCCCTGCATCCCTGAGTGGTTTTGTGCTCAGGAAAAGGATCCATGGCTTTTCTGTGTAAGGCCAGGGGCTGATCCGTGGGGATCTTGCTCCATCCTGGGAGCTCTTCTAACCCATTCTCATGCAAATGTGCATTAGCTGATAATCGGAATGTTGAGTGGATTATTTCACCCCCAGAGCTGCTGCAAGGCACTTTTTTTTTCCTCTTTTAATATATTAAAACCAAAAAAAAAAAAAAGAAAAAAAGAAAAAAAAATCCAAACCAATCTGCCCTGCCACAAAGAAACCCAGACTGGGATTAGGATTGATCCCTGGGGATCTGGGCAGGAAACAGGATCTCTCTTTTTCCCTCTGGAGGCCATAAATAAATGAAGAGCCACGACCTGGTGACACCCTCTAACAGCTTTATGGCGTGTGCACCGTAATTGCACCAGCAAACATTTGTGTTGTAATTAAAGCCAGGAGCCACCAAACCATGAGAAATCAATTAAAAGGATTCCTGTCTGTGGGAGCAGCTTCCCAGCCCTCCTGCCTGTCCTGCTAAGATGCAGCTTCATCTTTTCTCTCCCCCCAAAAAAATCCCACTGAAGGGGTCGATTGCCCTAAATTGGGATTTTTCCTCCCAATCTCCTGGATGCCAGAGCATCCCTGCCCTGTGGTGTCCCAGCCTCTCTGCTGGTGTTGATTTTGGTGGATTTTGGGAGTGGGTGTGTCCCAGTGTCCACATGGGATGTGGGGTTTTTTGGGAGCAGCCACAGGTTGGATGGTTGGGTAAAGGTGCCGGGCTCAGCTCCTGCCAGGAGAAACGTGCAGAAAATGACATTTTTTCCATCAGGGTTTGAATTTTGGGGCATAAACACGGTAGGGAAATCAGCTTTTAGGAATAGGATCCTGCCATGAGATCTCAGTAAAAAATATTTAGGGATAATGGGAGAAATCTACACCCATCTATCCCCAGGAGGGGCTTTGGGGTTTTTTAGGGTTTGGGTACAAACAGGGAAAGGACATCAGCCCTTAGGAACAGGACTCTGCTGTGAGACCTCAGTAAAAAATGTTCAGGGATAATGGGAGAAATCTACACCCATCTATCCCCAAAGGGCTTTAGGATTTTTTTGGGGTTTAGTATAAAAAGGAAAGGGCCATCCCACTGCAGGAATCTTGGAATGCTGCTGTTGCCTCTGCTCCAACCCTTCAGCATCCTCCCCAAAACCCCTCTCACCCTGGGAGCAGCTTTTGGCTGAACCCATCATCCCAAAAAGTGGGATTTGGCTGGAAGCTGCCACCCACCCCATCCTGCTCCAACCACGGGACAACCACCCACGGAGATCCAACTCCCCCATGCTCCAGGAGCTGGGAGAAAGCTGAATGCACCAAAACAAACCCTTTCCCTGCACGTGTGGCTGCTTCCCCCGGGAGAGGCTGAAAGAGAGACTGAAGTGCATGTGACAGATGTTAATCGCATCATTTAATGCACTCCTGGAAGGCACTTGGATACAGGGATGGGGAGGAGCAGGAGAATGGAGCATTGTCTCCCATTTCCTGCAGCATCCCCCGGGAATGGATAACCCCAGGGTGCACAGCTCACCCAGGGAGGGAGGGAGGTGGGAATGGCAGAGAGGAAATTCGGGGCTTTTCTGGTGGATGCGCCTGTTTTGGTACAGCAGAGGGATAAAAAAGGCAGAGAAATGGAATTTGTTTGGTTTCCAAAGGGCTGCTTGGGGGGAAAGTGGGGAGGGTGAAATGGGGATGGTGGGATCACTTCTGATCCACAGCCTGGACCAAACACAGATACAGGAGAGGGAAAAATGGGGATTCAGGGATCGTGGCTGGCCCGCATCTGAGCATCCCTGGAGAAAACAGGGGATGCAGGAGAGGGGAAATAGGGATGGTGGGATCACACCTGATCCACACCTGAGCATCCCTGGAGCAAACAGGGAGTGCAGGAGAGGGGAAATAGGGATGGAGGGATCACACCTGATTCACACCTGAGCATCCCTGGAGCAAACAGGGAGTGCAGGAGAGGGGAAAACAAGGATCACACCTGATCCACACCAGAGCATCCCTGGAGCAAGCAGGGAATAAAGGAGAAGGGAAAACAAGGATCACTTCTGATCCATACCTGAGCATCCCTGGAGCAAGCAGGGAATGCAGAAGAGGGGAAATAGGGATGGTGGGATCACTTCTGATCCACAGCCTGGGCTGAACATGGGTACAGGAGAGGGAAAAATAATGATGGAGGGATCTAACCTGACCCACAAACAGGGAATACAGGAGAGGAGGAAAGAGGGATGGTGGGATCATTCTTGATCCACACCTGAGCATCCCTGGAGTAAACAGGGAATACAGGAGAGGGAAAAAATAATGATGGAGGGATCTCACCTGACCCACACCTGAGCATCCCTGGAGTAAACAGGGAGTACAGGAGAAGGGAAAATAAGGATTGCACCTGATCCACACCTGAACATCTCTGGAGTACACAGGGAGTACAGAGGAGGAGGAAATAGGGATGGAGGGATCACACCTGATCCATACCTGGGCACCCCTGGAGCAAACATGGATACAGGAAAGGGGGACAGAGGGATGAAGGGATTTCACCTGACCCACACCTGGGCACCCCTGGAGCAAACAGTGATACAGAAGAGGAGGAAAGAAGGATGGTGGGAACATGTCTGATCCATATCTGAGCATCCCTGGAGAAAACATGGATACAGGAGAAGGGAAATAGGGATGGAGGGATCACACCTGATCCACACCTGAGCATCGCTGGACTAGAATTGGATAGAGGAGAGGGGAATACAGGGATGGAGGGATCAGATCTGATCCACACCTGAGCATCTTTACACCAAACATGGATACAGGAGAAGGGAAATAGGGATGGAGGGATCGTGTCTGATCCACACCTGAGCATCCCTGTACAGAATGAGAGATACAAGAAGGAGAATTATTGTGGAAGGATCATTCCTGATGCACACCTGAGCATCCCTGGAGCAAACCCCTCCTGCTTGGCCTGGGGAACGATGAAACCCCACCCGCTATCCATCGTGGGTGGCTTGGAGAGGGGAATTGCATTTCCAAGGCAGGAGCAGCATCCCATGGGCTGCTTCCCTGATTGAATTCCCCCTTGGTGACCCGGGAAGGTAATTGAGAGGCAGGGGAGCCGGGGCAGATGGCACCCCCTGGAAATCAGCACCTCCAGGCACCCCCCTGAGCCGGGCAGCAATTGAGGCCGGCTGACTTGGAGGTGCCTAAAAGTAATCAACTTATTGCCTAATAGATTTCTCAGTCATGAATTCCCCGCGCTCCAGATGCCCCCCAATCAGAGCAATTATGGATTTAAATGGAGCTGGAATCCGTGGTGCAGAAAATGCCCGTTTTAGAGGGAGACTGGCCAGAGGTGAGGGACCTGGAGCACCCCTGGTAATGAAAGCTCTTCACAGCTTGCCGTGTTCCACCCGGGAATAATTGCTGCAGCCTGTGATACGGGTCCGGCTGCTTTAATGATGCCCTGTTCCTTTTCAAGGACTCATTTCAGCTTTCCCCTGGGTTTTTTTTATTTGGTTTTGTTTTTTGGGGTTTTTTTCCCCGGGATTTCAAAGCGCCGAGGCATGGTGGGAATTAACGCGTTAACGCGGCTGTTGTGGGGCTCGGGGTATTTCCAAATGTTGCTGCCGCTATCCATTAGCAAAGTGCCGGGGATCAGGAGCCTCGGGAAAGGGGAATGGAGTGTGACACGGGTGTCATCCCTCTGTCCATCCCAGCTGGAATTTATTCGCCCTGACAGGATGAATTTATCAGAACAAAACATACATCAGGAATTTAAAAAAAAAAAAAAAAAAAAAAAATTTGGATTGGAAATAAAACTCCCATTAACTTCCAAATGTAAACCACATCCAAGGGAGACAGTTGGCTTCTCCTCCGAGTTTATTATTAAATATTTTACCAGGGAGGGAAGTTCTGAGCTGAGCATCTTTTCCCTCCTGTTCCTGGCAAGAGCAGTTTGTGTGGAGGGAGGGTGAGTTCTTGGTTGTTTTCCCGAAGCTCTTTCTGGGGGTAGCTGGGTGTAGATTTCTCCCATTATTCCTAGATTTAAGCAGCTTTTTAATGAGATCCTAAGGCAGGGTCCTATTCCTAAGTGATATTGGGAATATATCTTCCAATATATCTCCATCTATCTGGAATCTATATCTCCATACAGCTCATATATAGAATATGTAAACATTATATAGGTAATACCTAGAGAATATACAGAGAATATAGTCTATATTTCCATGTAGAATATATTAAAAATTTCTAGAAATAGATGTAAAAATATACAAATATATCTATTATAGATGGAAATACATATATATAGCATTTATTCCAAATATATATGATATATGATATATTACATATTACGTATTATATATAATGTATTTATTTTATATTATATATTACATGTTATGTATTATGTATTATGTATTATATTATATACATATATACATATATACATATACATATATATATATATATATATATATATATATATAAATGTCTAATGTATGATACATTATATCGTTTATGGTATACCGTATCTAGTATATAATATATCTGTCATATATTATATCTATTATACCTATTTTATAAGTAATTTTATTTGGTGATTGGGGTGGGAGAAAGGCCCTGTCTGTTCTTTTGGCTGCTCACAACTCGGCAGCACAAGCTCCAGCAGGTAAATGATGCCGTGGGTGGGTCGGTGCCGCATCCCCAGGGACGGAGCCGGACCGAGCTTTAATTTCCCCCCAAATGGAACCGAGATGTGTTTTTTCCCCTCCGTGGCTGTGCTCCCAAGGGGCCCCGGGATTAATTTCCCGGGGTGACCCTGGGGGCCGCAGCCGCCTGACCCCCGCCCGAGGGGCCGCGGGGTCGCGGGAGGGAGCGCAGGGGACCCGGGAAGGGGCTGGGGGCGCTCCGCGGGTCGGAGGGCTCTGAAATGGCATTTCCACCTGGCTCAGCCCCGGAGCGGCCGGCGGAGCCGAGATTCAATTACCGGCCCCGGCAGCGCCGTCCCCGGGGACAGCAGTGTCACCGTCCCCCCGCCGGGCCGCGGCCTCCCCGGGACCCCCCGGTGGCCTCGGGGGCGGCCTCGGGTCCCTGCTGGGGAATGATCAATGAGCGCCGGGGGGCTGTGGGGTTGTGAGATCCCCAGGAGGAGGTGGAGGATGAGAATTTGACTTCATGTTCTCAGAAGGCTGGTTTGGTATTTTATGATATTATATGATATTAAAAGAATGATTTATTAAAGCTATGCTAAAGAAAGAGAAAGGAGACCTCAGAAGGCCAGAAAAGAATGAATAACAAAAACCCCTGACTGACCAGAGTCTCGGCACAGCTGGACTGGGATTGGTCATTAAATTAAAACAATTTCACATGCTGGGTAAACAATTCTCCAAATCACATTCCAAAGCAGCAAAACAGGGAGAAGCTGAAGCTCCCCAGGAGAAGAAATCCTGGTGAAGGGATTTTTCATAAAATATCGTGGTGACAGGGGATTGTAGGAACAATGTGGGAATTTATCCCTGTGAGGATTCAGGCCATGGATTTTCTCTTGGAGCAGAGCTGGGGTTTGGTGGCTGTGGTACCCTGAGGATGGTCCCGTGTCCCCCTCTCCACACTGGGCAGGGGGCAGAGCCATAGGGCCCTGTCCCTGCCTGGATGATTTTAAGGCTGATCCCAGTGGAGGAGGGGATGGGAGAGGGGCTGGGGAAAAGCTGGGGAGGCTCCTCTCAGTGCCAGGTTCTGCTGTGGGTTCCTCACAAAGAGCACAGGGACATCTGCTGGGACAGTGGCCACGTTCCTGACATGGGCCATGCTCAGGTCACCTGGATTTCCCACAGCCAGGGTCTGTCCTCATGCCGAGATCCTCCTCCCTCGGAACCATGGAATGGTTGAGGTTGGGAAAGGCCTCCAGGACCGCTGAGTCCAAGCTGTGCCCGATCCCCACCTTGTCACTGAGTGCCACCTCCAGGGATGGGCACTCCAACCCTCCCTGGGCAGTGCCAAGCCCTGAGCCCCCTTTCCATGGGGAAATTCCTGCCATGTCCCCCTGAGCCTGCCCTGGCCCAGCCTGAGGCCGTTCCCTCTCCTCCTGTCCCTGTCCCTGGAGCACAGCCCGACCCCCCCGGCTGTCCCCTCCTGGCAGGAGCTGTGCCGAGCCACAGGGACCCCCTGAGCCTCCTCTGCTCCAGGCTGAGCCCCTTCCCAGCTCCCTCAGCCCCTGCTGGGGTTCCAGACCCTTCCCCAGCTCCATTTCTCTGTTTGGGACAGTTTGGGACATGTGTGCTGGGTGTTTGGCACCATCCACAGCCTCGATCCCAGCCAGAATTGTGACACTGGGATAATTCCACTTGTGCTGGAGCCTGTGAAAAGGCTCTTTCCTTTCACAGAGCAGAATCTAATCCAGAAGAGAAGAAAACACTCATTATTTAATTTTCCCCAGTATTTTTGTGTGCTCGTGGGATTTTAATGGTATTAATTATTATTTAATTTGCACTTTGGCAATTCATTTGTGCTGAGCTATTTGAGAGCCAGCGATGCTCAATCCCTTTTGCATCTCCATTCATGCTGCTGCTCTCCAGCCCTTCTTCCCAGGTATCCGTGCCTCCCTCAATCCCATCCACCTTTCTTCCAAGCACCCATCCTGTCCCATCCAAAGCACCTCCTCATTGTCCACCTCCCCCTTTATTTGATTTTCTTTATAATCTCCAGCCACCACACCCCAGCTGGGAAAATCCGAGCAAGGATCATCAGCTTGGAGTCACAGCATGGAGGGGCTGGTGCCTCCTGGGTGTTCCTGGTGCAGAACCCCATCTGTGGGGCCAGCATCCCTCTGTCTCCATGGAAACATCCCTCTAACCCCTCCCAAGCATCCCTAAATCCCCATCCCTTCACTTCCACGTGAGGATCCCTAAATCCCCATCCCTCTATCTCCATGAGCATCCATCTCTCAATTCCCCTCTCTCCATCTCCACACATCACAAACATTCTTCCACCCAAATTCCACAACATTCTTCCGTTCCGTTCTTCCATGGACAGCATCCTTCCAGCCCTCCATCCCCACGAGAGTATCCTTCCATCTCTGCACAGAGACCCTCCATTCCTGCCCCTCCAGCTCCTCATGAACATCACTCCATGTCCACAGAAGAATTCCTCCATCTCCATTGAGCATTCCTCCATTCCCATCCCTCCATCTCCACTGAGCATTCCTCCATTCCCATCCCTCCATCTCTCTCCACTGAGCATTCCTCCATTCCCATCCCTCCATCTCCACTGAGCATTCCTCCATTCCCATCCCTCCATCTCCACTGAGCATTCCTCCATTCCCATCCATCCCTCCATGTGAGGATTCTTCCATTCCCATCCCTCCATCTCCACTGAGCATTCCTCCATTCCCATCCCTCCATGTGAGGATTCCTCCATTCCCATCCTTCCATCTCCATGTGAGGATTCCCCCATTCCCATCCCTCCACCTCCATGTGAATATCCCTTCATCTCCATGTGAGCATCCCTCCTTTTCCATATGAATCTCCTTTCATCTTCTCCATTTCCATGTGCACATCTATTCATCCCAGGGGAGGCTCCCTCCATTCCCCTCCATCCCCCTCCATTCCCCTCCATTCCCCTCCATTCCCCTCCATCCCCCTCCATTCCCCTCCATTCCCATCCATTCCCCTCCATTCCCCTCCATCCCCCTCCATTCCCCTCCATTCCCATCCATTCCCCTCCATTCCCATCCTTCCAGCTCCACAGGAGCATCCCTCCACCCCCAACCCCTCCATTTCTGTGTGAGCATCCTTTGATCCCATGTGAAAACCTCTCCATCCCCATCTCTCCATTTCCGTGTGCCCATCCCTCCATCCCATTCCATCCTCCCTCCATCCCATTCCAGCCTCTTTCCATTCTATTCCAGACTCTCTCCATCCCATTCCAATGTCCCTCCATCCCATTCCAACCTCCCTCCATCCCATTCCAGCCTCTCTCCTTCCCATTCCAGCCTCTCTCCATTCTATTCCATCCTCCCTCCATCCCATTCCAGCCTCTCTCCATCCCATTCCAGCCTCTCTCCATCCCATTCCAGCCTCTCTCCACCCCATTCCAGCTCCCCTCCATCCTCATCCTCACATTTCCAAGCCAGCATCCCTTCATCCCACCGAGCCTCCCTCCATCCCCCTCCATCCCCGCCACTTCCCCAGATAATGAGAGCGAGTTTAAAAAACTTAAAGCCTCTTCCTGCCCGCGGTGAGTGACACAAATGGAGTTCATATTTAATCATCTGTTAACTCGTTGTCTATTATAGCTCTTTAATAGCACCAGAGATATTCTTAATGAAGCATGATTTAAGGTATTTACAGCTCTAGGACCGACAGACATCACTCACAGTGTGCAGGTAATGAGGCGTAAAACAGCTCTGGAAACCGTAAAAATGGGAGAGAGAGAGAGCGAGGAGGGAGAGAAAGCAGGCGAGGAGTTCGGAGCTGAATTGTTCCAGGGTTTGTTTTAAAATGTTTAGGCATTTAAAGTCATTTCAGCTTTGCCGAGGTGTCTGGTAGCACCGAGTTCAGCAATTCCCAGCGCTGAGAGCCCCTGCCTTGCCAGGAGGGGTCTGGCCCCCCGATGCTCCCGAGCTGAGACATCTCAGGAATCATGGGAGGGAGCAGGGAAAAAGCTTTTGAGGGTCCCCAAGGGCCTTGTGGGGGCATGGGAGCAAAGCCTGGAATTTCTGGGTGCAGTTTCCCCTTTGTTTTCCCACTTGGTGGCACAGCTCACTGAGGGGACACCATGACCCTTCCCTTTGCTCTCCTGCAAATGCCACCCCTGTGCAAAGCTTTTATTTTCTTATTTTTTTTTCCCCCAGAAAAAAAAAAAAATTAAAAAACCCATCAGAACCCGAGCCAAGTTTTGCAAAATAATTTGTGACGGAGGTGCCATTCTGCATCAAAATATTGTGTGGAAAATGTCAAATGTCACCAATCCATGTGTCCCCCCGCGTGATAGTAATTGGGCTGGAAGGCTGCGCTCTGCCACCGCGGCCGCTGGCCGCCTCCTCCTCCTCCTCCTCCTCACTCTCGGCTCGGGAGATGTGTCGGGAGATGTGTCGCTTCCCGAGTCCGTCCCGGCTGCCCCGCCCGGCCGCGGTGTCCCCAGCCCGGGGACGAGTGCGTGGTGCTCATTAGGCTGGAGCGGTGACAAACAGCTCCCGGGGAAAAGGGGGGCACGGGGCGGCGGCTGGAGCGGGCTGGAGTGCTTCTCGGGGTGTTGATTCCCTCCTGGGTTTGGGACGTGTGGCCCCGTTCCCTGGTTTTTTCCCCTTGAGGACTTTGGTGGAATGCCCTGGATTTGGGGAAGCCAAACCACAACTACAGCGGGGTCTCTGAGTGAGGAATCACAGCCTGTTGCTCCCTTCCCTCCCCAAAAGTGCTCCAGAGGCACCGTCACCTGCATTCCCAGCACCACGGACCCTTTGGAATATTTATCCCACTTTCTGCCTGGTTGTGATGGGTGTGTAACCCCCCCATTGCTGTTTTATTGCTGCTACAAGGGAAAACAAACCGTTCTTTCAGAGCAAATAATCCAATCCTTAAAGCATCCCAAGCCCTTAATCTGGAAACAAACCTTTCACACACACTCCTTAACCATCCTGGATGAATCAATCCTCATTAGGACATTAGGCTGCATAAATATTTGGCGGGTGAGGGAGCCCCAAGGGAGAGCAGAGGGATGGGGAGAGCTGCAGATGGAAATTCAATGAAGTTCCCTTCGGCAGCGGGAGCCAGGCCTGGGAGAGTTGGGTCAAGCCTTCAGCCGGTGCCACTTGTCCCCTTGGGCAAGTCCTGCGGAGCAGGGTTAATTTTGCTGACCTGTTTTTTTTTGCCCGTGGAAGTGGCGAGGTGCAGGTGGGAAGGGAGGAGGTGAAATCCTGCCGTGCTCTGCAGCTCCTTCCCCAAGCCACAGCACAACTCGGTCGCAAACAAATTTCTCTGCCGCCGAGGATGGAGCTGGAATTTCTCTCTGGCGAGGCAGCAGCAGCAGAATTGCGAAGCTGGTGCCTGTTATAGAAACTTTTTAGTACTGGGGACAAGCCAAGAAAAAAGCCCAGATTGATCTCAAATCTCAGCTGGTGCTGGCGGCGCTTCCCCCTCCGACTCCTGCACTGGTGGGACGTGAGCTGGACCCTCCAAGCATCCCTGAGGAGAGCTGGGATGTTTCCCAGCATTCTGGGTACTCTTCCCAGCTCCCTGCCCAGCCAGGAGCTCCTACCCTGCTCTGGAAAGTGATTTTGGGATAGATTGAGGTTTTATTGTTTGTAATTGCATAAACCCAGCCCTTCCCTGGCTCTGTCCCTTGTCCCATCTCCACACCAGTGGGACCAGCCTGGATCATGTCATGCCATCAAAATCCTTCACAGCAGGATAATCCAGGCTGGGGCAATGCCAGGCTGCAGCTCCCGGGGAGGTGAAAGGTTTTTTGGCTCAGATACCGTCACAACCTGTCTGTGATTTTCATGATTTCCTTCAGCACCCAGGGAAATTCCTTAGGAGCTGTCAAAGGATGTGGTGGCAATGGGGCAGCTGGAAATTTCACCTCATCCCTTGAGTGGTGAGGGGCTTGTGCAGGGAACATCCTGTGCTGTGGGTGTGCACAGCTCTGAGGGCTGGGTGAGCTGGGAGGATCCAGACTGGATCCGCCCAAACCTGTTCATTGCCATGTTGGGAAGCTGGGCCCAGCTGGGGCTTGGCCCAGTTTTGGGATGGAATTCCTACAGCAAAGCTTGGGCACCATCCATCTCCCCTTCACAGAAAAAAGCCCATTTTAATCCATTTTCCCTCCATGCCCTGGATAAACGGATGCCAACGGGATGGACACACCAGCACAGCCACCCTGGGCTCATCCAGCTCCAGGCCCAGCCCCAGCTGGGTACCCCTGGTAGGGCAGAGCCCCGGGGCCGCCCCGGCGCTGCCGAAAACGCCGGAGCACTGCATGTGTGCCGCTTCCATGTGCGCTGGTTTCCAAGGAAACCGCTCGCTCTACATGTGTGTCACTTAACACCCTATTTGCTTTCATTTGGATAAGTCTTTAATTCCTGTGCAGCCCCGGCTCGGCGGGATCTGTTGAGCTCCATGTGTATCCTCAGCGCACAAAATCCCTCTCCTGCCTGCTTGCCTCTTGGAAAAGTCGCTGCCTGCTCGGAGCGAGTTTCCTAAACCTGTGCCTAATTGGAGCAGCTAATGCTTTCTGCAGGAATAACTGGATATTTCGCTGCTGCTTCCCCTCTAGAAACAATTAGCAGGGAAAACACGGAGTGCAGGGCTCTCGTCACCTGCCACCAGCTCTGCTGCTCCAGCTTTGTGTCAGGTGGAGGAGCAGGGTGAGGACGGCGCTTCCCGGGGCTGTGGGGGGCAAAGCTGGGCGGTGCAGGTCTGCGTTTGAGTGCTTGGGAAGGCAGCAGCTCCTGTCAGTGGTTAAATGTTGATTTTAAAGTGTCCTGGGCAGAGGAAGCAGGGAAGGGTGACCCAGTTGGTGTCACACATAGCCTGGAGAAGGATCCAGGAGAGCTCAGAGCCCCTGGCAGGGCCTGAAGGGGCTCCAGGAGAGCTGGAGAGGGGCTGGGGACAAGGGATGGAGGGGCAGGACACAGGGAATGGCTTCCCACTGCCAGAGAGATGGGATATTGGGAAGGGATTCCTGGCTAGGAGGGCAGGAAAGGGCTGGGATGGAATTCCCAGGGGAGCTGGGGCTGCCCTTGGATCCCTGGAAGTGTCCAAGGCCAGGTGAGAGCAGCCTGGGACAGTCAAAGGTGTCCCTGCCCAGGAGATGGAACTGGATGGAATTCAAGTTCTCTTCCCATGACATTCCACTCTCTTCCCCAAACCATTCCATGACGCCGATAAGACACACTGGGTGCTGCACTCCAGCAGCTTCTCCATGGCTTGGGCCAAGCAGGAATGAATTACAAAGCTCTGGGGTGTTTTTCTCCCCCAAATTTTCATTCACAGCTTCCCAAAGTGGCTTTTTCTTCCCTCTCCCTCTTCCTCCCTTCCCTTTGCACAGCAAGATGCCTCCTGTTCGAGTGCACTGGAGGAATTTTCTGATCTAAAGCCACTTTCCTGCTCTCCCAAAATCCCTGGGGCTGGCTCATGCTTGTAAAGCTGAACAGCTCCCGTGTCACTCGGGGCTGGCTCCCGTCTGCAGCCCTGACAGCAGCTAATGCTGTTAGCCTGTGTCGAGGAGGGATTTCAGCATCAAAAACCCCCCAAATCACCACACTCGGGCTGCTCTGCTGCACGCAAGCAGTTCAAAAACATCCCCTCATGTTTGGGGTGCCTGGCATGGCCCAGGGATGTCACACAGGGGGTTTTGGGGTGGCTCTGGGGGCTGCTGCCTCCTCGGGAGCGGCGCAGGATGAGCAGCCTGGATTAACTCGGCTCGGGGAGGGCTTTGCTATCTTTAGGTGGAAGGTGAGGGATTGTGGCTCTTAGAGTGGCCAGCAGGTGAGGAGTGAGAAAAATCCCCGAGGGCCAGCCCTGCTCAGGGCGCTGACCCCAGCTCCTGTCCCCAGCGGGGTCTGCCCTGCCGGCCCCCGGCCGCGTGCGCCGTCACCTTTCTAGGCCACAATCTGTCCCCAATTCCAAGCCTGCTGTTAGCTTCACTTGCACTCTATTCTCGTGTTTGCTGTTATTTTTTAACACTTTTTTTTTCCCCCTCCCTATTTTTTTTTTTTTAATAATTTTTTTTTTTTTTTGCATAAAAACACTATCCTCTCCCCAGAGCCTGCCTGGAGCGAAGGCATGGTCTGTACAACTGCAATTATTTCGAAGAACAGATGGAGTGAGGAGCAGAAAGTCTGTTAATAGTAATAGAAATGCTACATGTTAACCTGGACAGCACACGATGACAGTCCCATGACTACACGTTCTGTTCCCACCAGCTGGGCTCCGAGCGGAGCCGAGAGATTCAGAAACGCCGAGCTCGGCTCCGCACCCTCCCCAAAGTTAGAGCTCAAATTCCTTCACACTTCCAGCGCAGGGTTTTTGGGTTGTCGGGCTTCTTCTCCCCCTCCCCTCCTCCTCCTTCCTATTAAACGCTGATTTCGGCGCTGTTAAGGAATTTTGCTTCTTCTTCCCTTTTTTTTTTTTTTTTTTTTTTTCCTCAGCCGGCTGCAGCTGGGAGCGTGGTGGGGATGGTGGGGATGGTGGTGGCGGCTCAGCCTCGAGGTCCTGACCTTCAGCCTCACGTGGTGACGCCAGCACGGCCCCTTTCCCACGCTCACATCTGCAGCCCTGGTGTGATTCCCCCACCCTGGACGATGCCAGGCTGGGATCTGTGGGCTGGGGCAGCGGCGCTTTGAGCCAGTTTGGGATTTTCTCTGCAACTGTTGTGAGCTAAATGGGTTGAAATCCTCATTTTCTGGTTCAAAGTGGTGCTCCCTGTGGAGATGGGGTCTTCAAGAGGTTTATGAGACGTGTGAGATGCCAAGGGAGGGAGGCACAGGTTATGGCAACACCTCAGGGGCTTTTTGCCTCTTTACCCCAACCAGAGGTTGGGAAATGGAGCAAAAATATTGAGTCAGCCCCAGGAACCTCACTGGGCACACCCAGCCACAGAGCTCCAGCTGATTCCAGTGGGAATTGCAGGGCTAAATCCCAGGGCTGTTTGTGACAGCCCAGCCCCCGGGGTGGCTGGAGTGGAGCCTGGCTCCCTGACAGACGCACCTGGAGCTTTTATTCGGATATAGATCCCTTAATCCGCCTGCTTGAGGGATAATCTGGTGCCTGAGGTCCTGCCAAATCCCTGGAGATCAGCAGGTTTTCCTTTCAGAGGTCACTTCCAAGCCAGCTCCATCCTCAGCTGACCAAAATATCCACGTGGGCTCCGTGCTGGTGGCACCTTTGGGTGCTGGGTGCCCTCAGTGGGGGCCTGGGCTGGGCTGGGAGGGTTTCCTGGGGGCTAAACCAGTGTTATCCATAAATCCCAGCTCTCCTTGCCCAATTCCATCACCCAGGAGTGGTACCTGACCCCCAGGTGCTGCTTGTTGCAGCATCCCAGGAGGATCTTTTGGTTATTTTGGGATGTTTGGGGCAGAGTTTGGCTCCCCAAAGCCACCTCCATGGAGGATGGGGTACCCAGCTTGTGCCCAGCCAACTCTGGATCCCAAAAATACCAGAGTGGCTGCAGTCCTGTGCCTCAGTGGGGTGTGGTGAGAAGCAGAGGGAATTCTCCTTGGTGCCTTTTCTTTGGAGGAGGCAGAACCTACATTTTTCCTCCGGAAAGATTTCAGATTAAATCATCCCCAGAGGGTTTGTGGCCTCCCCTGGCCCCCATTCCTCGCTCACCTCAGGGGTGATGCCACCAGAGCTGGGGAAGAGTGGGAAAAATGTGGATTTGGGGTCTTTTTGCTGACAGCATCCCCCTCTCCTCTCTTGCAGAACAAGAAATACGTCCTGGTGATGGTGGACCCCGATGCTCCCAACAGAGAGAACCCCCGGCTCCGCTTCTGGAGGCACTGGCTGGTCACCGACATCCTGGTGAGTCCATGGGGAGCATCCCCAAGCATCCAGGCAGGGCTGGAATCCCATGGGATGCAAACTCCTCCTGGGATCATCCCCAGGCATCCAGGGAGGGCTGGAATCCCATGGGATGCAAACTCCTCCTGGAGAAACCCCGGAGGGGAGGACGAGTGTTTGCCAGAGAAATGTAAATGGTGCTGGGGGTGTAGGTAGGGAAGTGCTTCCTCAGGCTATAAAGAGCCAGGCTGGTCCAAAAATATTGCTGCTTGGGTTTGGGTTTTTTTTTTCCCCTCCTTCTCCTAAGGAAATGCTGGAAAAAAAATCCAAAAACCACTTTGCCAACTCCCCAGCACCGGTTTTCTCTGCGGAGACAACGCGTCCTTCCAAACAGCTCCTGCTGCTGGTTGGGTTTTGGGCTTAAAAAAAGTGGATTTGGTGAAAAATCTCAATTGCTTTTCTAGTTTTTGAAATTTTTTTTTTATTAAAAATGGTTTGAATTCAGTGAGAAAACAAGGGGGGAAATGAGTTTGGGATGAATTGTGGCACTTCCCAGCACTGCTGGGATGTCCATGGGATGAGTCCTTCTCCCTGTCCCAGCATGTCATGGCTTTGCTCCCAGGGAAAAACCACTTTTTTCCCTTCCTGCTTGTTTTTATGTCTTCAAAAAATGAGATGTTGCAGCCCTAAATCAATCTAACTGATAATCTGGGTACTAAAGCCTAATTAAGATATCAATTAATTTGCAGCGTGCATTTAACAAGAAATATCGCGTCGTTCTCCTCTATTATTCTCTGAAATTACTGCTGAGGGCTCTTTGTACAGATACCTTAATTAGACTTTTTATTGTTAATGGGCATATTAAGCAAATTAAAACAGGATATTAATACTTTCCATGAATTCCATAATTGGCTGAAAAATAGGAAGCATCGGGAATAATTGCGGGAATTTGTGTACAGGGCTTGGGGTTTTTTTTTTTTGTGTTGTTTTGTGTTTTTATCCTTCACAGAAACCCTTCTGCATTTCTAACAACAGGGTCCTGAAAGTCTCTCATTAATTTTAATATTTACCAAACGCAAAGGAGCCCAAGCTCCTGTGTTTCCTTCTGTACACAGATCCTTCGGAGCCGTTCCCTCTTGCTAATTATTGTGGTTTTCCTCTTTTTTTCTTTTTTTTTTTTTTTTGGAGTGTAAAATCCTTTAAGCAAAGAAGGGAAATGTGGGATTCAAACCTTCAGCACAAATGGAAGGTGGGATTTTTTTTTTTTCCCCTGGCGTTTGGGTGATGCCATTTGTGATCTCTAAGGTCAAAAATGCTGGGTTAGGCCATGAAAGAGGGCAGGAAAAAGGAGATTTTTGGGAGGGAAAAGGGTTTTTCCCTATCTGCCAGGGATGGGGTGGATCCCAGCCCCAACAATTCCTTAAGCTTTCTTATCACGAGATAAATACATTTATAAATATAAACACACATATCCGAGCAGGGATTCGGCCTCGGTGCTCTTGATGGTCCCTTCCAACGTGAGATATTCCCTGATTCCATGCAATATTCTATATAAAACCTATATATTGATATGATCCCTGTAATGATGGGATAAATATATCCCCTCTATCTCCCGTGGGTGTGTGTATATGTATCTCTCCTCTACACACACAGAAACGCATCTAAATCCCCCAAATCCCACAAATGCCCAATAAACTACCCAAAAAATCATCCCCATCCCATGAGGGCACGGGAACCAAACCCCCTCAGCTCGGTGCCCATGGCTGGGGGTGCAGTGGGGGGTCCTGGCGTGGCTGGGAGGAGTTTTCCCGATCCCCCAGCCCCAAATCCGGGTGCGGAGCCGGCGGGCTCAGCCACATGGTGTCTCGTTGAGATGCAGATCCTCGGGGGGATATGGAAGTCTTGGCTCCGAGGAGCTTCAGCTGACAGCCTTATTTGCACACTGGCTCTAAAATAACCGTGTAGGCTTTACATGACACCTTCTGTTGCTTTGGTGCAGAGAGGGGCTTGCAAGTGCCTTTCTCCGGGAGGGATGGGGCGGCCGGTGCCGTGCCGGGGGGCTGGCGGGGCCCCCGCGCCCACTGGTGCCCCGGTGTCACCCCAGCGTCGCCCAGTGTCACCCCAGCACCGAGCCAGCGTCACCCCAGTATCACCCAGTGTCACTCCAGTGTGCCCAGCAGTGCTTGGGTACCACCCCAGTATCACCCAGGGTCACTCCAGTGTGCCCAGCAGTGCTTAGGTACCACCCCAGTATCACCCAGGGTCACTCCAGTATCACCCAGCAGTGCTTTGGTACCACCCCAGTATCACCCAGGGTCACTCCAGTATCACCCAGCAGTGCTTTGGTACCACCCCAGTATCACCCAGGGTCACTCCAGTATCACCCAGCAGTGCTTGGGTAGCACCCCAGTATCACCCAGCATTGCCCAACAGTGCTTGGTACCACCCCAGTATCACCCAGTGTCACCCCAGCATTGCCCAACAGTGCTTGGGTACCACCCCAGTGTCACCCAGTGTCACTCCAGTGTGCCCAGCAGTGCTTGGGTAGTGCCCCAGTATCACCCAGTGTCACCCCAGCATCGCCCAGCAGTGCTTGGTACCACCCCAGTGTCACTCCAGTATCACCCAGCAGTGCTTGGTACCACCCCAGTATCAACCAGGGTCACTCCAGTGTGCCCAGCATTGCCCAGCACTATTTGGTGCCACCCTAGTATCACCCCAGTGTCACTCCAGTGTGCCTAGCAGTGCTTGGTACCACCCCAGTGTCACCCAACAGTGCTTGGTACCACCCTAGTATCACCCTGGTGCCACCCCAGTATCACCCAGTGTCACCTGGGTATTGCCCTGGCTTTGCCCCAGCATCCCCCAGGAATCACATGGGTGTCACTCTGGCATCGCCCCAGCATCCCTTGGGTACCACCCTGGCATCCCTTGGGTACCACCCTGGCATCCCTTTGGTGTCACCCCAGCATCCCTTGGGTGTCACCCCAGCATCCCTTTGGTGTCACCCCGGCATCCCTTGGGTACCACCCCGGCATCCCTTGTGTGTCACCTCAGCATCCCTTGGGTATCAGCCCACCATCCCTTGGGTACCACCCCAGTATCCCTTGGGTGTCACCCTGGCATCCCTTGGGTATCAGCCCAGCATCCCTTGGGTATCAGCCCACCATCCCTTGGGTACCACCCCAGTATCCCTTGGGTGTCACCCTGGCATCCCTTGGGTATCAGCCCAGCATCCCTTGGGTATCAGCCCAGCATCCCTTGGGTATCAGCCCAGCATCCCTCGGGTATCAGCCCAGCATCCCTTGGGTACCACCCTGGCATCCCTTTGGTGTCACTCCGGCATCCCTTGGGTGTCACCCCAGCATCCCTTGGGTACCAACCCAGCATCTCTTGGGTACCACCCCAGCATCCCTTGGGTGTCACCCCGGCATCCCTTGGGTACCACCCTGGTATCCCTTGGGTATCAGCCCGGCATCCCTTGGGTGTCACCCTGGCATCCCTTGGGTGTCACCCTGGTATCCCTTGGGTATCAGCCCAGCATCTCTTGGGTGTCACCCTGGCATCCCTTGGGTGTCACCCTGGCATCCCTTGGCTGTCACCCCAGCCTCCCCCCAGCACCACTTGCGTATTGTGCTGGCATCCCTCTGGCATCACCCGGGCTTTGCCATCCCCCAGTTTGGAGGGAAGCAGCTCCAGCAGCACTAAATGCCACTCCTGGGTGCTGCAGCACTTTGGCACACCACCAACTTTGGGGTTTGGCTCGGGATTTGCTCTCCCAGGTGGGTTTTGGGGATGGAACCATCCCATCCCCTCGGCGCCGCTCGCCGTTCCTTATCAGCCGCTGCTCCGTCGCCGCTCCGATTGTCAAACACGAGAGATGCTTTCACTCCTATTCAAAATAATTTAAATAAAAATGTTGCTACAAAGTGGAATAATATCTTTTGATGAATGTTTTTAAAGCCCTTTAGGTTTTCATGGTAATTTGCAGTGTAAAATTATTTAGAGATAAGAGCCAAATTAGCTCTTATAGGCGGAGGTCGATATGTCCCGTTATCCATGGAAGCAGTGTTTAAATATAATCAGCCTTTACTCTAATGCAGCATAATTGTTCATTTGAAATAGCTTTTTTTTTCTCTCTTTTTTTTTTTTTTTTTACTCCATTCAATGAGTCATTAAAATATTCAAAGGATAATGCAGTGAATTGGAAATGAATTTATCACATTATCCTGTACATACTGTAGAGCATCAGGTAACCAGGCAGAGTCGGGACCGGTTTACAGCGAATCCCCGGTAAACAAGGTTTTCCATTTTGTATTCAGTGGGGAGAGAAAAAGAAGGGAGAAAATACTGCCCTTCAAATGGAAAGCTTTCCGTCTTTATTCCCCCTCCTCGGGGAGGAGGAAGGGGGAGGGCGAGAGCAGCGAATTTGTACTCCACTAAAGCCTCGCCGCTTTAACTTTATTTTTATCAAAATATGTTTGTAACAGAAAGTCGTTATGGAAACGGGTTCTGCCAGCCGGGAGAAATCCTGCGCCAGGATGGAACCGAGCGGGACCCGCCGGGCTCTGCTGCCACCAGTGCCACTTGGATCAGCCCCAAAGCCCTTCCCAGGGCAGGGTGCTGGGGAAACTGAGGCACGGAGCTGCCACAGGCAGCTCTGGGGTGGCACAGGGGAAGCGCATCCAACGTTTTTGAAGGAGCCATTCCCACCCATCGCTCACCCCGGCCTTCCCCCCACTGTGTGCACAGCTCCCGCTGCTCCAGCCCCTCCTGTGGCTTTGTAGGGCAGAGTGGGCATCCCAGGGATGGGCACTGGCGCATTTGGGTGCCGAGGGACGGTGGCACCGCTGTCCCCAGAGGTGCTGGCAGCACCGCTGGCCTTCCCCGCCGTGCCTTCCCCAGCGGTGGCCGCGCTGTCAGCGCGCGCGGCGTCGCCGTTGATAAACAGGCTCCGGGTTGCAAGTGTCACCATAGAAACAGGTGCTGTCTTAAGCAAACAAGGGCTTTATTAACCTTAAAAATTATGGGGTTTTTGCACGAGGGAAGGATGGAAACGGAGCTGCAGGGAGCAGGCTGCTCGCCCGTGCCCGTGGCCCTGTCCCCTGGCTCTGTCCCCATCCCAGAGGGACGCGTGCTCTGCGGGAAACTTTTCCTCTGTCGCACATGGAACTCAGCTCCAGCTTCTCCAGTATGCTGGATTTATCAAAAATCAGAGAGATCAGCTGTTAATTGCTGGCTGCTGCCGTTCCAGCTCCTCAGCTGCTGGGTGAAGAGTTGTAGGGACACTTTGGGGGCACTTTTGCCGAGCACTCGTGATCCAGGTGCACTCACCAGGTGCGTTCACCATCCCAGCAGGAGAAAAAAGTCCGGGCAAGGAATGATTTTAATCATTAATTGATGCTAATGTGGGGGAAATATCAGCTTTTGGGTACCCTGCAGACAGGGGGGTTCCAGGTTTTGGGAGCTGCTGGAGGTGCTGGGGCAGCTTTCCTTGACTGTGCCATGCAGCATCCATGGTTCCCACGGATCCTGGAATTGTGGGATGGCTGATCCCCGCCTCGCTGTGGGGGAGAAGGGGCAGATGTAGGAGCTGGTGCCCTGCTATTGTTCCTCCTGGCTGGAGCCCTCTCAACTCTGCTTTTTGGTGATGGAACCGAGGGTTTGAAAGGGAAAGAACAGAGGGAAACGTTGGTTAATTGATGACTTGGCTCCTCGGAATACTCAGTTCCCTGGTGTGAGTTTCTGTCGCTGCTCGTTAATGAAGCCTTTATTAATAAAAGAAATTAAAAAAAAATAAAAACAACACAAAGTAAGTAAAGAGATTGCAGCTCAGGGGGAAGTTTTCTTTGCTCTCCAAGCTCCTATGGAAGGAATTCTTCTCAGTGAGGGTGGTGAGGCCCTGGGATGGATTTCCCAGAGAAGCTGTGGCTGGCTCTGGATTCCTGGAAGTGTCCAAGGCTAGGTTGGACAGGATTTGGAGCAACCTGGGACAGTGGAAGATGTCCCTGCCCATGGAACTGGATGAGATTTCAGGTCCCTTCCCACCCAAACTACTGTTGATTTCATGAATTTCTTATCCTGAGAAATGTTTGAAAGGAGATCCTGTGTCTGGAAGGAGGTTGTGGACTGGCAGGGACCAGTTTCTTCTCCCAGCTATCAAATGACAGGACAAAAGTGGAGGAGAGGTTTAGGTTGGATATTGGGAAGATTGTTTTTCCCTGTGAAGGTTGTCCAGCCCAGGGCAGTGATGGGGTCACTGTTCCAGGGCTTTAAATCCAGCAGGGATTTTAAAGCCACATGGATGTGGCACGTGGGGACGTGGTTTGGTGCTGGCACTGGCAGGGTTGGGAGATTGGTTGGACTCTGATCTCAGAGGGCTTTTCCAACCCAAACTATTCCATGATTCCATCAGTGCTCTGTCCAGAGGGAAGTTGTGTCCCGGGGTGCTGAGGGTTGATCCCACTGCTGCACCCCTGCAAATCCCAGCATTCCCAGCCCACAGGAGCTGCTGGCTCAGCTGCCCTGCTCGGCTTTGTGCTCACCTGGAGTGCAATTAACACTCCCAGGTAATTGCACTCCCAAGGGCCCTGAGAGAGCTGTCACTGAGCAATTCCCACTGGGACAGGATCTGGTGGAAGAAGTTTAGATCGTGATAGGTTGTTTTTGGGTTGCAGGGCATTTTTTAAATTTTTTTGATTTTTCTGTGGATTTTGTTTTTGTAAATTTTTGTGTATTTGTGGGATTTTTAATTTATTTTGAAGATTTTGGGCAATGTTTCTTTGAATTTTGGGGATTTTGGCGAAATTTTATTTGAATTTTGGTGGCTGCTGGGGAGATTTTTTGGGAATTTTCAAGGATTTTCCTCCTCCCTTTGAATTAAAACCACAAAATCCTGGCGCTGCCACCTCCAAATACGGAAGGAAAGCGAGCCTAGGAAATCTGAACAATCGGGAATTATCCCAAAAAAACCTCGATTTGGGAACAAATCCCGCAATTCCGAGGGCACAGAGACCTGGATTTCATCACCAGGGCCAAATTCCGGCCGAATTTTTGCCAGAACTCCCGAGGATTCGGGGTCAGAGCGGCCCAAAATGGCGGCAGGGCCCTGAGGGGCGGTGGGAGGGGCGGGAAAAAGGGCGGGAAAAAGGCAGGAAGAAGGCGGGGAAATGGCAGGAAAAAGGCGAGGCCGGGGCGGCTCTGGGCGCTGTTTGTCCCCTGCCAGTCCCCATTGTCCCCAGTGACCCCTCAGAGCCCCCCATGGAAGCCAAAGACCCCCCCAGTAACTCCCAGTAGCTCCCAGTAACTCCCGGTACCCACCCATGGGGGGCCCGGGCCGGTGGGACAGCAATGGCTCTGCTGAACTTTGGGAATGGCCATCCCAGAGCAGGGCCAGGGAGGATGGAGAGTGCTGCTTGCACCCTTTGGGGAGCAGGTAAAAGGGGGAAAGTACCCCAAAATCTCCCTTGCTTCTGGGAGGGAGGGTAGGGCTGGCCTGGGACACGCAGCCATGGCTTTGCTCCCTGGCTCATCCCTTGGGAATGCTGCTCCCTCCTCAGGGAGCCGTGGGATGCCAGGCTTGGCACAGAGGTGCCTTTTAGGGTGATTATCATGGATCCCTGATGAACGGGGTGTTAACGATGGATTTATCCACAGCCCAGCCTTGTCCTGACCCTGCCATTCCCTAGGGATGAATGCAGCATGAAGCCACAGAGCCTGCCAGGTTTTGGGGTTATTTGGGATTTTTCCACACTGGCCAGGAGTCGCTCCCTCTGCTCCGTGTCCAAGGATCGTTATCCAGATGGGAATTCAGGTTTTTTTCCCCCTCGATGCTTCTGTTTCATTTAATAGGCAGAGGATACTAATTTGTCACAATTCAATAAAGCCAAGGTTACAAACACCCTGGCTGCTGTTTATTTAAACGATGGTTTGTTAATTAGCTCCTCATAACGAGGAGAGAATAAATCAGATAAAACCTAGCAAAAAAATGGCAGGGAGAGATTTCACAGATTAATTTTATTTTCCAGCTGAGGCATTCCTGGCAGCCAAGCTCCCACTTCCATCCCAAGCTGCTTCCCTGTGCGGGTGCAGGTGTGTGAGGCCCTGGGATGATTCTTGGCCTCCCTTACCAGGGGTACAAAAAGGACTTTTCTGGCTTTTTTTCTGGCTTTTTTTTGCTGCTGGGTTCTATTCATGGTCATGGTGGGGGGTGACCCTTGGCCGTTTCGGTTTTCCCTCTGTTTAATCTGAGGAAGTTTGGGATGGAATCAAAACTCAGATCCTGAATAAACTTGGTGCAGTTGGGAGTTCAGGGAAGGTTTATCCGTCACCATCAGCAGCGCCGAGCTCCGACCCCTTCGCTGGCTCCTGCCACCAACCCTTCCCACCACTACGGGAAAATTCCATTTACAGCCTGTAAAACCTGTCCGGGGATGGGATTTCTTACAAACTCCTGCCTGTGTCCCCTGTTTTGGGACACTTGCGAGCATCCAGGGACCTCGGGAGCATCGTGGTGGCCGCGGTGGTGGTCGGAGGAGAGCGCCGGAGCCGGGCGTACCTTGCGGAAGAGACCCCGATCAATGATTAATCGGGCATGTGTGGTTGTGTGGGAGCGATTTGTGTTGGAGGAGGGAACTCCTACAGCACCCCGGTCATGAATCATTTGAAGAGCAAATTTGTGCAGTTACCAAGGGAACGGAAGAAAGGAAGGGACTTCCCTTGCCGAAATGACTCGCGCTCTGATGCGGCTGAGAAAATCGCTCCAAAAAAAAAAAAAAAAAAAGGGAAAGGGAAAGGGAAAAAAAAAAAAAAAAGAAGAGTCGAAGCTGTGACTAAGCAGCAGAAGTTATGTAAAGTGCTCGCTGGGAAGTGCAGGGGAGGGACAGCACATCCTGCCGCTGCCCACGGCGGTGGCGGGGGGCGGCCGCCGCCCCCTTCTCGCCTCCCCGGGGAGCGGGGGCGAAGCCGCCGGCTGGGCCGGGCCCGCTCCCGCCTCTCGCCCTGGCTCAGGCAGCCGCTTGCAAAGGTTAGGGAAGAGTCTCGGTGTCCCCCTGGCGTGGGGCACTGTCGCCAGGCTGGGACCGCCACGCGCGTCCCATCCTCGGTGTCACCTTCTGTCGCTGTCCCCCCGGGAGGTGTCCTGCCCCCCTGGGCAGTTTTGGGGTGTTCGGGGCCCCTCATCCAGCTGGGTGCGTGGAGCTGGGATTTTCCATAGGGAATGGGAGGATGTGGGAAGCGATGTTTGCATGGGGCTCATGGTGATGACCTTGAGGTGGCCAATTTGTCACGTCTCAGTCAGGACTGGAGCGGTGGCCGAGCGTGGGATCCTCTGCTCCGCTCCCCGAGCAAGGGCCAAATACTCATTGTGGGGCTCAGCGCCCAAACTTAACGGAGCTCGCCCAAATTAGAGGATGCTCATCCTAAGGGCACCAAAGCACCAACAGCCCCTCCACAGCAGGGGATGCGCGGGGCACCTCCAAACCCCAGGAATGTGCTTTTCCCTGGGAAAAAAAAGTTCCCCTGGGGCTGTGCAAGGCAGAGCAGCGAAGGCTGCGGCAGCAGAGAGATCCGCAGCAGCAGCGGCGGCATCGCCGGAAAGATGCTTGGGATCTTTCCAACTTCCGCCCGGGAGCCCCCGAGCCCGGCGGGGAGTCGCGATCGCTCCCGAAAAGGGAATGCAGAGGCAGCTGCACGGTGAAGGAAAACCCTCTGCCTGCCCTCCCCTGGTGCCACAGACACCCGGTGTCTGAGCGATTAGTCACCGCCGAGGCTTCCCTCCTCCACAGCAGAGCCTGTCCCCCCACACAGGGAGCCAGCGGAATGCTTAATTGGAGTTCCTCACACCTACCCGGGGGTAGCCTGAAACGAAGTGACAGCGCCGAGCGAAGCGCTGGAGTCAGACCCCGGAGCTGCGGGTTGCTATGGAGTCCCCGGGTTTGGATTTTAGGAGGAAAGGGAAAGGAATTGTGTGGATGGATGGGTGTACGGGTGGTGGTCCGGACAAGAGGGTGATCCCGTGGGATGGGGAAGGTGCAGGGCTCGTCCCCTGAGGGGTTCTGCTTCTTGGTGGGATGCTCGGCCCCAAAAAGGTGTTTTGTGCCCCATAAAAGTGTCGGGATTTGGGATTGATGAGAAACTCTGTAAGGCTTCTGAATCCTGGGGATGGCAGGGCAGGGAAGCTCATCCCTGAATCCTGGGTGAGGAATGGGTTAGGAAAGCTCATCCCTGAATCATGTGTAGGACAGGAGCAGGGAAACTCATCCCTGAATCCTGGGGATGGAATGGGGTAGAAAAGCTCATCCCTGAATCCTGTGTAGGGCAGGGAAGCTCATCCCTGAATCCTGGGTATGGAAAGGGGCAGGGAAGCTCATCCCTGAATTCTGGTGATGGAATGTGGTAGGGAAATTTATCCCTGAATCCTGTGTGGGGCAGGGGTAGGAAAGCTCATCCCTGAATCCTGTGTAGGACAAGGATAGAGAAGTTCATCCCTGAATCCTGGGGATGGAAAGCGGTAGGAAAACTTATCCCTGAATTCTGGGTGTGGCAAGGCAGGGAAACTTACCCCTGAATCCCGTGTAGGACAGGGGCAGGAAACTCATCCCTGAATCCTGGGTAGGGCAGGGAAGCTCATCCCTGAATTCTGGGGATGGAATGGGGTAGGGAAACTCAACCCTGAATCCTTTGTAGGGCAGGAGCAGGGAAGCTCATCCCTGAATCCTGTGTAGGGTAGGGAAGCTCATCCCTGAATTCTGGGTATGGAAAGGGGCAGGGAAGCTCATCCCTGAATCCTGGATATGGGGAAGGGGGTAAGAAATCAGATCCCTGAATCTTGTATATGGACAGGGGTAAGAAAACTCATTCCTTCACTCTGCAGCATGGGAATGGGTCAGGGAAGCTCATCCCTGAATCCTGTGGGTGGAGAAGGGTAGAAAAGCTCCTCTCTGCCTTCCATGCACGAGGAAAAGGGTAGGAAAGCTGATCCCTGTGCCCCATGCTTGGGAAGGGGTAGGAAAACTCCTTCCTTCACTCTGCAGTCTGGGAAGGGGGTTGGGATCCCTGCATCCTGTGGGGGGGAGGAGGCTGGGAAGCTCAGCATGGCTGGGAGCATCCCACGGGATCCAGGCAAGGCTTTTCCTTCCCAATGAACTTTGGAACTCTCAGATGCATCAGGAAAGTCCCTGGCGACCATGTCCCAGGGTTGGGATGTCTATCCCAGAGGTGGGATGTCTGTCCCAGGGGTGGGATGTCTGTCCCAGAGGTGGGATGTCTGTCCCAGGGGTGGGATGTCTGTCCCAGAGGTGGGATGTCTGTCCCAGGGTTGGGATGTCTGTCCCAGAGATGGCAGGACAGTCTCCACACAGCCTGGGTCTGGAGGCAGCAAGGCTGGACTTGGACCAAAGGATTCATTTTCCTGCCTGAAATTCCCAGTGAGGATTTTAAGCCCTTTAAAACCAGTTCCTCCTCCCAGCAGGGCCAAGCACCACGGTCTGGTTTGACCAGGGGACAGAGCAGCACTGGGACCCCCCTAAATGTCCCATCCTCCTCTCCTAGCAGCCCAGCACTTCATCTTCCTCCAAAATCTGTTCGGTTTCAACTTCCAGGTGTTTTTTTTTTATTAAAAATGTGGAGAGTGGGGTCCCAGGACCTGAGTCCCCCCCAGTGCCCCTCACCTGGGGGAGCCTGGACGTTTGCCTTCCCTCAGGAGAAGGAAATTACAGCTTCATTCCTGTCAGGAACAACTTCTTTTCCTCAAAACAGAGCAGGAAAACAGGATATCGTTTGTGGTTTCATGAAAAAGTCATCTTCTTCTTCTTCTTTTTTTTTTTTTATATTCTCGTCACTTTAGGTTCTATTTAAAATTTGGGTATTCTGAGATGGAAAGTTATTTCAAAAGGGCAAAAACACGTCAAGCTCCAGAAAACGGTGAAATCAGCTCCATGGTGGCTTCTTTTTTTTTTTAATTTTTTATTTTTTTGGAAGCACAGTTCTCCCCCAAACTCCCCCAGTGCAGGATCCTCCCTTTGCCCCGGTGCTGCTCAAGGAGCATCCTGGTACCAAAATACCATTTTTCACCCCAATCTCTCACCCAGCTGATGGTCTGGGTGTATTCCTGAGGGATTTTCCTCCCTCCAGAGCCTTGAACCCGACCCCAAACCCGCGGGGGTGGCGAGGGACGATGGTTGCAGCCCCATCGATCCTGCTAAAGGGCCCCTCATCGATAAGGCATCGACTCTCACGGGGCATTCCCACCTTAAAAAGATCATCTAGAAGCGAGAGTTTTCGCTTCCCAATGATTAATTAGTGTCTTGTAAACGGCTGGGGAAGGAGGTGGCCGGTAAATGCGAGAGCAATTAAATCCGCAGTGCCCCAACGCCTCCGAGCCCTCGCCCGCCACATCGATCTCCCTCGGCAGCCTCCGGGGTGGGCTGAGCCGGGATTGTATCCCCCAGGCACGGGGGGAAAAAAATGACTTTTCCCGGCCTGGGAAGCGCTGCTGGCTCTCGGTGCCGGAGCAGCGGCCGGCTCAGAGCTCCCCTGCCGAACGCCATGGGTTCCTTCCCCGCCGTTACTCAACGAGAGGGATGGAACAAGGTAGGAGAGCGAGGGAAAACCCTCCGCTGGCTTCCCTTGATGAACTGAGCTAATTTCTCTCTTAATGGTTAGCTCCGGCGCTGAATGTGAGGCTTTCCTCCTGCACAGCAAACCCTCTCCCACACACAGACAAATAGGCTGAATATTTAATTGGAATTCCTCACACCTACAGGGTAAAGCCTTGTCAGTAGAAATAGAGCCCATCGCCAGCTGGCATCCCCGCACGCCACCCACCTTCGCTCGGAAAAAGAAATCCCTCCCCGTCCTCCCCTCTTTCCCACACACCCAGAGCCCCCCCGGCCCCGGCAGGAGCTGCCCCTGCTCCCGGGATCCCTCCCTGGGATGGGGATGCCCGGGCAGCACCCGGCCCGACAGGTCCTGCCAGGAGAAGGTGTCGGTGGCTCGTCCCCTGCCGGGCGCTGCCCTGGCCAGGGCAGCCCCATGGGGGTGCCCCAAGGAGCCCCCCATGGAAAGTGGGGACCCCAGGGCAGGGCCAGGCTGGTGGCAGGGGATGGGGAGCACCAGAGGGCACTGCCGGGCTGTCCCTCCGTGCCATCCCTGCCAGCCCGGAGCAATGGAACGCTGGGAGAAGCAAATCCCAGCCCTGAGGAGCATGGAGAGGATGGTGGCTGCCAGGGGGATGTGGAGTCCCCTGTTTGCCGGGCCTGGGGGTGGTGAAACCACAGCTTTCACTCCCCAAAGTGACTTTGCTTCCTGTCCCCATGCTGTCCTGGAGGTCTAGAACCTGCAGGTTCTGGAGTCTCCCTTGGGGCTGCAGGTGCGGGTAACCCAGCCCAGAGGAATCCCCCCGTTCAGATTTTCCAGGGATGGATGAAGAGGGAAGAGGAAGGAGTCACCCCGTGTCCCCCCCCCCTGCACCAGGAGGGACCACCAGTGCCAGGCAGAGCGTGGCGCTGTCCCTGTGGTGGCACTGTCCCCGTGGTGGCACTGTCCCCGTGGTGGCATGGCACAGCCAGACCCTCCCCTCGTCTCTGGGAAGGTCAGGGATGGGACTGTGTACTCCCAGCTGGATGCACAGCCCAGGCCTGCAGGATTTGGGGTGGGATGATGGCAGTGCAGGGACAGGGATGTTCCTTCCTGACCCTTGGGAACACCAGGATGGAGGAGCTGCTGGGGACAGGGATGTTCCTTCCTGATCCATCCTGACCCTTGGGATCACCAGGATGGAGGAGTTACTTGGGACAGGGATGTTCCATCCTGATCCTTGGGATCACCAGGATGGAGGAGCTGCTGGGGACAGGGATGTTCCTTCCTGACCCTTGGGATCACCAGGATGGAGGAGCTGCTGGGGACAGGGATGTTCCTTCCTGACCCTTGGGATCACCAGGATGGAGGAGATCCTTGGGACAGGGATGTTCCATCCTGATCCCTTCTGACCCTTGGGATCACCAGGAGGGAGGAGCTGCTGGAATGGTCCTGCCTGTCCTGGCCCTGCCCCTTCCCCCCTCCATCCTGTGGGGCAGTTCTGGCTCCAGAGCGTCCCTGGGCAGGAGCTGGGTTTGCTCCTCTCCCGAGGAATGTGGAACCTCCTGGAAGAGGAGGAGGAGGAAGGTGTTGGGTGATGGCCCTGGGACACTCCAGTACCACACTCTGCCTTTTATGCTCTGGGCTCTGCCTGGGAGAGCAGCACTTGCATCCCCCTCGCCCCCCCAAATTTCCTTTGCTCTCCCAAAGAACTGCTCTTTTCTCATCCCCCTCTTTTCCTTTTCTGCTCTTCTTCCCCCTCTCCTCCTCGTACCTCTCTCATCCCAGGTTTCAAAGACCCCCCCCGTCCATCCCCTGCAGGGACCTGCCACCATCTGTGGTTTTTCTTTTCCCTTTTATTTTTCCCCCTCTTTTTAAAGTTTCCCATGTCTTTGTCTTAACGAGCCAGGTTAAATATTCTGTAATCGGTGTAATAATACACCTGGACTCGCTGGCGAGATATCTGCCTTTTGTACTGCGACAGGACATTAATAGTAATTATTCTGCTTTGTAATTGGAGCTTTAAATACTAATTCAAACAGCCAGAGGAAAACCAATTAGTGCTAATTTATCTCTATGTGTTTTGGAGAGCCTGTGTCTGTCATACTGTGAAGAAATAGGTTGGTAATTAGTACAGTTGGGTGGTAGATAGAAGTAATTATCAGATTCTTTCATGTTCTTTAAAGGAAGGGGAAGAAAAAAAAGAGAAAAAAAAAAGCTCTAAAGGCTGCATGACTCTTCCTTTCCGAGGAAGTTTGCACCTCGAAGGAAGGGCCCAGCCAGCGCTGGTCCCGACGCTCCTGCCCGGATCCGTGGGCACCCGGTGCCACGGGGAGCAGGACTGATCCTGGGAACGGGGTGTGTGGGCATGGACAGAGCACCCAGAGCCTCGTGGGGGGCTCTAGCAGGGCAGGGGGGTGGCCTTGGGGTGACACAGCAGGGACAAAGTGTGCTTGGCAGGAGGAGCTGCGCCCTCAGGATGGATGGATGGAGGGATGGTCCTGGGGCTGGGGGGAATCCAGGGAAGGGGCTGGAACCCCAGGAGGGGCTGAGGGAGCTGGGAAGGGGCTCAGCCTGGAGCAGAGGAGGCTCAGGGGGTCCCTGTGTCTCTGCACAGCTCCTGCCAGGAGGGGACAGCTGGGGTCGGGCTGTGCTCCAGGGACAGGGACAGGAGAGGAAGGAACGGCCTCAGGCTGGGCCAGGGCAGGCTCAGGGGGGCACAGCAGGAATTTCCCCATGGAAAGGGGGCTCAGGGCTTGGCACTGCCCAGGGAGGGTTGGAGTGCCCATCCCTGGAGGTGTCCTAGGAAGGGCTGGACTCGGTGGCACTCAGTGACAAGGTGGGGATCGGGCACAGCTCGGACTCGGTGACCTTGGGGAGTTTTTCCAAGTGGAACAATTCCATGATTCTGCCATTCTATGGGCTCTGCTTTTGAGTTGTGGCCTCTGCAGGTGAATCCAGCTCAATTTGTTTGAGCCATAACTCCTACCCTGCGCTTCTGGGCCAGGCCCCATCTTTACGGAGCCAGCCCTGGGCATTTGGAATCCTTCAATCCCAGAATGGTTTGGGTTGGAAGGGATTTAAATCCCATCCCACCCCTGCCATGGCAGGGACACCTCCCACCATCCCAGGGTGCTCCAGCCTGGCCTTGGGCCCTTCCAGGGACGGGGCAGCCACAGCTCCTCTGAGAATTCCATCCCAGGGCCTCCCCACCTTCCCAGGAGGAATTCCTTCCATATATCTGAGCTAAATTTCCCCTCTTTCCATTTGAATCCACAATTCCTTGTCCTGGCACTAAAATTCCGGATGAAAACTCCGTCTCCCTCTTCCTTGGAGCCCCTTCAGACCCCCTGGAATGTGCTGGGAGGCAGCAGATTTGCTATTTGAGGCAGATCCTCTGTGTTTGAGCCGTTCCTCACAAATTTCAGCCACACCTCGTGCTTTTGAGCCAGACCTTGAGCATTTAGGGGAATATTTGAGCCCTCGTGCCCCTCATCTGTGCCCCCACCACCTCTTCCCAGCTTTCCCATGCTTTCCCAGGAGGTTCCTTGAGGACACCCAGGCCTATCACACGCTGCTCTTTTATTTTTCCACTTCTTGGAAGAGAAGATCCGAGGTTTTCAGCACAGGGAGGATTTATTTGTGGTTACTTGAATCTCCCCCCTCCGCCCAAGTTGTGCTATTAAAAAAAATAAATAATTCATGGAGTAGTTGTTCCCCCCATCAGGAATTCTGGCCGAGCCAGACCAGGAGTGCAGCAGGATCTGCAGGAATTCATTAATGGCCCATTCTGTGTTTCCTTTCCCCTTTAAAACCCCAGTGGAGTTACCTTGGTAATAATAAAGTGCATGATTCCAGGAGGGAGGGAACAGGTTCTTATTTGGATTAAACGGATTTCTCCTCCTCCCCTCTTTTTACCCTTTTTTATTCCTGCCAATTTAAAAAAAAAAAAAATTGTTTAGGGGGAAGAAAAAAAATTATAAGCAAATGTTAATGCAGGAAAGGAGAAAAAAAGAAGCACATTTTTTTCCAGGGAGGGGAGAAAATGCTTTTGGAAGTGTTCTATGCAAAGAGATGCCGGGGGGCACGATATATCAAAGAAAATATAATACACCCAGGTTAAAACTAATGATTGCCATATAATTAGATGTGAAGCATTGTGCTATAAATGTGTATTCTTCAGCGTGCTGTGATTTTACTGTAAGAGAGAGAGAGAGAAAGAAAGACAGAAAAACACAGAACCCAGCAACATACTATAAAAAGCACTCTGTTGACTTTTCGGCTGTTTAGTATTCCTTGCCCGTACTCCCCCGGGAGTATGTAATTAGTGCTTTATGAAGAGTGCATTTAAAGCAGTTTAATATTCACCTCATTCAGTCTGAAACAATGTGATCACTGCTTAGACAAATCACTGCTCCTCACTGACATCCTCTGTCAGAACATTACCTCTGAAAAGACCTTTCAAGAGGCTCCGATGTTAATTAGTTGTCTGTCATGGATAAACAGAGCAGTGAGCAGAAGGGCTGCACCAGGCCACAGACACACAGGGAAATACTGGGAATGCTCTGGGATTTTTTTTTTTTTTTTCTTTTTCATCCTCTCTCTCTCCTCCTTTTTGTGAAAATTCCTGGCTTTCTCCCCCGGCTTCGCAGAGCTTGGCACGGCCTGGAGTGGAGCCTGGGTTTTCCCAGGGCTGGGTGAAATCCTTGGGATGCTGAGCCAGGCTGGCACTGCCAGAGAGGTGCTGGCAGATCCCAAACGGATCCAGGAGCATCCTGTGCCCTGCTTGGGCACCTGCTGAGCTGCCCTGCTGTGGCCCAGAGTGGGAACATCCCAGTGCCACATCCCAGTGCTCTAACCCAGTGCCATATCCCAGTGCCACATCCCAGTGCTCTATCCCAGTGCCACATCCCAGTGCTCTAACCCAGTGCCATGTCCCAGTGCCACATCCCAGTGCCACATCCCAGTGCTCTAACCCAGTGCCACATCCCAGTGCCAAATCCCAGTGCCACATCCCAGTGCTCTAACCCAGTGCCACATCCCAGCGCTACATCCCAGTGCCAAATCCCAGTGCTCTATCCCAGTGCCATATCCCAGTGCCAAATCCCAGTGTTATATCCCAGTGCCACATTCCAGTGCCATATGCCATTTCCATGTCAGTGCTCTATCCCAGTGCTCTATCCCAGTGCCACATCCCAGTGCCACATCCCAGTGCTCTATCCCAGTGCCACATCCCAGTGCCACATCCCAGTGCCACACCCCAGTGTTATATCCCAGCGCCACATCCCCGTGCCATATCCCAATTCCATGTCAGTGCTCTATCCCAGTGCCACATCCCACTGCTCTATCCCAGTGCTAAATCCCAGTGCCATGTCCCAGTGCCATGTCCCAGAGCTGCATCCCAGTGCTGTGTCCCAGTGCCACATTCCTGTGCCACATCCTAGTGCTGTATCCCAGTTCCACATCCCACTGCTCTATCCCAGTGCCATATTCCAGTTCCATATCCCAGTGCTATATCCCAGTGCCAATTCCCAGTTCTATGTCCCAGTGCCTATTCCCAGTTCCACATGCCAGTTCCATGTGCCAGTGCCAGTTCCCAGTTCCATGTGCCAGTTCCATGTCCCAGTGCCAATTCCCAGTTCCACATGCCAGTTCCATGTGCCAGTGCCAGTTCCCAGTTCCATGTGCCAGTTCCATGTGCCAGTGCCAGTTCCCAGTTCCATGTGCCAGTTCCATGTCCCAGTGCCAATTCCCAGTTCCATACCCCTCTGCTATATCCCCGGATCATATCCCAGTGCCATCTTGCAGCCCTGCCTCCCAGACCTGTACCCCAGTACAACATCCCAGCCCTACATCCCAATCCCCTTGTCCCAATATTGCATCCCAGCCCTGCATCCCAATGCTACATCCCAGCCCTGCATCCCAATATTACATCCCAGTCCTGGATCCCAGCCCTGCATCCCAGCCCTGTATCCCAATATTTCACCTCCACCCTGCATCCCAGTGCTAAATCCTGGTCCTGCATCCCAACCCTGCATCCCAGCCCTGCATCCCAGCCCTGCATCCCAGCCCTGCATCCCAGTCCTGCATCCCAATGCCACATCCCAGTCCCAGTCCTGCATCCCAGCCCTACATCCCATTTTTGCAGCCCAAAGTGGCTCTTTAGCCATTCCGAGGGACTCTTCCCACTTTCCATCGAGTGTAAAATGTTGGATTATGTGCTCACCCCATCCCAGCTGCTCCTGGTTTTCATTTCTCAGGAAAACCCAGCAGGTCTGGGGCAGTGCTCACCCTGCCATGCGTCGCTCATCCCCATCCAGCCCCGTCCCTGAAGGATGCTCCTCCTGCCAGCCCTGAAGCTGGAATTCCTCCTTCCCTGGAGCAGCTCCTTCCCCGTGTGCATCCCTGAGTCCTTCCCATGTCCCCCTGAGCATTCCCAGTGTCCCCTGGAGGGTACAAGGTGGATTCAAGGCACGGTCCCAGGAGCTGCTCCTGGCTCTGCTCGTGGCTCCTTTGGGCTCCATGGCTGGCATGGAGGGTTTGGAGCCACAGGAATTCCATCACCAGCCCCCACCTGGCAGCTCCCAGGATTTTGGGAGCCAAATCCAGCAAATCCAACACTTCCCAGGGCCGAGGGAGCTGTGAGCTCCTCGCTGAGGGGTTAAAGGGGCACACAAGCCCCAGCTCCATCCTTTCCCTCTGGGAAGGAGCAGACCCAGAATGCTGCTCCCTCTGCTCCTGGGAATGACAGCCAAGGCTTGAAACCTGGGGTGGGTTTGGGTGAGGGGCTCCATGCCCATGCACATCCCATCCTGCAGCAGGAATGCACAGAGCATCCCTGTGGGACACCCTCCTGAGCCTTCCCGGCCTCCAAGCACCCTCCAGCTCAGGGTTTTTCCCCCTTTCCCTCCCTTTTCAGCAGTTTGTTTCCCTGGCTCTCTTAGTCACGAAGGTGAGGCCCTGACAGAGACACAGACATCAAAAACAAGAGGTGATGAAACGCCAGGAATAATTAAGTTGCACTAAATCACCGGGCCCAGCGGAACGCTGCCAGGGAGCTCGGGAAAACTGGAGCACCACGAGTTATTATTAATAATCACCCTGGTGAACAACAACCTATTTCACACCTCTTTTTTGGGAAGGGGTTGGGATGTGGAGAGAACCTCCAGCATGTGGGGGGGGCAGGAGGGTGAGGTTTTCCCCCGTGCTGCACATCCCAGGGTATTCCAGCCCGGATCCATCCCGGCACGGTCCGGGCTGAGCCCAGAGCAAGTCTGCTCCCGCCACGGCTCCTCCACGCAACCCCGGGCCTTACGTAAGGGCAGCTTTATCCTCCCTCCATCGGGGCCCGGCCTGCAGCTCCCGTTCCCAGTGTGTGGGTGAGCCACTCGCCCCGGGCTGGGAATTGCACAGCTCCTGCACCTCTGCCTTGCTCCACGCATGCAAGCGGCTGCAATTCCCGATGGGCAGCTGATAGCAGGCCAGGCTGTCAGCCCTGGGTTTGTCGGGTGTTTGGGAGGTGTTTCCCTCGTTCTCCAGTGGGATTTATCCTTAGGAAGGCTTGGGAAGGGGTTGTTGGATGTGCAGGATTTGCTGCCCCACAGCCTCACCTTGGTTGTGTGATTATTTACGGTCTGGCCATGTCTGCTGGAGGTGTTGGTGGAAGGGATGCTCCAACTCCCAAAAATCTGGGATGACACTGAGATTTTTGACGAGAGAAAAGAGATTTTAATGCAAAGATTCCTTCTGCAATGAACACTGAGGCAATGGCTTTACCTCGTGCAGCTTTAGGGTTTGATCCCACTTGGCTCCATCTCTGCCTGAGCCCAGACAGGTTCAGGCTTTTGGGCTGATTTCGGGTGCCACGTGGTCGTGGGTTAAGCCTCAGCCCCAATTCCCACCACCTTTGCCACCAGGTTTCATCAGGAAAACCATCCAGACCTGGTCAAAATCCTCCCTAGCGGGGTAAACCCAAGGGTGTCGAAATTTGGGAGAGCTGTAAATCTCGTGTGTTTGTAAAATCTTTAAGCCTCCATCTGCAACACGCAGGTAAACCTTTAATTCCCTGACAATACCCAGCTAACTCCCAGCTAAATCCTTAATTCCCGTGCACCTTAGCCCTGTGGATTCCTCTGCCTGTCTGCAGCCCAGGTCTTGTCTGCAGCATCCACCTTTGGGTGTGGAAAAATCCCCCCAAAATGTGCCCAAGGTTCTGGTGCTGGAAAAATCCCCCCAGAACTGCTGTGCCCAAGGATCTAATGCTGGAAAAATCCCCCAAAAATGTGCCCAAGGTTCTGGTGCTGGAAAAATCCCTCAAAAATTGCTGTGCCCGAGGTTCTGGTACTGAAAAAATCCCTCAAAAATTGCTGTGTCCAAGGTTCTGGTGCTGGAAAAATCCCCCCAAAAATAACTGTGCTCAAGGTTCTGGTGCTGGAAAAATCCCTCAGCTGTGCCCGAGGTTCTGGTGATGGAAAACCCCCCCCAAAATGTGCCCAAGGTTCTGGTGCTGGAAAAATCCCTTCAAAATTGCTGTGCCCAAGGATCTAATGCTGGAAAAATTCCCCCCAAAATGTGCCCAAGGTTCTGGTGATGGAAAAATCTCCCAAAATGTGCCCAAGGTTCTAGGGTTTTTGCTCTGTTGATCAAAACCTCTGAAATGCTCTTATAACTCTTTAGATTGGGAATAATGACAGATCCTGCATCCCTGCAGTGGCCAGCGCCTGCCCTGAGGTCCCAAAGTGCAGGAGGATGGGGAAAAGGCACCAATTTGGGGTTCCAGCCCTTCTGAGGGACATTGGCTGTGGCACGTGGGGATGATCCCATTGATTCTGGGCTGTCACCAGCAGCTGCTGACAGACTTTCCCCCGATCCAACCAGATCTGATCCCGGGACAGGGCGCAGCCGTGGGGCCCCGTGCAGGTGGAGGGGACACCAAGGAGCCCAACGGGTTTGGGAGCTCGTCAGCCCCGTGATGACAGCCAGGCTGGGATTGGGATTGCTCCACGCGGGTCCCAGCCGCTGGCAGGACGTTTCCCAACCTGGAGAAACCTGTACAGACGACCACCCTTTCTTAGGCAATTTTCCTGACTCAAGATCCCATCCCAAATCAGCAGGAGATGGATCTCTGCTGCCTCTTGCAACACAACTCCATCCAAACTGGTTTTCCCATTAATCCTTTCTCCAGTGATTTTTTTTCCCCTTTTTTTTGGTGCTGTTGGCTCTTTAGGAGGGTGTTTGATGCTGGTTCTCCTTGGATGGGGATCTGAGCCCACCCAGCACAGATGAGCCAGAATTGTGTCTTTTAGGACACAGTTCCTGAGGCAGGAGGGAAGGGAATGATTTCTCTTGGAACTGGGCAGGTGACACACAGGGAGGGACTGTCCAGCAGCCTTTTTGTTAATAATTGGTGTCCCAAATATTGATCTGGAGCAAACCCAGAGGACAGCTCCGTGTTCATCCCCTTGGATCTACAGCCGATTTCTGAAGGGTGAATAATTTTATAGAGGAGTGAGAAGTTGCTGATTTATTTAAGTGCCCAGCAAACCACAGAAACGTGGAACAGCCTGAGCTGGAAGGGACCCACAAGGATAAAGGACGGTGATCCCAGTGGGCTAAAAACTCTTAATTACACATCTCAAATTTATCTGTGGTGATCTCCACCTTGCCCAACCCATTTATAAATTAACGTGGGGGTCTTGGGCACCACCTCACCTGGGTCCTGCCAGGTCCTGTGCCAGGTCCTGGCAGCTGAAGGGTTACTCAGCCCCATCTGCTCAGATCCCCATTTCACAAGGGCGGGTTCGGAGTTTTACTACAAGTTTCAGACAATGAAGGTGTGTCTGCGCTCCGAGCCTCGTTTGCCCGTTGTGTAGGCGTCGGGTTCAGCGCCGTCTTGTCAACACTTGAATATGTTGAGCATCACTCACGGGGCATTCTGTAAGAAACCTATTAAGTTAATTACCGAGGCTGTGTGTGAGAGAGAGAGAGAGCGTGTGTGCTGCTCCTGTAAAAAATTTGGCTTTCTTCGTTGCAAGACACTTGTGATGCAAGCCCCGGGCTCTCGGTGTGATGACATCTCGTCTGCTGCTGTAACTGAGCCGGGGCTCGGGCGAGCTGCCTGCGAGGGAGGGGGGGTCAAGGGAGGACCCCCACTCGTCCTGCCTTGGGGACACCCACCCGAACACTGGGACCGGCCTCGGTGTCCCCGGGTCCAGCCCCGGGGCGGAATTGGGTGTAAATCCTAAATCTGTGGGGTTTGAGCTCAGAGCCGTGTGGGGGGAGTTTGAGCATCTCAGCTCCTGTTGATGTTTCTGCTTTTACGTTTCTGCTCCGTCCAAATTCCTGGGGAAACGCAGTTTCACAGGACTGTGGGGTGGTTTGGGTTGGAGGGGACTTTAAAACCCCTCTCATTCCATTCCTCTAAACCCCGTCCGACGTGGCGTTGGACACTTCCCAGGCCGGGCAGCCACAGCTTCTCTGGGAGAGCCCTTGGTTTGGGATCAGGGCTGGGAAAAGATCTCTTGCTCTTTAAATTTGCACCACCATTCTCAAGTGTCCCAAAATAACCAGGGCTGGAGCTGGGGGGGCTATTTTGGGGTGCTGGGAGGTCCAAGCTTGGTTTGGGAAGGGGATGGAGCAGGAGGAGGCTACATGGGGGGACACTCCTTGTGTTTCTCCTCTCCCTGCTTCCCTCCAGCGCCTTTCCACCCCGGTGGGGAAGGAGCTCTGGGTCTCCTGGAGGGGAGCAGGGCTGTTGGAGCGATGTTAGAACCCCGTGAGGAGCAGCACGTGCTGCCCCAGCCCGGCCATCCCTTCCCGGTTTTTCCCCGCATCCCTTCCCAGCCCGGCTGGAACAGGGCCGCCCCCAAAATACATTAAAAATAAAAAGAGTTTTTTCCCCTCTCCGGAGCCCGAGCCAGGGCAGGGAGCGGGGCGAGCTCCCGAGGTGGTTTTTATTTTTTGGGAGGCGCTGCACAAACAGCCCCCGGCGCTTGCACGCGCCCCAGGTAGGGCGGCTCAGCCCCCTCCTTGAGCATCCCACGGGAGCCCGGATCCGGCGGACTTTTATGGAAGAAAGGGAAGTCCGTGGCACCGCCGGAGCCGCTCTTGGCAGGCGAGCAGCGGCAGCAGCGCTGCCGTTAACCCCTCGTCCTCCTCCTGCCGCCGCCGTTGCGTTTTTAGGGGGGGATCAGCCGCTCCTCTGCGGCTCTGGCAAGAACCTGCGGGCCGTGGGATGCTCAGCGGCCAAAAAACTCCAAATAAAGGCGCATTTGGCTCCTCTTCGTGATCCAAATCCACGCAAAGCGCTCCTGAGCATCCCATCCCGAGCACCCCCACCTCCCCGAGCGAAATCCCAGGCGGGAGGGAAAAGTGAGGAAAACTTGTGCAGCTCCAGAGAGTTTCCGGTTGGAGTTTCTCCCGTCCCGAGGGCAGCTCTGGACTCTCCCTCCGAGTGCTGCCAATTCCAGCCGTCAGGAAGCGGCGTGGGGGGGGTTTGGGGGGAGCGGCGAGGCCGAGCCCGCCCGGATGCGCTGGCGGGGGCCGGGCAGCGCCGTCCCCTCCCGGCCGGGGCCGTCGGCAGCGGGGGCGAAAGGGAGAAATTTTAAATTTTGGCCAGCGGAAGGAAGTGAAAACCAAAAAAAAAAAAAAAAAAAAAAAAAGACAACACCCCAAAAAAGCGTCAGAGGAATAAATGAGCCCCCCCCAAGCCCGAGCTCCTGCTCCCATCAGATTAGGGAAGCCGAAATAGCCAAATTGGCCCAGAGCGGGAGCAGGACTGGCACGCGCGGGCTTTGATCCGCCCCCGCGCCCGGGAAGGTGCCTGGGACGGGGATCAGACACCCCAGGCAGGAGGAATTTGCAGGGGAGGGTTTTGCGGCGGCTGAGAGCACCCCCAGAGCCCCGGCAGCCCCCCCAGGCCGGCTGTGGGGTGGGATTTGGTGTCCGTGTGGGAGCTGGGGGAGGGATGGGCTCAGCGTCCGACCCCAAATCCCACCGAGATCTGTTGGTGGTCACGGCTGGGTGCCAGCCCCAAAATCACCCCAGCACGGCCAGAAAGTGCAGGGAGGGGATTCTTCCCCCTCTGCCCCGCTCTGGGGACACCCCACCTGCAGCTCGGGGTCCCCAACATCACAAGGACATGGAGCTGCTGGAATGAGCCCAGAGGAGATCACGGAGCTGCTCCAGGGCTGGAGCCAGGCTGGCAGAGCTGGGAATGTTCACCTGGAGCAGGGAAGGCTCCAGGGAGAGCTCAGAGCCCCTTGCAGGGCCTAAAGGAGCTCCAGGAGAGCTGGAGAGGGACTGGGGACAAGGGAGGAACAGGACACAGGGAATGGCTCCCACTGCCAGAGGGCAGGGATGGATGGGATACTGGGAATTAGGAATTCCTGGATGTGAGGGTGGGGAGGGGGCTGGAAAGGAATTCCCAGAGGAGCTGGGGCTGCCCCTGGATCCCTGGAAGTGTCCAAGGCCAGGCTGTAGCACCCTGGGACAGTGGGAGGTGTCCCTGGGCATGGCAGGGGTGGCACTGGATGGGTTTAAATCCCTTCCCACCAAACCATTCTGGGATTCCAGCCCGGCTGTGCCTGGCAGAGGGATGTGTGGCTCAGAGGTGAGGCCCTTTCGTGCCCCAGGGCCGTGGTTGTTGCTGGTGACCACAGCCTGGCTGGTGGCAGCACTGGGAATGTGCCAGCGCTTCCCAACCACCACAGGAAATCATCCCAGACCCAGAGGTGACACAGCAGCACAGCCTCCCAGGGATGCATCCCAAGGGAAGGTTCCAGTGCAGGCTCTGCTCTCATCCACACAGAATTCAGGCTACAGGCCTTTAAATGACTGAATTAGGCAAAATTTGGTGTTTCTCCAAGAATCCTCCGGAAATCTGCTGCTGGAAAAGCAAACTCATCTTAAAGCTACACGCACGCAGGGCGAGTGAGTTTTCCACTCTGAAGGAGTGGGATGGAAAAGACCTTCCCAGTCCTGCCCAGCCCTTTCTTCTGGCCAGGTCAAGCTTGTTCCTCCTGCTGGAATCTCTGGGGCTTTGTGGAGACCTCTTGTAGTTCTCCTTTCCTGGGAGATCTTGTGGCATTTTGGGGATGTCCCATCAGAACTGGGGGTGATGGGGGAGCACCGAGGGAGCCCAGATCCGTGGGGTGGGTGAAGGGAGATCCTGGTGGGGCTCCTGGGAAGGACTGGGCTGGTGACAAAGCCCAGGGAACCAAATGCAGGCGTGGTCTCACCTGGGTATCAAAGGCAGCATTTGAGCAGTGCCACCATGGCAGTGAAGGGCACAAAGTGTTGTTCTCTTTGTGCCTGAGCCATCCTCATCCCCTCCTCCTCCTCCTCTTCCTCCTCCAGATCCAGCACCACTCCCACCCCAGCAGGGCAGCATCCCACTGAGGAGGTGGAGGATGCTCCAGGGGGGTCTTGGCCAAATCCTGAGCCGGACGAATCCCACCCCATCCCTTCCCTGGCCGGGCCAGCCCCGGGGCAGTGGGTCAGGGTGATTCATCCAGCAGCCAGATCCGCCGGGAGCTCGCCCGGAATTGCGACACCGTGGGGCTGCTAAAGGCAGCCAGCGCCGAGCCCGGCATCCAGGCAGCTTCCTAACACACCCCTGGGGTTGCTATCAACATCCCTGTTGTTCTTAGCAATCGCATCCCTCGTTTATCATCCCGGCTTTGCAGCAGCTGCCCAGGGGCCGGGGTGTGACCGTGCAGGACGCCAAGAGGGGCTTTGGGCTGGAACCACCCCCCAGTTCCCCGGGGTCCAGAGCATGGCAAGCAGGGAGTGCACAGCCCTCTCCACAACCTGGTGCAACCATCGTTTGTTCAACCTTCATTTTATTCAGCTTTCATTTTATTCCACCGTCATTTGTTCAACCTTCGTTTTATTCAACTTCCATTTTATTCCACCACCGTTTGTTCAACCTTCATTTTATTCAACTTCCATTTTATTCCACTGTCATTTTATTCAGCCGTCGTTTGTTCCACCTTCATTTTACTCAACTTTGATTTTATTCAACCTCCGTCTCACTCAACTTCCTCACTTCAGCCAAGCCCTGGTGCTTCCCTGCGGGGGTGCAGAGGAAGGGGTAGCAGGGAAACTCCTCCATGAAGTTTCTTGGCAAAGCCACCGGCCTCGACTCCCAAATCCAGTGTTCCAGCCCATGCCAGGGGTGTCCTGGCAAAGCCACATCTCCCCTGCCCTCCCACAGCAGCTCTGCTGCACTTTTGGGAAGGGAGCCCAGCATCCTGCATCCCATTCCCACCCCCAGCTGCTGCCACAATCCTGCAGGTGTTTTATAAAAAAAAATAACCAAAACAACAAAATCCCTCTCCTTTTCCAACACAAATGTTTTGTCTGAGGTTTCAAAACCCTCCCGGTGTCATCACAGCCTCCTCCCCTCTGGCTCAGACCCCTCACCTACATCCTGCAGGAAAGGTGCAGATGGGCACAGCAGCTGTGCCAGCTCCGCCTAAGCCGGGCAGGGATCGGTCTCTGGCTGGAAATTCACCCAGCAGAGCCTCCCTCATGGCACAGGGAGATGCTGGCACTGGGAATGCCATCCTGGGGCTGCCAGGAGGGAGGCAGGAGCCTGGGAAGGTCCCTGCCAGGGATGGTTTGGGTTATGGAGTGCAGGGTTTTATTTCTAGATTAAGAAAAGCTTGCAAAAGCCAGGCACGGAGGTGATTTATGTTTATTTTGCTCAGTTAATAACCCGTGGCACGTCCTCCCCTGCGGCGTTAGGGTGGATCAGACAAAGCTGCATTTAAATTACAACCGTGCCCGATATTTATTTTTTAATATATTTTTATGGTCGCCTTCCCCATTTATTGTGAGCTAGAAAAAAGTCCAGGCCGTGCCAGGAGCTGCCTGAGGATCCTAAAGGCTGTAGGGGCAAATCCTTGGAGTTGAGACCCTGGAAAAGTGGGAGAGGTGACATTCCTGGGCCTGCTCCAAGGGTGACAAAGGGGCCCCTCCTGCTCCTTGGGGACCCTCAGCACATTTTCCCAGGAGTTGTGATGAGCCTCAGAGAATTTTTTGGGATGAGGGTGTGCAGTCAGTGTTGGTCGGTGCCTGCTGGGTCAGGGTGTCCCAGCGTGATTTTGGGGTTAGAATCACCCAGTGTTGGTGCTTGTGGTTGTGTCAGTCCTCAAACACACAAATCCAACCCACCCAGGTTTAGCTTTCCTGAGGTTCTGGGTCTGCCTGAAGTTTTCTGTAGAAGGAGAAGTGCCTTCTCCACTCTTTTTCTGCCTGGATGTGGCTCAGATCACGGTGGTTTGTCAATTTTGCAGGTGCAGACTGACAGGGAACAAGTCAAATATCACTTGGAATGGTGAAATTCCATGAATATAAAATGTAATAAATGAAAATAATGAGCTCTGGGTAAGGGGGTTGTCAGCTGGAGATGGGGTGATTCCATGTGTCCTACCCTCCTTGGGGACCACAGGGGCATCCCTGGAGCCTGTGGGAGGAGCAGGAGGCTCTGGAGAGAGGATTGACTCCTGTTCCTTACAGAGCCAAGCGTCTGGGCAGAGAGGATCCAGGTGGGAAGTCTGGATGGAGAGGTGGGGTGCAGGAAAATTCTGGGAATCATTCCTGCCTCAGGCCTGGGGTGGCCTGGCCACATCTCCAGCCGTGCCCGGAGAGCGAAACCGGCTGGGAGCACAAAGCCAGGCCCTGAGTCACGCCAGGATCCAGGAACTGGGGCTGTGGGGAAGCACCAGAGCAGGAGGCTGAGGAGAAGGTTTGGGCTGGGAAAGCTGGGCTGGCTCCAGCAGGAAGGGGAGGTTTCTCTGGAGCTGGGGTGTGATGGGATCCAGCCTCTCTGGGGTCTCCTCCCTGCCCTGGGAATGCTGTCAGAACACTTTGGAGTGATGGAGCAGCCAGGAGAGGCCATTCCCAACGAAATCTCTCCCATCCTGGCTCTCCCACCCTGGTTCTTGCACGAAAACTATTCCTGTGTTTCTCCGTATTTTTTCCTCTTTCTCCCAATTTCTTTCCCAGTGGAGAGCCCACGACACTCCAGCAGCACGGCAGGGCTGGCATAATGGGATGTGACATTTCTCATCACAAAAGGACTCACAGGCTCGGGGCTGACAGGCTCCTTCAGGCACCAAACCCCGGCTTGAGGCTGACGGGAAGAGCAAGGCTGGGCTGAGAGCGAGAGGGTCGGGGCGGCGTGGGCGAGCCAGAGCCCTTTGGGAGCATCCCATGGCCCAGCTGCAGCACCAGGATCCCACTGGAAGCGAGCTGCTGCTCCAGCAGGCGCCTGAGCTGGGAAATGCCAGAGTTTGGGAGTGCTGGGAGCTGCCCGGGCCCTGCCCTGCTCTCTCCTGGCCTCCCTGAGCACGGGGATAACTGGAGGGAGAGTTTCTCTTGGATGGCTCCTTGCTCACATGCTTTTTGTTGGAAAGCAGGCCGAGCCTGGATGTTTCTGGGAGCTGGGGGAGGAGTGGTCCTCCCCAGTGCTGCTGGCTTTGGTGGGGAGGAGGAAACCCCAAACCCTTCACCTTCCTCTGCAAGGACACGGTGGAACAGATCCAGATCCACCTGCACTTAGCATCTCATCCTTTTATTGCCCGTTCCAGCCTCGCAGGGAAGCTGGGTTGCCATCCCAGCGGCTCTGCCTTTCCCGGGATGCTCCTCTGCGCTCGCTGAGCCAATTCCTCCATCCTGACCTCATTCCAAAGATCACAGGAATTGAGGAGAACAAACCTGGGCTCCCTATGGGCCGGCTTGGAAACCGCTCAGCCCCATCAAACTCCTGCTCGTGAGGGGCCGTGCTGGAGGGACCCCGGGTGTTTGGGACCAGCTTCCCCCTCGGATAATCGCTGGTTAATGCCGGGCCGGCCCCTCGGCTGCTTCCCATGGGATGCAGCCCCCGCACCTGGCTGAGCCCCCCCGCTGTCCCGAGGTCCCCGGGGCCGGGTTGGGACGCGCTCCCGGCGAGGCAGGAGCAGCCCAGCCCTGCTCGGCTGCACTTCCCCGGGTCCCATCCGTCATCTGTTTGTCCTGGTCCCCTGCCAGCGATTGTGCCGATTCCCACACCCACTTTCCATAAACCCTCCGTCCTCGCCCGGGCGAATCGCTGGCGAGAGCTCGCCACCCATCCCTTTCCCCTCCTCTCCGATGGGATCAGACACGTTCTGGAGAGGGGGAAGAAAGGGAAGGGGGTGAAAAGAAAACAAAAAGATCAAGAGGAAAACACAAGGTGACTCACTGCCTTTAATTTATTTGTGTTTATTTATTTATTTATTTCCCCCACCCTCGGCTGCGACGTGCAGGCAGCAGCGAGTGCTGCCCGTGAGCCCCCAGGGAGCCTCGCTCGGTGCCCAGGGCACCAGAAATGACAGGGATAGAATTCCCCACTCCTTTGGCCGAGGAAAAGATCGCGGAGAGCAGCTCCTGGCGCTCGAACTGTGTGGCACAGATTTTTCAGCCTTCCCAGGTCTCTGCACGAGCATCCCGTGCCCCGCCAGCTCTCGACACCACCCGCCACAGACCGGAGGGTGGGAATATCTAATTCCACCTCCTACACCGTGTCCTCGGCAGGGGAAAGAGAGAAAGAGGAGATAAAAGGCTGGGAAGCTCAAATGGTGTCATTAGGAACTATTAATGCTCTCATAAAAGGGCATTAATAAACGCGGCAGCTCATCAGTGTCCATTAGCTCGGCTCGTGGCAGGGATCTTTGGGAGCTGCCGGAGTGTGATGCTCCCCTCGCCCTCACCGGCGTGTCAGCAAAGGGGAAAGGGGCTGGAGGGGGGGTTATTCCTCCGACAAACCATCCCCTGAGCGAAAAACAAGGAGAAAATGTCACAGGGCGTCACACCCCACCTCTCCGATCCCTCCCGTATCCCGGCAGCCGTGCCCAGAGCTTGCTCCTTGCTCCCAGGATAGCTGTTTACTATCAAAGAAAAAAAAAAAAAGGCAGGCAGGGTTTGGAGTGCTCATCCCGACTTTCTCCCTCCCGCCCTCTTCCTGTTCTTGCCTCTTAAAAAGGAGTTTTATCCTTTGACTCTCCCATGCCCGGGGCTAGCGAGGAACCCGCAGCATCTCGGGGCGAGCCGGCAGCCCACATCAGCGGGCAGGGCGGAGGGAGGAGGCCCGGCCCGGCCCGATAAGCCCCTGGCAAAGCCAGGAATAGCAGCGCGGTCCCCGCACGGGAGCGGTGCTGCCGGCAGCGGAGAGAAACCCGCAGTCCGTGCCTTTGAAGAGCTGGGGCTGGCAGCCGGCCCGGCCGCACGGCGAGCCCGGGATGAGCTCGGGATAGGCTCAGGATGGGCTCGGGATGAGCTCGGGATGGGCTCGGGATGGGCTCAGGATGGGCTCGGGATGAGCTCGGGATGGGCTCAGGATGGGCTCGGGATGAGCTCGGGATGGGCTCGGGATGGGCTCAGGATGGGCTCGGGATGAGCTCGGGATAGGCTCAGGATGAGCTCGGGATAGGCTCAGGATGGGCTCAGGATGAGCTCGGGATGGGCTCAGGATGGGCTCGGGATGAGCTCGGGATGGGCTCAGGATGCGCCGGCAGCTTCCCCCCGCCCCTGTGGGCAGCGGCACATCTGGGGGAGCAGGCACAGCTGGAGGGCTCGGGCACGTGTGCACATCTGGGCGGAGGAGGGGCGAGCCCGTGTGGGTGGGCTGGCGGGGCACATCTGGATGGGCGCTGCCGAGCATCTGGGCGGAGCCGGTGTGCACATCTGTACGGCGTGGGTTTGCACATCTGGATGGCGCTGTTCTGCACATCTGGGCAAGGCCACGGCAGCCCCACGGCCCCTCCAGCACCCCCCGGGTGCTTCTCCCCTCCCATCCTGCGCTGCCGTCCCCTCCCGCTGCCATCCCAGGCACCCGGACCTGCCCAGGTCCTCACCCATCTCCTCCCTGTCACCGGGAGGTTTCAGCTCCAGCTGCCAAGGGGGCCAGCCGGAGTCAGGGACCGATATCCCGGGATCTGAGGGAGCTCTTGGCTCCCCGGTGACCTTTGGTGTGCCAGGGGCAGCTGGCAGGAGGCTGTCACCGGCCGTGACTCAGTGCAGAACAGTTTCCTTTGGAGGGAGAGGGAAGCTTTGATTGCAGGGAGCCGAGGCACCAAACCCTGCTCCCCACGTGCACTTTTGCTGGGAGTTATCTCAGGCATCTTTTTTTTTTTGGGATAATAACTCCCAGGGCAGGTTAGGACGGAGGAGGCCTGGCAGAGGAGCGTGTGTGGGCAGGACTGGAATAACGGGTGCTGTAGGAGAGGATTTATGAGCGCTGGGAGGTTGGGAATGGCCGGGAATAGCACAGCAGGTCAGGGGTGAGCTGGGATGGGCAGGGCCAGGATGTGGATGCAGCTCCTGGTGCTGTCCCTTTGTCACCCATACGGTCCCCACAGGATGCTGGGTGTCCCAGGAAAGGCTCCCTGCTCCCGGGAAGTGTCCCAGGGCAGGGATGGGGAGCCAAGCCTCCAGTGGGACAAGCTCTGTGAGCAGGAGTTTGTTGAGAGCAAAGGCAAAGCTTTGCCGTGGGAATGCTGCTGGAAGTCACCACAATCCCACCTGGAATGGGCCAGCTCTCCCAAAGGCTGGTGTGCTGAGCAGCACCGAGGCTTTTAAGGCAATTATTGTGGCTTTCCCAGGGTGCCACAGTCTGGATCCCTGGTCTGGATCTCCAGACTGTGAATAGTCTCTGTGTGCAGGTGACAGCAGTGTCACCTGTGTGTCAGGGCATGGTGGATCAAGCCCCTAAACCCCGAACAGCCAAAGAAAAGCCCTGGCACACTCCTGGCCACCCACCAGAAGAAAATTCCCTCTGCAAGGAAATGATGAGAGAATGATCTTTACAAGGCAAACCCACAAAATGTTGGAAAATGAATCCCTGGGGAGAAGCGGGCACAGCTGTGGGGGCAGGAGGGGCCCATCCCCCTGTGTGTCACTCCCGAGGGTGCCAGTTTCACCGAACCTCCCTCTTTTTGTCCTTTCAGGGCTCGGATCTGAGGGTTGGGAAGATCAAAGGGAAGGTCCTGACAGGTGAGTGCAGACCCCAAATGATGGGACGGGGTCTCAGCCAGCTGGGACAAGGGGGTGGCAGTGCTGGCTGGGGTGGGCACACCAGGACACGAGGCGGGGACACGAGGGGAGGACACAAGGAGCTCTCTAGGGCACAGCTGGGCACTGTCTGAAATAGGAACCACTTTTTCTCTAATTTTTTCTAGAGGCAAAAGTGGTTTAAAAACTCCCCAGTGGTTGGAAAGGCTCCAAACCAGCGTAAAAAGAGGGGGGAGGGATAAAACCCAAAAGAAAAACACAAGATAAAAGGGGGTGAATCCCAACAGCTCCTGTGATGTTGCAGGAACAAAGACTTTCAGTTCAAAATGGGCCAGACGTGGCTCAGGGAGGTCACAGCCCAGGGGAGAGGGGCTGGGGCTCACCTGGCTGCAGGTGACTGAGTCCTGGTGGAGCTTCAGCCCCTTGTCCCTTGGTGTCACATCCTCCTGTCCCTGATGGAGACCGAGAGGTGGCTGTGCTGTGCATCCCATGGATGTCCCTTGGCCAGGGACAGCCTCTGTCCTCAGCAGCTGGACCAGCTGCAGGCCCCACATCTGGGCAGCTGTGCCCTGCTCCCTCCCAGCCTGGAGAACAGGGTGGACCCCAAGACCCCCCCGGGGCAGCCCAAGGGGTGCTGGCCATGCCCTGGGGGGGGCTGGAGGGGGTCTCAGGTTGGTCCCCCCTGCCCAAGGGAGGCTGCACCCAGCAGGGAGGGTGCAGACAGGGGAAGGGGGATGGATGGAGGAGGGGTCAGGGTGGTCTGGGATGTGTGAGGAGTTGTTTTGGGGGAACCTCTGAGCTGATCCATAGTGAGGGGTCCCGGTGCAGGGAGCTGCATGGCAGAGCTGATCCCAGCCTGGAGAAGGGTGCTGGATAACTGGTTCTGGTGGGAGTTTGAGCTCAGAGGGACACTCAGCCCTTCTCTTGTGCACCCCAGACTACACCCGGCCCAAGCCCTCCCGCTACAGCGGCTACCACCGCTACCAGTTCCGCCTGTACCGGCAGTCTCAGCACCAGACCATCACCCTGAGCTCCGAGGAGCAGGCGTCGCTGGGTAAGGACCCGCCTGGCCCTCCATCCCCGCCCCGAGGGGCTGTCCCGGGGCTGCGGGCAACGCCGCAGGCTGGGGACGCCCGCTCGGTGCAAAGGGATCCTCACAGGGGGCGTGGGTGAAGTGTTACATCCTTGCCAGGCAGCAGAAACCCTTGGAAAAGGTCTGGTAACGGCCTGGCTAGCGGGATCGGAAGCAGGGAGAGATGTGGGCTGTGAAATGCAGCCCTTGCTGGCACATCCCCCCAGCCCCAGCCCCAGCCGCGGGAGTTGCATCAGCGGCACCTCGGAGCGGGCGGATAAGGATCAGCCGCGGAGAAGGTTTAGCAAGGGATTGCTCAAACCGGGCTGACACAACGCCCGCCAACTCCCAGCTCCTCCCAAAATCTTTCACGGAAGGGATGGAGCAGCCGAGACCTCCAGAATGCCAAGGGGACCGTTCCTGCCGCTCCATCCTGGGCAGGGGGCAGCCTGCAGGACCCTGGCATGGGCAGGGATCCATCCTGCCCGGTGCCAAGCGTGGGCTCCTCCCTGCCCTGCCTGGAACTCGGGGCTCTGTGCCTCACGTGGCCTCCACAAGGGAAATTTCAAAACTTTCCCAGCTGGGACCACATGAGCAGGGCTCGACGGGCAGGTCAGGTCGGTGAGTCTGGGCTGCGCTGCCTGACTCACCCCGTGCCTGGTAACCCACAGCGCCCGGCCCGGAGCGGGGGCTGCCTCGGGGGGGCTCTCAGACAGCCCCTGCCCCCCTCCCCGGCACTGAGCCGCTGTGCTCATCCCGTGGCCGGAGCGGGATGAGGCTGCCACGAGTCTCCCTGCGGGTTGTCCCTGCCCTTGGCTTTGATTTCTGGCTCATTAGCTCCGCTTCTTAATGACCCCGCCGATGTCACCCCCCCGCCAGCCTCTCGTTCCTGCAGGGAGGAGGGGGCTCCGTGTCGTCCCCACATTCCCACCGCAGCATCCCGGAGATGGGAAGGGAAGCAGAGACACCCACCAAGGAGCTTTTTCCAGATAAATCCTCTTTTTAGCAGGATCTGTCACCCCGGGGAAGGTCCCCCCGCTGTCCCCAAGGCGGGGGTGGCCGGGCATTCCCCAGCTGCTGCTGTCCCCATCCCATCTGTGTTCCCCAGCCCTTCCTGGGAAAGACCCGGCGGATATTTTGGATATTTTTCCGCAGGATCCGATGCCTCAGCATCGTTTGTCAGGCAGCTGTGGGGGCTCGTGTTTAAGGAGCTGGTTGAGGGTTATTTTTAACCATTTCACTGCTGCATCACATCCTTGGCCTGGCCAGGGGATGCTGCTGGATTCAGACACCGACAGCCCATCCTCTTTGTTCCCAGGGAATGAGCCCTCAAAGCAGCCAAAGGATGAGATTTTGGTGTCTCAAGGGTTTTAAATAAATCCATCCCCAAGGCAGCAGGATGAACGCCGATGGATCTGCAGGTGCATCCAGCCCTGTGGTGCACAGGCAGAAGGTGGGAACACGGCGGGGGTGACCCCAACCCCAAAGGATCACGGATGAGAGCCCAGCCCGGGCTCTGCCTGGCTCCTCTCCTGCAGCACAAGCGATGCAGGTTCTCCCGGCGATGCCACAGGCACAGTTTGCATCCTTGCTCAGAATTTCCCATCTTATTTGGCCTCAGATGAACCCCTTCTTGCTGCTTCTGCTCCGTCCTGCACCTGGTGACAGCGACATCTCTGTCTCACCGAGGCTGGGGACACCCATCATCCCCAGCCCTGGACAGGGACATGTCCTGAGTGGGCACAGGGAGTGGTGCTGGCCCATCCCAGCCTCGGGATGTGTCCAGCTCAGTGCTGCATCCCTGTGCTGGGCATCCCTCCCCCTGGCAGAGCTGAGCCCCACCAGAGCGTTTCTTTTCAGCTCCAGAAAAATTCCCTGCTGGCACGGGATCTGTTCAGGCCATGGAAGGTCCCGGGCCAAGCGTGGCCCAGCCGGGGGAGGTGACAGTGCCAGGCGGGATGGCAGGAGCTCGGCCGGAGCCTCCAGAAGAGGGCACTAAACCAGGACCTGCCCGCGTCGCCTGTCCCTGATCCTGGAAGAGATCCCTGGGAATTCAAAACGCGAGGGGCAACGGCGAGCGTGGAAAACAAATCCCGGTTTCTTCTCCCTCCTTGCCTGGCTGCGCAGCGCCAGCAGCTCGGAGGGAGCGGGGACATTTCCACCCTGCCGGGGGGATGCTCCTGCTGGGATGGCACTGACAGGTGCTGGAATGACTGCAGGACCTGGACACGTCCCCCTGTCACTTGTGACAGTGTGGAAATCAGTTGTTTATGGCCGAGGTGTTTCTCCAGGGAGACTCTTGAGCAAAAATCTTGTTTCATCAGGGAAAAACACCTCCCTGATCCTTCCCCGTGAGCGTTTCTGATCAATCCCAGCACCAGCCAGCTTCGTGTGACCTCAGGCAAAAACTCAGAGCCTCAGTTTCTCCTCTGGAGTCTGATTCAGTTTAGTTTTTGGCCGTGCCACGAAATTGTCCCTGAGCAGCAGCTCCGTCCCCGCTCAGTGCCGAAGGTGGGGACGTTTGGGGTGTCCCCACGGCTCTTCCTGCCACTCACCCCACTTCCCTCGCAGCCAGGAGTGTTACAAGCCGTGGCTGTGTTTAGGGGAGATGCAAGATAATAATTTGTGGTCTGTGAAATGTCACAGCCGCCGTCGCATCCCGAGGCCACCACAGGCTCTCGATCCACGGGAAATCCCTCAGCTGGGGGAATTCAGGCACCCACCAGAGCCTGGCTGTGGTGCCGGGCAATTAAATTTCCCCCACAGCTTTCATCGAGGGGGATCTTTAATTAGCACGAAATCTTGAGGTTTAATTGCACCTGAGTTCATCCCTGTGCTTCCACCTTTTCCCATCAGCTCCGGCGAGCCGGGGAGATGCTCCCACATTCCCAAAGCCCCTCCTGCCCTGGAAAGACATTTTACAACCAGGAATGGAATTTTTTTTCCTCCCAGAAATTTTGCCTCTGGGAAGCAACAAGTCCTTTGGGGAGCAGGGACGGGGCTGAGCCTGTGGCTCCATCCCTCTCCAGCTCCAGCTCCAGCTCCGGATCGGGGCCGCGGCATTGACTCATGAGCCGACCTTGTGCGCCTCCAATCCGATCCACCCAGCTGGAAAATCGGGTTGGACTGGGCCCCGGCGGGGAGGGAAAGGCTGCGGCCGGGACGGGAGGCGGCAAAGGGCTGCGGGGAGAGCACGGTGCCGGCCCGAGTCCCCGGGTGTCACTTAATGGTGACCAAAGCAGCTGCCGGCCTCCCGCCCACCTCCGCTGGGACATCATTAATCTTGGCAGGGAAGCATCAGGGCTCCCATCAGGAGAACGTCGCCGCTGATGAGGCTGATAAATTACAGCCGGGGGGCCGGGGGAGGAGGGGACCGGCGTTTGGGGGGTGGGCAGGAGACAAGGGCAGCGCTGGGAAACCTGCGGGATCACGGGGATGCCGAGCTCCCCGAGCCCAGCGGTTGCCTCGTGCCTCAGTTTCCCCATCGGGCGCTCCGGGCTCAGGCGGCCGCGCACGTGTGGGTGTCAGCGGGCACTCCTCTTCCTCCGGCGGGTGTGCAGATAAGAGCCAAGTGGGATGATTTAATCCTTTGGGAAATGAGCTTGAAAACGGACCAAGCCACGGATGAAACGCCGTATTGTTGCGGCAGGGAGAGGGGACGGTGGCACCGCGACCTCGGCTCCCCGGCCGGCCCCCTGCTCCTTTCCCGGCTCCGTGATCCCAGTGACTCACAGTCCCCAGCCTCGGGAGCCAGCTGGGGTGACTTGGGACGGCTGGCACAGGGAGTTGGTCACGCCGGGATGGGGCACCCGCTCTGGGGATGAGCCCGAGGGGTTGGATTTGGTGTAGGGGGACCCGGCTCCCCAAATCTGGAACCCCCAGGTGCATCCCCCCCCGGCCACACCCGCGGCTGCCCCGGGGCTTTCCCTGGCCCGACGGGCCGGGCACCAGCGGTGCCAGGGCAGGTAGGAAAGTAGGTCAGGAAAAACCCCGGCCCTGCAGCCCCGCAGAGGCTCTGCCTCCCCCGGCTCCTTTCATCCGCTCCTCTCCGGAGGCTCCGCGAACATCAGTGGCAGCTCGGGCACCCCTGGGAGTCGGGGGTGCCGCGTCTCGCTCTCACCCCGGCCCCGCGCGGCACCCGCGGCTCTCCCGGGGGGTTTCCCCGGCCCTTTGAAAGCCTCCGGATGAAAGGCACCCACCAGGCACAGCGGGAGCCGCCCCCCCGGGGCTCCTTCCCCTGGTGCCACCTTCATCGGGACCCCCGGCACGGAGGGGGTTGGGCTGAGACCCCCAGGAGAGGAGCTGCCCCTCCTGCCGAGGTGGAATTGGGGGCTCGTGGCTCTGTGTCCCGGCTGGCGGTGACCCCAGCGCGGGACGTTGGGACTGTCCTCGCTCTCGGCTTGGTTTGTGTCCTCGGAGGGTGGCAGGGGACACCTGGGAGCCTGCAGCAGCAGCCTGGTGCGTTCCAACACCTCATCCCAGCCGGAATGTGGGATGCAGGTCCTTCCTGAGCATCCTGTGAGCTCCTTCCCGGCCGCGGCCTCCCGCAGCTCCAGGGTGCGCTGCCGTCACCGCGAGAATCTCCAGAGCTTTTTTTGGAGCTCCGAGCCCGAGGTGGGGAGCAGGTGGGAGCTCCAGCAGCTCCCCCCGCCATCACCACCCCACGGAGGTGATGCAGCAGCTCAGGTTTTGCTCAGCACTTTTGCAAGAGCAAAGGGGACGCTGTGCTCCGGTCGGGGCTGAGATGTGGCAGCAGATAAAGGCTGCCAGGCTGCCGCGTGACATTAAAGAGCAGCCAGGAAGAGGAGAGGACAGGTTTCAGATAAACAACGGGCCCCTTTGCCCACAAGGAGGGGCAGCGTGAGCTGTTTGGGCACCAGGGAAAGCCCCCTGGTCAGGGCAGGATGCTCCTACAGCCACCAGCCAGACGCAGGCTCGGTGCCCGACCCTGGCAGGGCACAGGGGGATTTCTGCCCCACAGGGCCCGGGTTTGAGGGAATCCCTCCTGCCTTTCAACCTGGAGAGAGTTTCCCTGCTGCCTACGTGGGGAAAACCACAGCTGGACCTGGCAGAAGCTGCCCCCAGAGCTCCGGGATCCCGGGGTCAGGGCAGGCAGCGGGGGAGGAGGGTCAGGAATGAGGAACCCCCTGGGCTGCAGCAGTCTGTGGAGCAGCAGCTCTGTGAATGCCACTGAGGGGGATGGGGGATCTCCTGTGACATCCCCAGGGGGATTTCCAGCCGGGCCACCCCCGGGGTGGGCTCGTAGGAAGCCGTAGGAAGGTTTGCTCCAAAGGTCAGGGGCAGGAGAGGAGCCTGGTACCCCCAGGACGCTCAGAGCTGGGGTCCCCGTGACTCCTCCTGTCCCTGGGGCCTCCTGGGGTGTGCAGGATGTGGTTTGGGGCAGAGCAGCAGCTGCACAGGGCTGCTCCCCTCTCCAGCCCTCCTCCAGCCCTGCTCATCCCCTTTTCCTCTCTCCCCAGGCACCTGGGACTTGAAGGACTTCGTGGAGGATTTTCATCTGGGCCACCCTGTGGCCTCGACCCAGTTCCTCACCAAAAACTACAAGGATTAACTGCGGCCATCCCTCCCTTGCCCTGCACATCCCCACACCACAGAGCCACCTCTGCCCGGTGCAGAGGGGACCCCAGACCCACTGAGGATGAATCCACCCTACTCCCAGCCCAGAGCCACAGCACCAGCCCCAGCCCCTCCCCTCCCAAAGCCAAGTTCTCTCTCCCTCTGGGGAACATCCCAGCTCGCCTGGCTATCCCAGGAATTCCGGCATCTCCCCTTCTCCCCCCTTCACCCTATTTCTGACTTGACCCCCTGCATGTCCTCCTGGCAGTTTGGGGACTTTGAGTTTGATGCCTGCAGCTTCCTGAATAAAGTTTGGATGGAGCACACGGGGCTCTGTGGTGCAGGGGCGGTGCCAGGTGAGTCCGGCATTTTGGGATCTTCATGGGATGAGCAGACCCCTGTGGGCAATGGGAGCAGGGGGTGGCCAGCCAGACCCTCGTTTAGGTGACCCCAGGGTCACCCAGGAGGGGACAGGGACAGTGATGCCTGTCCAGGGGTCCCTTGGTGGCACCGCGTGGGAACCGGGCACTGCCCTGGCCCTGCCCTGCCTTTGCCCTCAGCCCGTTTCTCTTGGAAAGCAAAACCAAAATTAAAGGCATAAATCAGCAGAGCTCTGCCTACTGGCCACTTAGCCGGACCTCCCCTTTAATTAGCTCCTTAATTAGGCTTTCATCTAAGACTCAGTTTTCTCCGAGGCTCAGATTCACCCGCCTGCAGCTCCTCCTTGGAGCACATCCCGGTGTCTGCGCTGTGACAAAGCCACCTCCGTCCTGCCCATGGCCAGGAATAATCTTCCCCTTGGAACAAACCATGGAGAGCAGGAGCCCAGGACATTCTGCAGGCAGGGGAAACTGAGGCACGAGGGAATGACCGGCTCAGGGCTGGGCAGGGAGGTCTGGGATCCTTCAGAGGGGATGTGATGCTCTGGTTGCTGCATCTCAGCTTTGCATCAGTGCCTGGCTCTGGAACAGAGCTACCTGATGCCAAAAAAACATCTCTGTGCCATCCTGCTGTCACCTTTCCTGGGTGCCTGGCAGTGAGAGCAGATTTCAGTCCTGCCTGGGGGGTTGGTTAAACATGGATTTCAGTCCTGGGGTGTTAAACGTGGATTTCAGTCCTGCACTGGGGGATTAAATGTGGATTTCAGTCCTGCACTGGGGTGTTAAACGTGGATTTCAGTCCTGCACTGGGGGGTTAAATGTGGATTTCAGTCCTGCACTGGGGGGTTAAATGTGGATTTCAGTCCTGCACTGGGGGGTTAAATGTGGATTTCAGTCCTGCACTGGAGGGTTAAGTGTGGATTTCAGTCCTGCACTGAGGGGTTAAACTTGGCTGGGACTTTCCCTCCAGGAAGTGGCTCTTTGCCTTGGAGGGGCTGAATCACACCGGGCTCCTGCAGAGCTCTGTCCCCTCCAAGAAGAACCAGGGTGTCCAAGAGGGTGCAGGAGCAGGATCCAGCCTTGCCCTGGGCACACAAGGCTGGGTGAAGCTGCAGGAGCCGGCGGGAAGGAAAGGAACAAAAAAAGGAAGCTGGGTAACACCACAACCCAGGGAAAAAAAACACGAACCCCGCTGCCACTGGCACTAAGATTAGCAGCAGAGGAAATGACACTGAGATGTCATGGAAGTCTGCTAAAGTTGGATTTCTCCTTTTTCTGTCCTGCCCTCAGAGCAGGGTGTAATTGGCCCGGCAGATGGGAGCGAGGCTCGGTGTAAATGAGAGGTCAGGGCTGGGCTGACATCCGGCAGCCAAAGTGCAGCAGCCTCCCCTCCCTGCTCCTCGTGGCTGCCGCGGTTATTTTGGGTGGAGAAAAGGCAGCTGGGGGTTTATCCTTCTAGGAAATGATCACCGCTCTTCCTGGGCTCAGCTGGGGATGGGACAAATGGAGCTGAGCTGGGACTGGGATCGCTGGGAGCCGGAGGGATCCACAGCCCTGTGGGGAGGGATGGGATGGGAATGGGAATGGAATGGGGACAGAGATGGAGAATGGGCATGGGGTGGAGAATGGAAATGGAATGAGAATGGAAAAGGGTATGGAATGGGATGGAGAATGGAAATGGGAATGGGAATGGGATGGGATGGAGAATGGAAAAGGGAATGGGATAGGATGGAGGATGGAATGAGAATGGGGTGGGATGGAGAATGAAATGGGAATGGGGACAGAGATGGAGAATGGAAATGGAATGAGAATGGAAAAGGGTATGGGATGGGATGGAGAATGGAAATGGGAATGGGATAGGATGGGATGGAGAATGGAAATGGGAATGGGATAGGATGGAGAATGGAATGGGATGGAGAATGGAAATGAAATGAGATTGGAAATTGGAATGGGATAGGATGGAGAATGGAATGAGAATGGGGTGGGATGGAGAATGAAATGGGAATGGGGACAGAGATGGAGAATGGAAATGGAATGAGAATGGGGTGGAGAATAGAGATGGGAATGGGATGGGATGGGATGGGATGGGATGGGATGGGATGGGATGGGATGGGATGGGATGGGATGGGATGGGATGGGATGGGAATGGGATGGGAATGGGAATGGGAATGGGAATGGGAATGGGAATGGGAATGGGAATGGGAATGGGAATGGGGGCAGAGATGGAGAATGGGGATGAGGGGACAGATGGGGTGGAAGTGGAAATGGAGGTGGGGATGTGGATGGGATGGGTGGGAAATGGGATGGAGAACAAGGATGGGAGTGAGGTGAAGATGGAGAAGGAGAGGGGAGTGGAGATGAGATTGGGGATGGGATGAAGATGGAGATGGAGGAACATGAATGGAAATGAGGATGGGGATAGGATGGAGATGGAGATACAATGGGATGGAAATGGGATGGAGATAAATTGGGATGGGATGGGGATTGAGAATGGGGATAGGGATTGAGAGTGGGAACAGGGATGAGGATGGGGATGGAGAATGGAAATGGGGATGAGATGGAGAATGGCAATAGGGATGAGGATGAAGGTGGGGATGGAGATGGGGATGGAGATAGGAATGATCAGATCAGGAATCTGCCCAGCTGGCTGCAGTATCCCCGTGGTGGGATGGTCCCTGCCAGGACACAGCACCTCGGCCTTGTGGGGGCACTCAGCGCTGCAAACGCAGCAGCCCTGGCCAGCCCTGCACCACAAACTCTCACTGGGATGCACACGAGGCCTCCACGGCGTGGAAAATATTAATTGTGGTTTTCTGGTTCACTTTTCGATTATTTAGAAAGAGTGAAGGAAAAAACTGACAAGGAGGAAGCCACGTACAGTCACTTCAGGCTGGTCCCACCCCCTTTATCTCTCCTTCCATTCGCTCACCATCGGCGCGAGAGAGAAAAGAGAAGCTGAGCCTCTCAGCTGCCTAAATGTAGAAAGTTTTGCTTCTAAATCAGTTTGTGATGGAAAGGAAACACGTCACGTCCCTGGGGAAGTGGCTGGTTTTGAGCAGCCACAACCCCAGCGCCGAGTGCTGCAATGGAACAGCCCAACACTGAAATAGCTCCACGCTCTGTTATTGTCACCCAGAGAAGTTTTTTTTTCACTGTCTAGGTGTCATTTTTAGCCTCCAGAGGAAGTTTTATTTGTATTTGTTACCTCGACTTTCCACTGTCGTGGCTTCATGAGTTTTTGGTGTGAAGGGCTGGGAGAAAACAGAGTTGGGTGAGCTCAGGTGTGGGGTGTGAGCTGGGACCTGCAGCACCAATGGCACATGCCAGGGATTCCAGCATGGATGCACCAGCCCTGCAGAGCCCAGCTGCATTCTAAGGCCACAAACCCATGGAAACACAGAATCCTGGGGATTTTGGGGGGCTGTGAGCTGAGCTGAGCCCAGGCATGGCTGTGGGATGGACACAGCTCCCCTTTGCTCACCGAGGATGGGGCTCTCAGCTGGGCTTGGGCAATTCCAGCCCCTTCCCGAAGCAAACCCACCCACTCCATGGCGTGACTGAGGGAGAAGAGGACTTGGAGTTTAAAAATTAACAATGAGCTCGTGAAAATTGAGTGTTCCTGGTGAGAAACAGCAGCACCCAGCAGCACATGGGGGCTGTTCCTCACCAAAACTGGGCTGGAGGCCAGGAGAAGCTCGTGCTAAACACGAGCCCTAAGCCAACAGGATAACAATTACCTGTTTTTAATAATCACTGAAATAATTAATGGGAGAAAGTCTCGGCCCCTGGCTCAAGGGGGGCAGCCCTGGGCTGGATGCAGAGGGCTCACCTCAGGAAAATGCAGATTTAAGGCCGGGGCAGGTACTGGGGGACACCCCTGTCACCCCCAAAGCCTCGGTGGCACCTGGGGATGCCACAGGGACAAGGCAGCTGCCAGGAGCTCGCTCGGCAGTGCCAGGCAGCAGCTCCCCCTCAGCCAGGGACTTGCTCAAGAAGGGATTAGCAGGATCAGCTGATGATGATCTAAGCGCATAACTATATCAACCTGCGAATTAATTCTGATATCTCACACCTCGGAGCTCCTCTATCTGCAGATCTCTGCACTCCTCAAGCGTTCCCTGAGCTAAGCCCGGCTGCACCCCCCGGGAAATAGGTCAGGAGGGATAATCCCCAAATCCCCACGTGCTGCTGGGGACGAGCGGCGCTGCCCGATTTGGGAGCCGACGTGGGAGAATCCCCCGGCCAGCTGAGCATCAGCAGCCCCACGGGATGCTGAGGCACCCGGCTCTGCACGTCAGCCAGGGGTGGGCGACGCCGGGATGATCCAGCGAGGAGCTCCCAGCCTTCATCCTCGTGCTGGGGACTCACAAAGCCCCGGCCCGGGGGTCCTCCCGTGCCACGGGGATGGGGATGGGGGTGGGAGCCTGCACTGGGAGCTGCTGCTGGGCTTTGTTGCTCCAGGAGCCAGCACCGGGCGGGCCCTGGGAGAGGCAGCTGGGCCGTGGCAGGAATTTAGGGCTCCTGAAGTAATAGGTGAGGCAGGAAAGGCGAGGACAGGGACGTGTCCCCACCTCTGTGTCCATGCCAGGGGGCAGCAAGGGGCACGCAGGCTGGTCCTGCAGTGATGGTTTCATTAATTAGCAATAATTAATTGTTATTGGGTTTCCAAAATGCTGCATAATATCAGAGGAGCTTTGTGGGGCTGTCTGGTGGCCCAGGGCCAGAGCTGGTTTGGTTTTGGGGTCCTGGACCCCCATCCTTCTCACTGGGGCTGGACCATTCAGCCATGCTCTGGCAGCATCCTGGGATGCAAATTCCAGCTGTTCCTGAGGGAAAGCAGCAGCTGAGCTGTGCCCAGAGGCTCGGCCAGGCATCCCGGGATCAGCATTCAAGGGATGCTCAGCGGGGAGAAACTCAGCCCAGGTTTTGTTTCCTCTTTCAGCTGCTCCCCGAGTCGGTTTGAGCTGGGTTTGTCCGCGGCTGTGGGAAGCTCCCAGCCTCTCCCACTCCTCCGGGAGCCACGAGCACCTTCAGATGTGGTTTGCCCCAAAACGCTCCTCGGCAGAACAAAACCAACCAAAGCGTTTTCGATACGGTGGTCCCAGCCCAGGAGCTGCCGTGCTCGGGTGCCCGGCACTGCCCTGTTTACCCCAGCTGGCTGCGGGATGAGGCGGATGCCCGGCGGGCTTTGCATCCCCAGGTGTGGTGGAAAGAGGCGGACGGCTCTGCCAGCGCCCCTGCTGCTCCCCGGCCAGCACGGACGGACTCGCCCCGCGGCCCCGGCCCGGCCTGTCCTCACTTGCCGGCTGCTCTCGCTTCCCATTCCCTGCCCGCAGCCCCGCGGGTCCTCAGCCAACCTCACATTTCCTCATTGCTAGGAAATGGCAAATTCCCCCCGGGCTGGTTTCAATGGCTCACAGATCCCTCGCCTTTGGCCTCTCCCCAGTTTCTCCTGGGCTGGTTGTAGCTCAGCCTTCGGGAGCAGCGCTTTTTCCCAGGCACGCAGCCCTTGGAATTCTCCGTCTGGGAGGACAGCCCGCCCCTCCCACCGCGCCGGATTCATCCCTCCGTGCTGACACAACACCGAGCCCTTTTTTCCGCTGGACGTGGTGGATTTGGGGGGTTCTGACGTCCTCTGCTCCTCTCCGTGCTCACGTCTCCGGGGTGCTGTCATGGCACAGCTCTGGGAGCTGCGATTCCCGTGTCCAGTTCCTCCTCTGTTTCTTGGTTTCACGTTAAAAAACGCCTTTGTGGTCTCCCCCTGCAAACCCCTCGTGGGGCCACTCCAGGGCTCCTTCCTGGGGCCACCACGCCGAGGTTGCTGCTGGTCCCATAAAATCATCCTTGGGTTTGCAGCCCGCTCTGCTCCTGATCCCTGGCTAGAATCCCATCCTTCCCACTGGTGCTGCTCCCTCGGGACCACTTTCACTCTGGGCCTGCTCTGTAGTTTCCCTGTTAATCAGCTGTCTCCTTATCTCCAGGTCACACCACGCCAGCTGCCGCCGCTATTGTTCCCCAGCTGGATAATAACAGGAAGGGCTTGGAAAACCAGACCTGTGTCAGACTGGGGCGACCCAGAGGTTCCAGCTGCCCCAGAGCACTCAGCAGCCCCTTGCTGGCACAACCTGGAGTCCCCCACCAACCCCTGGGAGCAGCCAGAGTTGTGGGGTTGGGGTCCCCCACCCCGGAGTTGTGGGGTTGGAGTCCCCCACCCCGGAGTTGTGGGGTTGGGGTCCCCCACCCCGGAGTTGTGGGGTTGGGGTCCCTCACCCCCAGGAGCAGCGGGAAGCTGTGGGATGCTCTTTGGGAAGAGTCTCCCCCCCCCCCCCCCCCCCCAGCACCTCGAACGCTCCTGCAGGTGCATGCCTGGCCTCCAGCCATCTCCCAGGGCTGTTCCCTTCAGGAACCAAGCCTGGCCACCCAGAACCCATTTCCCAGGATCAGCAAGATGTCTGGGGCTCTGCTCCAAAGGGCTTTTCCTCCCCATCCCAAGATTTTCATCCTGCTGCCACACAGGGTGAGGCAGGGCTGATCCTTGCCTTGCCACGGGGGAAACTGAGGCAGGAAATGGCTTCCCACAGCCACCCACAAAGCTCCCATAGCTGCCCCCACCAGCCACCGTGGGGTTTGGCTTATGGGGATCCATTCTTTGGGATCTACCTAGGGACACCCCAGGGCAGCAAGTTCTGCCTGTGGGGCCCTTCCTGCCCCCCAGGAGGAGGGAGATGCCAGTCTCCCTTTCCAAGAGGAATATGCCCATCTCCCTTCCAAGAGGGAGATGCCAGCCTCCTTTTCCACTAGGGAAATGCCCATCTCCTTTTCCATGCATATTTCAGTGTGAGTGTTTCCAAATATTTCCGGAGGAGGAGGAGGGTGTGGAGTTTTCACAGGCAAATCAGGAAAACCAAGGTGAGGCAGGAGCGTTGGGAAGGACACGGGCCAGGAGGGTGTTGGTCTGGGATCAGGAAGGCTGCCCAGCAGTTTCTCCTGGCTGAAGTTCCCTCAGTCAGAGTTTGGCCTGAAATGAGGATTTCCCACGACCGACAGCAACAAAGTCTCTCCTCCCCCAGAAATTCCAGATTACCCTGAATCCCGTCCCTGCCAGTGCTGAGCATCTTTCATGCCAGGCCATGGAATGCTCAGAGAACAAACTGCCGCTGCTACAGCCACATCTGGGCAGCTGTTGTTTGCCAGAGAGAACGGACAGCCCTGAAGTGCCACAGCAGCTCAGCGCCTGCAAACAAAACAAAACAAAACTCACACGCTGAGTAACCACCGCGGCTTGATCAGGTACCCCCGCGACGCCCACCCCGTGGTTTGGGTGGCTCGGGGTGTGTTTTTCCCCTCTCCAAGCTGCTCGAGAAAAGTTTGTGCTGTCGACCATCCAGGCAGCCGCCTACACACGTGGCCCTGGCACAGTCGTCCCCCGGGGGTAGGAGGCCGGTGACCTTTCAGGTCCCCACCAGCCACACTCTGTTTACGACTCCGTGACCTTCCCAGCCCCAGATCTGCATCTGCAGCAAATCCAAGGGCTGCGGAGGAAAAGCTCCGCGTTCTGGTTTGTGCCTCGGGCTCCGTGCCTGAGCATCCTTTGTAATCCGGGATGAGGTGACAATGCTGGTGATCATCGCCATCATTACAGATGATCCCTCTCTCCCTCCCCGGAGTTAAAAGCCTGAAACGCAGAACCGTGCCCCGTGTGGAGCTTTCCAGGGCTCCTGAGACACCGAACAGGAGCAGCTCGTGATGTCCCCCAGCCTTCAAGGCTCAGCTCAAGTGAATTTTAGGGAGCGAGCAGCCATCAGCCTGGCCACGAGGCACGAAAACTGGGCTCGCGTTCCCTTCTCTGTAAGTACAATTAAGCTGTCGTTAATTAGGTGAGAAACCCTGACGAGTTCCCCTTTTCGAAGCCCGGGGGTCCCCCAGGATGTGCAGCCCGGAGCACCTGCAGAGTTCCCGGCACACGAATCAGGGCCCGCTCGGTCACAAGACCGAGAGGAGCGGGGAGAAGTCGCCCGTCAGGTGACAGCACCCAGGGGGACAGGGGGACAGGGTCCCGGTCCCATGGGGGCCAGCGGGGTTTTGGGGATGGGGTGTGGCTGCTCTCAGCATCACAAACCCCCGAGGGAGGGTCGGGCTGGGAGCTGGAGGCTCTCGGTTCCTCGCCAGCACTTGGGTGGGTGTCACGGGAACTGGGCAGGGTGGGACACGGTTAAATAATGTCACTGTTTGTCACAACCCCTGCACGGGATGCTGGGAGGTGAGGGGGGATGGGGCAACGCTGGTGTGGGACACTTGGGATTGAGGAGGGACGGCAGCATTTCATGGAATTCTGGAATGGTTTGGCTGGGGAGAGACCTTAAAGCTCACCCAGTGCCACCCCCTGCCACGGGCAGGGGCACCTCCCACTGTCCCAAGGTGCTCCAAGCCCCGTCCATCCTGGCCTTGGGCACTGCCAGGGATCCAGGGGCAGCCACAGCTGCTCTGGGGATTCCATCCCAGCCCCTTACCACCCTCACAGCCAGAAATTCCTTCCCAATATCCCACCCACCCCTGTCCTCTGGCATGGGAGCCATTCCCTGTGTCCTGTCCCTCCATCCCTTGTCCCCAGTCCCTCTGCAGCTCTCCTGGAGCCTCTTCAGGCCCTGCAAGGGGCTCTGAGCTCTCCCTGGAGCCTTCTCCTCTCCAGGTGAGCCCCCCCAGCTCTCCCAGCCTGGCTCCAGAGCAGAGGGGCTCCAGCCTCGGGAGCAGCTCCGTGACCTCCTCTGCAGCTCTTCCAGCAGCTCCACGTCCTTCCCGTGCTCCCTGGACCTGGAGCCAGCACCGCAGGTGGGGTCTCACCTGAGCAGGACAGGGGGAAGATCCATGGGCACGGAATGCCAGCAGTGATGATCCAGGTCACGGAAACACCTGGATCAGGACGGGGTTCACACGAGGCAGGTGTGTGGGATGACGAAAAAAAGAGTGAAACCTCTCCCCTGCAGACTCCATCCAGCCTGGGCTGTAATTTAAAACCATCCGGAGCCATCCCAGGTGAGACTCTCTGTTTCCCCCCCTCCTCCCGTTGGGTGAAGAGCTCGGCTCGGGATGCTCTGACCCATTAAGCTCAGCTGTAACTAAGCCAGTCCAACCCCCATGCGGCCGCTGCCGTGCCAGCCGGAGTCTGCCTCGGTTTATTTTGGCTTAAGGCCGTTCCCAATCAAACCGCTGTCAGTGCCTGAGCTGTCCCGCTCTCACCAGCCTGGTTTAGCGGCAGGTCCCCACTACTCAGGGGCTTTAAACCCAGCCTAAAACCCACCGCGAGGGTTTGGGCTGCACCCACAGCCCCAGCCGCCCAGAGCGGGCAGGAGCCAGCTGAATTCCCAGTAGGAAGCAGGTGCCACTCCCGCGTCACTGTCACCCTCGGGGGGCAGACACCCACCCGGGCCGGTGTGAGCCGAGCGTGGGGCTGGCATTCGTGGGGATGTGGAGTTTTCCAGAGCAGGGCGAGGAGCTGCTTGCTCCGGAGCAGGAATTCACCACGGGACCCTCGCCCGTGGGTGCCGATAAGGCTGAGCAAACCCGCACCCTCCGCTATAAATCGGGAGGAACAGGGCGGTGTTGTCGGTACCGGACACAATTAAGGGTTGAGGAGGGGTGGTTTAATTTTGGGGGGGGGGGGTCCTGCTCTGACCTGCGGGGCCATGGGAGCCGGACAGGCAGCGGGGGCCCCGCAGCATCCCCGGCACTGCGGCTGCGGGCGCGCTCCCACCGGGGGAATGCGGGGACGGGGGAGGACCCCTGGGGGACGGGGGCGTCAGCGGGACCCCCTCCTCACCCCCGCGGCTCGGGGCGGTGTTGCCCGGGGGGGCGCGGGTCGTGGATCCCCCTCCGCGCCCCGCGCCCGCCCCGCACCTCGGCAGCGCCGGGGGCGCCGGAACCGGCGGCCAAAGAAGGGAGCGGAGGCGGGGCCGGATCCAGGCCTTGTATGGCGCTTCCCCTCGGCCGCCCGCCCGCCGCCGCCCCGCGCTCCCCCCCCGTTCCCCCCGCCGCCGCCGCCGCCGCCGCCGCGCTCCCCCCGGGCCGCGCCGGGCCACGGGCGGGGCGGGCGGGGGATGCGCTGGGGAGGGGGGGCTGCGCCTCGGGGGGCGGCGGGAGGGGCGCAAGGTGGGGTGTGAGAGACCGAGAGAGGGGTAAAAACAGAGAGAGTGTCCTGCAAAGGATGGGGGTGAAAAGGGTGCAAAGGAGGGGGGCTCTGTGCAGGATGGGGGGGTCTAAGAAGGGTGGGGGGCTCTGCACAGCGTGGGGGGCTCTACACAGCACGGGGGTCCTGTGCAAGATGTGGGGGCTCTACAAAGGGTGGGGACTCTGCACAGGGTGGGGGGTTCTGCACAGGGTGGGGGGGATCCCTAGTGGAAGGGGGGGTCGGTGGATGGAGGGGCAGCACTGCAGGGGTTGGGGTTGCAGTGCCTGGGGGGCTGCAGTGAACGAGCGGCCCTGGAGTGCAGGGGGGCCCTGAAGTGGATGTGGGGGGCCTTGAAGTGGATGTGGGGGGCTCTGAAGCGAATGGTGACCCTGAAGCTGGTGGAACACACAGGCCCCTCCTCCCCCCGAGGTCACAAACAGCCCAAGTCCGGGCTCGCTGCCCCCCACCCCCGGGAACGCTCCCCCCGCCCTGCCCACAGCAGCACCCCCCGCCCACCCCGCCCCCCGCCCCGAGCGGCTGCCGGCACCGCGCAGCGACAGTGCCCGGGCCTCGGTGCACCTCCACAGCCCCCGGTGTGCCCGTGCCCCGCGTCCTCGCGGCGATTGCCCGGTCCCCTCCCGCCGCAGCCCTCCCGTAGCCCGGATTTCACTCCCATGGCAAAGCCGGCCCTGCAGGAATTGGGTAAGTGGAGCTATTGCAACACAGCATTTTTCCATACATTTGCTATATAACTCGGAGGGTTTTAAAGATAGCATCAGTTGGCACACTTAGCACGAAACCACCTAATTACTGACGCCTTGGAAGTGCCAAACTTTTAAAGGGGGGAGGTGAGGTTAAAATCACAGGCTACCAACAAGTGTTACCTGTTTTTAAAGTATTCCGAGTGCTGTTCTCCACGGGAGTCGGGACATGGGGAAGGGGCGGCTCGGGGCAGAGCCATCCCCTCTGTGACCACTGCCACCACACCGAGGGGCTGGAGGCTTCTGCAGCCCCCTCAGTCTGACCCTCTCCTTCCCACCAAAGTCCACTGCCTGGCGCTGTGGCTTTCCCTGCACAGCTCCCATCCCGTTCCTGTGCCAGCCCGGGCTGCGGGATGGGGTTTGTGGCTGGTCCTGGCCTCCACTGGAGGAAAAAACCCTCCTGGTAAGAGCCTGGCTCTGAGCAGCCCCGGGGGCGGCCGCAGGGTCAGGCACGGCGGGGGCGGACTGTCCCCGCGCCCCCGCTGCTTCCCGGGGGATGATCCGGGCTGGAAGGGCTGGAGCAGCCGCCGCCTGCCCTGCGCAGGAGGACGGCACCGCTCGGCGCGGGAGATGCAGCGCGGACGGGGAGACCCCCGGGCCGGTGCACTGTGCGCGGTGCCCCGTGCAGGGTGCCCTGTGCCCAGGGCCCGGTGCAGAGTGCCCGGTGCAGGATGCCCGATGCACGCCCGGTACCCTGTACTCGGTGACAAGTGTAGAATGCCCGGTGCCCGGTGCCCTGCACAGGGTTCCTGGTGCCCACTGCCCGGTGCAGGGAGCCTGGTACCCCGTGCAGGATGCCCGGTGCTTGGTGCAGGAAGCCCGGTACCCTTTATCCGGTGCGGGATGCCCAGGACCCGGTCCCCACTGCCCGGTGCAGGGTGGCCGGTACCGGGTACCCCTTCCCCGATGCAGCATGCCCGCTGCCCCGTCCCCTTTGCCCGGCGTCCGGTGCCCCGTCCCCCTTGCCCGATGCAGGATGCCCCATTGCCGGTCCCTCCAGCCCGGTATCCGGCGCCCTGTTCCCCTTGCCCGGTGCCGGGTCCCCGGTTCCCCCGGCCCGGTCCCCCGTCCCCCGTCCCCGCGCGCGCCGGCCCCGCTTCCTGCTCTCTCCAACGTTCCATTGTGCGGAGCTTCCATTGTGACGTCTCGGCCTCGGCTCGGCTTTGTCTGTCCATATATGGGCAGCTACGTCACGGAGCGCTCCCGCATAAAGGCCCCGCGGAGTCCCCGGCGGAGCAGTCGGGCGGCAGAGAAGGAACCGGCGAGCGGAGCGGGGCCGAGCGCGGGGGAAGCGGGGCCGGGGCCGGGAGCCGGCGAGAGAGAGAGAGAGAGAGAGAGAGGAGGGGTTAAATCCTCCCCCCCCCACACCCCCCCAGCTTCTACAACCACATCTGCCAGCCAGATCGCCCCCTCCCCCTCGAGGAAACACCACCAAGGGACCCACGGAGGACCGCGCCCCCCCCGCGCCCCCTCCTCCGCGGCCACCCCCAGCCCCCCCCCCGCCTCCTCCTCCTCCCCCCCGCCGCCCCCGCCCCAACTTTTCTTCTTGCATGATTTCCCTCGCACGGATTTGCCACTCGGATGTTGTTTCCTCGGGAGCCGAGCTCGGAGCCACGTTGAACCAGCCTTTTCCTCCAGTGCTATGACAGGCAAACTACTGGAGAAGCTGCCGGGGACCATGAACACTTTGATGAACCAATTGCCTGACAATCTGTACCCAGAGGAGATCCCCAACTCTTTGAATATCTTCTCCAGCACCAGCGACTCGGTGGCTCACTACAACCAGATGGCTGCAGGTAAGGAAGGAAAATGGGGAAAAGGCAGGAGCAGGGGGGGAGCCGGTGGGGCGAGGAGGAGGATGCTGTGGGTAGGGTGTCATGGAGCCTCGGAGGGAAGGGAAGAGCTGGGGCTGGGGAGCGTCCCCCCCCCCGCACCCACCCACCCCTTTCCTCGCCGTGTCTCCGCGCGATCGCTGCAGGGCTCCGCCGAGCGCTGCCGCCGCCGAGCCGCCGCCGCAGGTACGGGGACGGCGGCCGGGCTCCGTGGGGAGGAGAGCCCGGGTGGAAAAGCCGGAGGGCCGAGGGGACGAGGGGAAGGCCGGGCACCCCCGTGTCGCGCAGGGGCCGCCCGCCCGCGCCGGGATCCGCGCGGGTGCGGAGGCGCCGCGGACGCGCGTGGCCGTGGCAGCCGCCCCCCCACACCCCGCAGCGGCGGCGGCGGCAGCGTGGGCTCCCCGGGACGCGGCGCCGACTTTCCCGGAGCTCGGGGTTGGGGGAAACGGGGAGGGGGGGACAGGAGAGAGGGAGCATCTGGGGGGCACAGGTGAGCGCCGAGGGCGGCGGGGGCGGGTGCTCCCCGCGTGTCCCCGCTCCCACGCGGAGCCCCGCCGGGCTAAACCCCCCCTCCCCATCCCCGTGTTTCTCCTCGCCGGGGCTCGGCGCAGGGAAGGCGGCGAGTTGGTAACGGCGTCGGCGGCCGCAGCCCCGGCTCCGCGGAGTGCCCAGCGCTGCCGGCGCTGGACGGGGAGGAAGCCTACCTGTAGCCGCAGGTACCTCCTTCCTCCGGCGGCGCGGCGGTGGGGTGTCCCCCCCACCCACCCCGGGCAGCTCCTCGCGGGGGCGGCGCGGGCGGCCCCGCATCGTCGGGACCCCCGGCAGGCAGCGCCGCATATGCGGGGTGGAAGCAGCGAGGGGAAGGGGGGGAGCGAGGCGAGGGGGAACTGGCGCATCCCCGCTCCCCGGAGCATCCCCCGGAGCATCTCCCGGTGCGTCCCCGGGCCCTCCCGGCTTACCCTGCCCCGCTTCTCTCGCACTTTGCAGATAATGTTATGGACATTGGCTTAGCGAACGAAAAGGCCGGTCAGGAATTGTCCTCCTACTCGGGCACTTTTCAACCCGCCCCGGGCAACAAGACTGTCACCTACCTGGGGAAATTCGCTTTTGACTCGCCCTCCAACTGGTGCCAGGACAACATCATCAGCCTGATGAGCGCCGGCATCCTGGGGGTGCCTCCGTCCTCGGGCGCGCTCACCAGCACGCAGAGCTCGGCGGGCAGCATGGGGCCTCCGCAGGGCGAGGTGGACCAGATGTACCCCGCGCTGCCGCCCTACTCCTCCTGCAGTGACCTCTACCCAGAGCCTGTCTCCTTCCACGACCCCCAGAGCAACCCTGGCCTCACCTACTCCCCCCAGGATTACCAGGCGGCCAAGCCTGCCTTGGACAGCAACCTCTTCCCCATGATCCCAGACTATAACCTCTACCACCACCCCAACGACATGGGCACCATCACGGAGCACAAACCCTTCCAGAGCTTGGACCCCATCCGCGTCAACCCGCCCCCCATAACCCCGCTGGAGACCATCAAGGCCTTCAAGGACAAGCAGATCCACCCGGGTTTCGGGGGGCTGCCGCAGCCGCCCCTCACGCTCAAGCCCATCCGACCCCGCAAGTATCCCAACCGGCCCAGCAAGACGCCGCTGCACGAGCGGCCCCACGCCTGCCCGGCCGAGGGCTGCGACCGCCGCTTCTCCCGCTCCGACGAGCTCACCCGTCACCTCCGCATCCACACGGGCCACAAGCCCTTCCAGTGCCGCATCTGCATGCGGAGCTTCAGCCGCAGCGACCACCTCACCACCCACATCCGCACCCACACCGGCGAGAAGCCCTTCGCCTGCGAGTTCTGCGGCCGCAAGTTCGCCCGCTCCGACGAGCGCAAGCGGCACGCCAAGATCCACCTCAAGCAGAAGGAGAAGAAGGCCGAGAAGGGCTCGGGCGTGCAGCCCCCCGCCGCGCCCCCCGCCGCCACCGCCACCACCTCGCCCCCCGTCGCCCTCGCCCCCGCCGTCACCACGTGCGCTTGAGGGATTGTGGGGGGCGGCGCGGTGGCACCCCTTCTCCTCCCCTTGCCCTCGGCACCGCTCCGGGGGGAACCCCACGGTGTTCAGGATACCGGGGTTGTGCTGCGACGGGTCCGCTCTGCCCGCACCCGGATTGACCGGGTCCAGGCTGCCCGCACCTGGATCCTGCCTGCACTTGGATCGATGGGGCCCGCCCTGCCCGCACCCGGATTGCCCGGACTCGCGCTGCCCGCGCTGGGATTGCTCGCAGCACCTGGATCCCGGCTGCCTGCTGCTGCACCTTCCACATCCCGGCTGCTTCCACCTGCACTGCCCGGGGCCGGGCCGCCCGCACTGCCTGGATCCCGGCCGCCTGCTCCCGCAACTCCCGGATCCCGGCTGCCCACACCCGGCACCGCCCGGGGCCGGGCCGTCCGCACCCTCCTTGCCCGGCTCTCCCGGCTCCCTGCTCCCGCACCTGGATTACTCGCACCGCCCAGATCCCCTGCTGGATTGCCCCATCCCGGCTCTCCCGGCTCCGACTCTCCCGCACCCCACGGCCCTCACCCGGCACCTCCCGGCTCCATCCCGCCCGCACCCAGCCGGCCCGGCTCCGGGCTGCCCGGGCGGCCGATCCCGGGAAGAATCCCGGCTGACCTGGATCCCGGGGCTCGGTCCGACCCGCCCGCCCTGCTGGGGCTGGCTCCTCCAGGATCGGCCCCCCCGGTCCTGTCCTGCCCGGCTCCCCCGGGGCTGGGCGCTCCAGGATCCGTCAGGGGATGGATGGATGGATGGATGGATGGATGGATGGATGGATGGATGGATGGATGGATGGATGGATGGATGGATGGATGGATGGATGGATGGATGGATGGATGGACGGACGGAGCTGATCTGGCTTCTCTCCTCGCTGGGCCTGGAGCCCCCGTTGCCCCCCCCCGGCCCCGTGTCCCCCCGTGTCCCCAAGCACCGGCTCCCCGTGTTGGAGGTAAGAGGGCTCAGCCCCCCCAAGCCAGGCTGGGGGGGCGGGGGGCGGCTCTGCGGGTCCCCCCAACTCTGGGGGGCGGCGGGGAGCGATGTCCCGGCAGCAGCTTTTGGGTTTGTTTTCTTATTTTTGTTTTCTTTTCCTTTTTATTTTTTTTCTTTGTTTTCAGCAGAAGGGAAATTCTTTACAGAAATACAGGGAAAAAAAAAAAAAACAAAAACAAGCACCCCAGTATTTTGCTGAATACTTTTTATAATGTGAGATATTTTTATTTTATTTTATTTGGTCACTTTAAAACAACCACCCAACTATGGAGGAGAAAAATCAATTAGTCCTCTATTTTATTATTATTTTTTTTTCT